>NC_084650.1:29483793-29811293 GCF_019802595.1 Syngnathoides biaculeatus | reverse complement strand
CCATGAGAGCAGTGATATTATTTTTTTAGTCATCAGTCCTACTAATTTTTCTAGAAATTGGGCTCTTCTGGTAGTTGGTGCTAAAAACCTTGATCCATACACACCTTTCAACTATAATTAATATATGATTGGCTGGCAACCAGTTGAGAGTGTACCCCGCCTTTCGCCCTAAGATAGCTGGGCTAGGCCCCAGCACTCCCGCCACCTCATTGAGGATAAGCGGAATTGAAGAATGATGAATGCATATGGAGTTTGCATGTTCTCCCCGTGCCTGCGTGGGTTTTCTCCGGGCACTCTGGTTTCCTCCCACATCCTAGAAACATGAAACATTAATTGGACACTCTAAATTGCCCCAAGGTGTGATTGTGAGTGCGGCTGTTTGTCTCGATGTGCCCTTGAATTGGCTGGCAACCAGTTCAGGCTGTACCCTGCCTCATGCCCGTTGGCTCCAGCACTCTCCACGAACCTTGTGTGGATAAGCAGCCAAGAAAATTGGTGTGTGTGTGTATATATATATATATATCCATAGTTGAAGGCAGAAGTTTACATACACTGTGCAAAGACACGCATTTCATTTTTTTTTTAATCTCACTGTATATTGTCAAAACAAGCTAAACCTGTTTCAGGCCTATCAGGATCACCAAATTATATAATTGTTAAATGCCACAATAATATGAGAGAATGTTGTATCATTTTCTTCAAGGTCAAACATTTACATACACAAAAAGTACTATGGCTTTAAAGAAAATGAGTAAGCCCGGATGATGAGGTCTGGTTTTGGAAGTTCCTGATAGGTTCACTGACAACTCGAGTTAATTGATAGCACTCCTGGGGATGAATTTAAGGCCACACCTCAAACTTTGTTTCCCTCTCTGAAATCAGATGTCACGGTGGATCAGCTGGTAAAGCGTTGGCCTCACAGTTCTGAGGTCCCGGGTTCAATCCTGGACCCGCCTGTGTGGAGTTTGCATCTTCTCCCCGTGCCTGCGTGGGTTTCCTCCGGGCACTCCGATTTCCTCCAACATTCCAAAAACATGCAACATTATTTGGAGACTCTAAATTGGCCCGAGGTGTCATCGTGAGTGCGGCTGTTTGTCTCCATGTCCCCTGCGATTGGCTGGCAACCAGTTTGGGGTGTATCCTGCCTCCTTTCCGTTGACAGCTGGGATAGGCTCCAGCACTCCCCACGACCCTCGTGAGGATAAGCAGCAAAGAAAATGAATGAATGAATGGATGTCTGAAATGATGGGAAAATCAAAAGAAATCAGACAGTAAATCAGAGGAACAATCGTGTTTCTCCACAAGTCTAGCTCACCCTTGGGTGCATTTTCCTGATGCTTGAAGGTGTCGTGTTCATCTGTTTAAACAATTATACGCAAGTATAAACATGGGAATGTCCAGCCATCACACACCGGTCAGAAAGGAGACTCTCTGTATCCCAGAGATGAACGTGTTTGGTCCGAAATGTGTGAATCACCACTAGAACAAAAGCTGTGAACACCTTGTGAAGGTGGTGGATGAAGGGGGTTAGAAAGTGTCATTCTCCAAAGAGAAATGAGTTCTGCACCGACATGGGCTGAAAATCCGCTCACCAAGAACGTAGCCATTACTCCTAAAGAAACGTTAAAAAACAGATTACAGTTGGCAAAAAGACACCAAGACAAAGATCTTAACTTCTGGAGGGATGTGCTGTGTTCTGATGAAACGAAAGGTGTTAGGCCATAATGACCAACGTTACATCTGGAGGAAAAAGGGGGAATCTTGTAGAACTTAGAACACCATGGCAACTGTGAAGCATGGAGGTGGCAGCATCATGTTGAGGGGCTGTTTTGCTCCAACAGGAACTTGAGCTTGTCATGAAGAGCATTACATGGAGATATTAATGCTGCTTCTCAAAAAAGCCAGGAAGCTAAAACTTGGGCCCAAATGGGTCTTCCAAATGGACAATGATCTTAAGCATACTGCCGAAATGGTTAAAAAGTGCCGTAAGGACAACAAAGTCAATGTCTTGGAGTGGCCATCACAAAGCCCTGATCGGAATCCCATCGAAACATTTGTGGGCAAATCTGAAAAGGTGTATGCCAGCAAGGCAACTGACAAACCTGACTCAGCTGCACCAGTTCTATCGGGAGGAATGGGCCAGGATTCCAGCAGAGTACTGTCAGGAGCCTTTGGAATGTTACCCAAAACGTTTGACCTAAGTTATGCAGTTCAAAGGCAATGCTACTTCATACTAAGGAAATGTATGTAAACTTTGAGCATGAAGAAAATATACAATTCTGTAAGAAATTCTCCCTCTCATAATTGTGACATTTAACAAAGTTAAATAGTTTTAGTGATCCTGACTGACCTGAAACAGAAGGTTTAGTCTGATTTGACTTCAGACAGGGAGACAAATAATGAAATGTGTTTTTAAACAGCGTATGTAAACTTCTGCCTTCAGTATATATATGTATATATAAATCCATTTTCTGAGCTGCTTATCCTCACCAGGGTCATGAGAGTGCTGAAGCCATTCCCAGCTGTCCTCGGGCAGGTGGCAGGGTACACCTGAACTGGTTGCCAGCCAATTGCAGGGCACATGGAGACAGACAAGAATCGCACTCACTACCATACATAGGGGCAATTTAGTGTGTCCAATTAATGCATGTTTTCGGGATGTGGGAGAAAACCAGAGTGCTCAATATATTTATAAAAACTCCAACTATCTATTGGAAAGAAATTCCTTGTGCTTTTTATAAACTTGCCAAAATAAAAATTCTGATTAAACCCATTTCGGAGTAGCTCCAATGTCTTAGATCCCAGGTCTTTACATTTCTGCAAATATCCAGACTCTACATTTTGAGTGTTATGTATCAACAAGGAAGCTCTGTCTTTACTGGAGGCTCTCAATGGCCATTCCCCAAAACAAACACTAGTGATTCACATAGGGTAAATGGTTCATTATAGCCATAACAAAAGGTCTTTTAAAGGACAAATGTAGAATTAGCATTGGAATTCCACAGTATAAAGAGCAGGGTGGGGGAGCTTTGCTTGAGTGTCCATCACGGTGTGTGATGACTGGATTGTACCCAAACTGGAGGTTGCTTTACAGTGGAATAACACTGTAGACAAATTTTTATTGTCCGTGTAGTTATGGCAGATGTCTGATTTTGAGCTGCTTTCCACAGAAGGTTTACATTTGCAGCTGCTCTCAGTTTGTCTTTTCTTTCATTTTTCCTATTGTTTATCTATCATCTCTCTCTTGCTTTGTGTCTGCTGAAACACAAAGCCCTGTTGTCCCAGTATTTCCTTTAAGATGGTGTTTCAGAGTTGTGTCATGTCAAGTCATTGCTGTGGTCTCCAACCGTCCTTAATGACTTCTTTGATATACTGGATTTTGTCACGGGCCGGACTCTCTCATGCACAAACACACACCAGGTCCCTGTTTATGTCTGTCATCTTTGGATAAGGACATACAATTGAGTATACGATGTTCCCCTGCTCTAACTTAGTTTCTTGTTTGCTTTTCTGTATTTTACCACCATTTAAGTTTTAGTTACAAGTTGTCACTTGGTGGTGTTCTTTCTATGTCCCAAGGAAGAATTTGAATTTCAAGCAAGATTTCAATACTCCACTCCTCGAGTGAAGTGGAAAAAAAAATCGGAGCATGTCAGTCACCAATGCTCATTAAGCTATTTATTAAGTGGAACAACAAACAGTAAAACATACAAATGGAAAATAAGAACAACGCAGGCAACATGGAGATGATGCTAAAACTGGACTTACCTTGCTGTAAATGGCTAACGGAACCTGAAGTCAAAGATCCTGATGTTGCAACAACATCTAGAAACACCGCGAGCTTCTAAGGCCCCAAGCTCATCTGAGATGGACTGATAGAAAGTGGAAAAGTGTTCTGTGGTGGGACGAGTCCGCATTTCAAATTGTTTTTGAAAATTGTGGACGTTGTGTCGTCCGGGCCAAACAGGAAAAGAACCATCCAGCGACAATGCCAAACCACATTCTGCACGTGTTACAACACCGTGGCTTCATAGTAAAAGACTACTACTAGACTAGACTCGTACTAGATTGGCCTGCTTTCAGTTCAGACCTGTATCCCTTTGGAAAATCTCTGGCACATTATGAAGCGTAAAATACGATAAATGGAGAACCTCGACTGAAACTGTGTATTACCACCTGTGTATTCTGTTTTTATTTGTTTAACACAAGTATCCCAATTTCTTTGGAATTAGGTTTGAATATATAGGTAACATTTTGTTAAATATCCATCCTCAGTTTTAAAACTTCATATTGACAGGAGGTAACAGTTTTGACAATTACAAAATAAAGTAAAAATGTGCTTAAATATTTCCTCTGCAGTTAATGACGGTGACATCCTGCAATAGACTTTTTCCTCTGGGAAAAAAATTCCTTTAATGCCGAACAAAATGAGAGTTTGACAGGGTTCCTCAACGAATTATGTTCGACCTCAGAGGTTAAAAACTTTAACAAAACTGCTTCACCATCTGGGAGGAAGATGTTGGAAAAGAGAGATGATCTCATGAGTCTGCTTCAGTCCATATTTTTCCAGTTCAGACATTAAATCCTTTAGTTAGTCCCACGTTCACCATCGCTCATCATCATCACTCTTTATATCGTGTATGCAGTTAGTTTGTCAATGAATTATGTTCATTAATTAACAAGACTTCGAATGTCTCCTGGTGGCATTGTAAAGAATGATCCTTTCTATGAAAATATCACAGTGGAGGTATTTCATGTTGTTTCACTAAATAGTTGCGGTCTCGTAAATTACGAAGTAAGTTAGCGCACTTGGAGTCCTACTGTGTTCACTCATCCATCATCTAATTTTCTTTGCTTTTCATCCCTTTGGATTGCAAATTAAAGAAAACATACGAACAAGCAGAAGCAGTATTTGACCCTCTCCCCACAAATTGTCTTTGTATGAACTTCGAAATGAGGCTCAGACTAAAAAAGATGGTAATCATTCAAATTACTCTATTTGATCTTTGCATTTTATTAATTTCATATTATGCATGTTTCTTTCTTTTCATTAACACGTGATTTGTAATTTAAAAAAAACAAAAATCCTTTTATCTGTAAGTTTAAAAAGTAACCAGGATGAAGAATGACATGCTTATTATAATATTGAAGTACTTTGGCATCTGTGAACAATTGCTATTACTAGTTTGTGCTATTATAGACATCACTCTACAAATTGGACAGACAAATTTCATACTAACTTGATTTACTGGGTAAACCCCGTTAAACAAACAAAGCTGGATGACAAATCCACCAAGCTAGAAATAATACTCATTTTGGAAGTTCTTCACTACTGTAATAATGAAGTCCAACCAATGTGTTTACCCTGTGGCAGAGAACAAGAGAGACGCTTAGCCACCACTGCAGCATGCTGGGAGATGCGCTCTACAAAGAAAATGACTTTGCACTTATCATTGATGGAAAGACGCTCAAATACGCCCTCACCTTTGGAGTGCGACAGTACTTCTTGGACCTGGCCTTGTCCTGCAAGGCCGTGATCTGTTGCAGGTAGGATTGGGGGGAGGTGGGAATTGAAACAAAATCAGTGGAACTATCAAAGTTTGAGTTAAAACAGCATTTTCTGATGACTTGAGTTTTCTCTGGGTAATCCTGCTTCCTTCCACACTCTGAAAACAGGCATACTAGATGAAAGGTTACCTTAACTGCAACGTCAGTTTTTCTTTTGTTTGTTTTTTGACTGTACCTCATTGTGGCCTTTTTAGAAATCGTCTTATGATACAAAGATTCTGACTTAGATATTCTACCACCATAAAAAACTGGTACTGAAACAATAACACGCCAAAAATCTAATGGTAAAATGAGTCAGTAAAATCAGTAAAAGCAGTGGAGTGGAAAAAATATATATACATTACACAATATTAGGTACACTTCCACAATGTGATGAGATGCAGACCAAGAGCTCTAGCAAAAATTCTGCGTTTGCAACAATACTCAAGCTCAGTTTGTTTTTCTTCTATGAGAGGAGTTAATGGAAAATATGCTCATTAGAGTATTATTTGCAATAATCATATTTTAAGATACACCTTGTTCCTACTAAGCCGTAGATGAATAAAATGAAAAACAGCTTGTGTAGATTGAGGAAGTGTACCAAATGAAGTGTCCATAGATTAAAAAAAAAAAAAAAAAATTCCTTAAAAACATTTGTGATTAACCTATAAAATGTGCTCTATATTAATTCAATCAAATAATAATAATTAATTAAATGTACAGGGAAGAAAATAAATATTTAAACACCCTGCTATATTGCAAGTTCACCCACTTAGAAATCATGGAGCGGTCTGAAATTTTCAACATAGGTGCATGTCCACCGTGAGAGAGGTAATCTATAAAGAAAAATCCAGAAATCATAATGTATGATTTTTTTTTTAATGATTTGTGTGTACCAGCTGCAAATAAGTATTTGAACACCTGTCCATCAGCGAGAATTCTGACCCTCAAAGACCTGTTAGTCCACCTTTAAAAGTCCACCTCCACTCCATGTGTTATCCCTGAATCAGATGCATCTGTGTGAGGTCGTTAGCTGCATAAGGACACCTGTCCACCCCATACAATCAGTAAGACTCAAACTTGTAACATGGCCAAGTCCAAAGAGCTTTCCAAAGGCACCAGAGACAAAATTGGAAAGGGCTACAAAGAAATTGCCAAGCAGCTTGGTGAAACAAGGTCCACTGTTGGAGCCATCATTAGTATATGGAAGAAGCTAAACATGACGGTCAATGTCAATCGGAGTGGAGCCTCATGAAAGATATCACCTCATGGGGTCTCAACGATCCTTAGAAAGGTGAGGAATCAGCCCAGGACTACACGACTCCACGTGGTCAATGACCTGAAAAAAGCTGGGACCACCGTTTCCAATGTGACTGTTGGTCATACACTAAGACGTCATAGTTTGAAATCATGCATGGCACGGAAGGATCCCCTGCTTAAACCAGCATATGTTAAGGCCCGTCTTAAGTTTGCCAATGACCATTTGTGTCATGATCCTGCCGCTTCAGCACGAGCTGTGCGGGTGTCCGCGCAGGTGCGCTCATTGGAAGATGCACACCTGCGCCTCATGCAGCCTGATTATGCTGTGGATTTATATGACCGGGATGACAACTGGCCGGCGCCAGTTCGTATGATCTTCATGTCCCGTTCGTGTGCTCCGGTATCCCTGATTGAACCTGTGTGTACCGACCTTCGTCCGTTCTCCGACCAACCTTGTAAGCCTGACTCCTTCGTTACTTCTGCCTGCTTTGATTGTTCTCCTGTGTACCGACTCCTGCCTGTCCGCTCACCTGCTCTCTTCGCCCGACGTCCCAACTACCGCTGCTGCACCGGACTGCCTGCTCGATTTGTATGACCGGCTGCCTGAGTACGACTCCGATGACTTTGATTTTGAATCTCTTTGCCCGGCTTTTCATCCCAGTCAGTTTGTTTCGGTCATTCAAATCACGGTCCTCCTCATATTCCGAAAAGTCAGAGTCCAGAAGAATATGAGGAGCCGGACGGGTCGTGTTCGGGACGTATACATACCTCGCTGGCGGAGCGTAAGACACGGAAGCGGAGGAGGTCAGGGAGCCTACCCAGATCGGACAGGCTTGGTCCTCCGGCAGACGGTCTACCTTGCGTCGGTCCCGGCGACCCCGGGTCTTTCCTGCTGGGTCCTGTATTGGCCAGTTTGTTCTGTCCCGTCCCATCGGAGCGAGAGTAGGACCCAAATGCAGGAACTCTGAAGACGCAAGGTAGTTCAAGAAGAGACACGTTTATTATATGCCGAGGTCGGGGATCGAGCAGGCAGTCCGGCGCAGCAGCGGTAGTTGGGACGTCGGGCAAGCAGGAGTCGGCGCACCGGAGAACAATCAAAGCAGGCAGAAGTAACGAAGGAGTCAGGCTTACAAGGTTGGTCGGAGAACGGACGAAGGTCGGTACACACAGGATCAATCAGGGATACCAGAGCACGCAAACGAGACATGAAGATCATACGAACTGGCGCCGGCCCGTTGTCATCGCGGTCATATAAATCCACAGCATAATCAGGCTGCATGAGGCGCAGGTGTGCACCTTCCAATCAGCGCACCTGCGCGGACACCCGCACAGCTCGTGCTGAAGCGGCAGGATCATGACAATTTGGATGATACAGAGGAGTCATGGAAAAAAATTTTGTGGTCAGATGAGACCAAAACGGAACTTTTTGGTCATAATTCCACATCGCCACATTTCAGGCTTCAAACATAAAGATATAAAATGTATTTTTTTTGTCAAGTCAACAAGTGAGACACAATCGGCAAGTGGAATGCAATTTATTGGATATTTTAAACTTTTTTAACAAATAAAAAAATAAAAAGTGGGGCATGTAATATTATTCGACCCACTTGCATTAATACTTTGTAGTGCTACCTTTTGCCGCAAGTCGCTAGGGGTACGTCTATCATTTTTGCACATGGAGAGACTGAAATTCATGCCCATTCTTACTTGCAAAACAGCTTGAGCTCAGTGAGGTTGGATGGAGAGTGTTTGTGAACAGCAGTCTCTGCCCACAGATTCTCAATTGGATTCAGGTCTGGACTTTGACTTGGCCATTCTAACATCTGGATACGATTATTTGTGAACCATTCTATTGTAGATTTGGCTTTGTTTTGGATCATTGTCCTGTTGGAAGATAAATTTCCGCCCCAGTCTCAGGTCTTTTGCAGACACCCAACAACTTTTTTCCAGAATGGTCCTTTATTTGGCTCCATTCATCTTCCCATTAATTTTAACCATCTTCCCTGTCCCTGTTTAAGAAAAGCAGGCCCAAACCATGAAGCTACTACCACCTTGTTTGAGAGTGGGTATGGCGTGTCCAGGGTGATGAGCTGTGTTGCTTTTACACCAGACATATGGTTTTTCATCGTGGCCAAAAAGTTCAATTTTGGTTTCATCTGACCAGAGCACCTTCTTCCACACGTTTGGACTGTCTCCCAGGTGGCTTGTGTCAAACTTTTTAGATGACACTTTTTATGGATATCTTTGAGAAACTGCTTTCTTCTTGCCACTCTTTCATAAAGGCCAGATTTGTGCAGTGTGGGCCTGATTGTTGTCCTATGGAGAGACTATCCCACCTAAGCTGTAGATCTCTGCAGTTCATCCAGAGTGGTCATGGGCCTCTTGGCTGCATTTCTGATCAGTCTTCTCCTTGTTCTAGGTGAAAGTTTAGAGGGACGGCCAGGTCTTGGTAGATTTGCAATGGTCTGATACACAGTCCTCCTTGAGATGTTTAAAGCTTGGGAAATCTTTTTGTATCCAAATCCGGGTTTAAACTTCTCCACAGCAGTATCTCGGGCCTGCCTGTTTTGTTCCTTGGTTTTCGTGATGCTCTCTGCACTTTAAACAGAACCCTGAGACTATCACAGAGCCGGTGCATTTATACGGAGACTTGATTACACACAGGTGGATTCTATTTATCATCATCAGTCAACATTAGATCATTCAGAGATCCTCACTGAACTTCTGGAGTGAGTTTGCTCCACTGAAAGTAAAGGGGCCGAATAATATTGCATGCCCCACTTTTCAGTTTGGTTTTTTTTGTTTCAAAAAAAAAAAGTATAAAATATCCAATAAATTGCATTCCACTTCACAATTGTTTCCTACTTGTTGTTGATTGAAAATTTTATCTTTGTTTGAAGTCTCAAATGTGGCGAAAAGCTGAAGGTGGCCAAATAATTTCACAAGGCACTGTACGTGGTGCATACAGCAGTAAAATCCTCAAACTCGAACCTCCTTTTGTCCTCACACCCCTTGTTAGGGAGCTCCTGGTTGTGAAATTGTCACAAAATATCCTAAGAAAAAGCAAAACCCTCATGAGGTACAATTAGAGTGAACCTAATGTTTGGTGTGACCAGAACTGTCCATCTTGTTGGGATATGGGTTGTACAAAGGACATCAAAAAAAAAAAAAAAACACTCACCACGAATTAATCCTTCGATATGCCAACATCTCACATACTGCATGTCCTGCATAACAACTGATTCAGCATATTTTGCAACCTTCAGGGGCATTCAACTCTTTAACAAAAACAACACACCAGAAACTACATTTAATATGGACTAGTTCAGATTGAAGGTTGGAAAACTGTTTGAAAAGTGAGTGCTACATAAATGTAAAGATCTGCGTTGCCAAGATCCCACTTTTTGGCACAGCTTTTCCTAAAGAACACAAGAGTAACACGAATACAGTCACAGAGAAAAAAAAACATCTTGGAGAAGAGATCAATGATAAAAACGTGTGCTGTGTTAAAAGCTCCTCAGAGCACAGTAAAAACCATCCACAAGGAATTAGATGGAGGTTGTACAGCTATAAGTTTAACAATTGGCCTAAGCGAGAGCAGCAGAGGAGGTCAGCCCATCCCTGTTACAAGCCCTCCACAGTTTTAGACAGCCTGATGAAATATGAAACAAACTCCAAAAGTACAAGTATTCGGGTACTAAATATTCTCTCGGGACAATAAACAAGCAATACTTAACAATGTTTTTGTTCAATGTTAAGTGCAGAAAAACAAGAGCAGCTTGCTTGACAAGTCTGACAAAATGCATCCAAGGACATACAGGAGAAAATCGGAAGTTGTTGGTTTAGCGCATTGTTTTTTGACCTTTTATTTTATGTGTGTTTGTAAGCAGGTTTTCATTTCGGCCTTGCATTCGTGTGTTGCGATCATTCAAATGATAAAAAATGTCAGCCAGGTATGCCAGCTTTGCACACCGCTCATCAGTTACAAGCAGTTTTGTGTAATCGCACCTCTCATTTGTGAAGCACTTTTATTTCCTCATAGAGTTCATAAACACAGGCCAGTACCTTGCCATGGGACAACCACTGTACCTCAGTTTGAAAAAATTAAGGCTCTAAGTTTTGCGCCCATTTCTTCATATAAAGATACAAATACAGTAAGTTACTTTTCATGGGTCGTGATTTTACAAAGTTCATCATACGTACTATATCATCAAACACGTGAAGTAGGTATGCTGGTAATGTGTTGCTACAAGGCCCTCACGGTGTATAAAGCAGTGCATAATTACACCAGCCTTTCTTTCTTTCTTTCACTCTGCTTACAAAGCCTTTGGGGCTTCTGACTTTGTCTGCCGCTCCATCAGTGCAGACACCCGTGCAGTTCTCCTATTTATGTCCACTTTGTTCAAGATATTCAGATGTGACCTGAAATTTTTCCAGTTTTTTTTCTTTTTTTTTTTCCTGGCAATGTCTTGCAATGAAGTAAGTTTTCTCTTATTGCATCTCCATCCACCAACCGCATATTGGCCAAGACTTGGGCATGTCCACTAATATCGCTGGACTCATCAAGTTACAATGCAAACTTAGTGCTGATACAGACCTTTTCCAAAACTAAACTTTCGATGTCTACAGACATGTTAGCTATATGTCTGGAAATTGTGTTATCTGAGAGATGGACATTGTGTCTTTCGCCGCTTCAGGTCCGAGCATCTCATTTACAATTGGTTTACAAGCGGGAACTATTAATTTCTCTGCCACAGTGTGTGACTTTTTAAATTTGGCTTCAAATTCAGGAACATGATAGCTAGCTTTACGGGCTTTCTCATTTATCGTTCAATTATTTCCTCTAACGTTTTCTCCGCTTGTGTGCAAAAGCAAGTAAAATAACTGCATTCTTGTTCCGTTTTGTTTGGAGATGCTATTTAAGCTTACTTGGGACCATAGCACTGTTGGATCACTTTTCACCATACACCAAGCACAATGGAGTCAATATCGTTACAAATCCCTGGTGGGAGTAGATCCAAATGAAAATCATGTGAGAGACTTTTTACAAGCATACGTAATTTTTTTTTTTTACCTCCACTCGTACTTGGGTCTTCATCTGGGTCAAACATTGGTCCAGAGTCCAATTCAGAGTTCCCTTTTCAAAAACCTCGCCATCACTGTCACCGTATACCTTCACTAGCTACAATCCCATTGTCACCACCACCTGACGCATCACTAATCAAAGTAATTAGTTACCTGTTCCCACCTACTGATATACAAGCGTATTACATGATTACTCTGTTGATCGTTGGACAGCACAGACAGTTGACGAATTCACATTATTTGTGGATTCATTTTCAAAAATATTTTTACACCAATTAGGTGAAATTGTATCATTTCCCGCAGCACAATAGTTGAAAAACACTGGTCTAGCAGAGGACATTGTTTTGGTGAAAATAGCATTGGTTTGACCACTACACAGCACTGGTTGAACTTGTTAATCGTGTCCAAAAATATGGACCGTTAGAAATTAGAGAGAAATTCAGTAATATAGACTGATCAGTGTATATATACGACTTTTTGCATCAGGTTCCTCTGCCATATTGTGACAGGTTAATAGTGTTTTTTTGTTTATCTGTACGATAGTATATTGATCAAACGTGTAAGGCCCCATTTATTAAAGGTTTGCACATGCAAAAATGGGTGTAAACGTGATTGCTGCCGCAAACAGATCTACAGTACAGACCAGGTGGAACAAGTATTGTACCTGGAAAACAACAAAAATATCATGTAGATCATTTTACGCTTCTGTGTGGGGTATGTGTGACTGGAACAATTTATGACACGCAGTGTGATTTATTCAACCTGAAATGAATTGCGATGTCTGATGATATCAATAACTAATTGCGTTTCTGTCCTTCTTTCTTAGAGTGTCTCCTCTGCAGAAGTCGGAGGTAGTGGAGATGGTGAAAAAGCAGGTGAAGGTTATCACGCTGGCCATTGGTGATGGCGCCAACGATGTCGGGATGATTCAGACAGCACATGTTGGTGTGGGAATTTCAGGCAACGAGGGCCTGCAGGCAGCCAACTCTTCTGACTACTCCATTGCTCAGGTGAGCTGGTCGGGCCAGTACCCTTTCGGTGTGAATAGGGTTCTCATTCAGCAAATATCTTTAAAAATGTAGTTAATATTTCAATTTTTTTCTAAAACTGTTTTGGTCCACATACTGTATATTACAGTGTCGAAAACGACTAGATTCCCCATGGGATACACCCCAGTAATTTGTGTCCTTCTGATTTCTTTTTCTTTTTTGATCACATACAAAGTTTTCCAAAAAAATGTTTTTGACTATTTGAGATCTTACTGTTGGCCAATGTATGTACAATGTGGGTGACATTGGAGTTTTCTTCGTGTATGCATTTTGGCCTTTCTATAGTCATCATCATTTATAAATTAGGGGGCATAATATATATATATATATATATATATATATATATATATATATATATAACATATATTTTTCTCTTTAAAACATAAACAACAAAAAAAACACTATTTAATTCATCTCATTATTTTGTGAAATTTTCCTCAGAGTGGAAAGATGCAAGGGCGTACTGTTAATGTCGGCACTGGATTTTTTTATTGCCCCCAATATCGGGAACAATTTATGTTACAGCCGTAATGAGTCAGTGTTCTGTGATTTCCAAGATAAAATACTGACATTCCGTAACATTTGTCAAGTCTGGGGAAAAAAAAATTATGATACAGGTGTTGCTTCTGCAGCAGATATATTTCTTACTGCATATATGGATTCGAAGATGCCTTTTTCCTTTCTCTCAGCTACAAGTCCCAACACTTCTAGTTTGACTTTACCTGTGTCAAAATAAAAGTATAACTTTCCAAATAAGAGTTTGCATCTACAGTACAAATGCAATAAGACTTTCCTGTTAATCAGAGCAGTCCCCGAGCAGGATTGGAGCCCTGTTGGGTCTGTTCTGTCCCATAGGCCATATATTTGACACCTCTGTTCTATATGTGCTCCATGATTGACTGGCCACCAGTCCAGGGTGTACCCAGCCTCTGGCCTACAATCATCTACAACCCTAAGGAGGACCTTCAAAATGAAAAATTGCAGGATAGATGTTTTTGTGTTGCCTAAGTGTGTGCTCCATGGGCCATACACTTTACATCCGTGAAAGCTTTTTAGCAGGCAATTTTAAAATAAATAAATCCTCAAAGCCTAAAAACTTAGCCTGCAAATACAGTACATATAATAGTATTTTGTATTGTCGATTTTTTTGTTTGTATTATTTATTTTGTTGTTTATTGTGTTTTGTTGCTGTTAATGACAGCTTGGCACATTTTTGTGTGCAACAAAAGTTAATCTCTGCCAGGCCAACCTCTTACAGTAAACATTGAAGTTGTAACACCTGTAAAACAAGTGTCACCCAACTCTCTATGCAACTTTCGTAGACCACAAACAGACTCTGGCAAAATTCACAATGTGAGACATATTACTGTACTTTCCAAGTACGAATATTTGTCGTCATGTGATACCTAAGAGCAACACAAACATTCCTGTGTTTACACACAGAGCACCACATTTTTGTATTGCCGCCACAGGGCCTGAGAGCATGGGAAAGCAATAGCTGTGTGTAACACAGTGCATGCTCTGTCCTTGAGTCTGCAATTATGATTCAAGTGGGTTGTGGTTGTTCCCCACTTCAGTCCAGATTACATGTCCAAGGTTTATATGTGTCAAAGACAGGTGGCCTCTTATAATCCAAATTGCAAATTTAATTACACTTCCAGACTTTTTTTTTTTTTTTTACACTGGTGTTTTCTCTATATTGGCACGGCCCTATGTTACCTATAATTGGCTGACTGGAAAAGTGTAATAGAACCTGGGAATCTGTTCAAAGGCTAAATATGCTTTGGTCATGCTGCCAGAGATTTTATAAACATGATGTTACTGAACTTGAGGAAAAAAAATCATTGAGCAGAGGTGGGGGAAAAAGAAACAGGATTATTATAATTCTCAGGTGCTCATCAATGTTGTAATTCAAGTCTAATTTTATTTGTTATTGTAAATTGCTGTAGTTGTAATGCCTTCGTTAAGGTATCATACTCCACAAGAAATGTCGTAGCCATTCAATGAATATTTCAGACCGCAGAATTCTATGCGCCATGTCACTTTTCTCAATTTCACAAGCAAGAGGACCACAAGTAATATTTTGAAGCTCTTAGGTTAATGTATATTATGACACATTGTTACCTTAAAGGTCTACTGACATCCCTATATAGATTTTAAAATTGATATTGTTGTGAAAATTACATATAATATTATTCACTTCAATGTCTATATGAAAAAAACTGAGCGGAGAGCGTGTCATTCATATGCGCAAAGTTGCGGACGTCTCACTCGTCATCCCAGTGGCATCCATATTGCCTGCAACGTCATTTACAGATGTCACATGGGACAGTCGCCATTGAAAAGACTCTGTACCACCTGCTATGGGAGATGAACAACAGAGATTTTCGGATTTTTCTGACACCCCTTCTGACACAGAAGTTCTTTTCAAAGAAGAGAACATATCACCAATCGAGTGAAGTGACCGGGGCAATGTTACCCTATCGTTTCGAGGCTTGTTTAGATGATATGCGGTTCACTTGTAACTAACAACAGACTCCCCGACAGTATGTATGACAGTATGTACCATACTCAGGAAGGGGCTCCTTTCTCCTCCTGATCACGCCCAAACCACTTCCCCGCCTGATCCACCTCTGTGGTGTGGTGATGAACAACACCGGGGGCGTTGGCGATGAAGAACGGTCAGCCCTGGCGGCAGCAGTGATGAACAGTGCTGGCCCGCACACATCGACACGTTTAATACCCATGACTTACTTTATTAATTTATTATGACAGGATTCTTTTGTTACGTTCTGAGAAAAGGACTATTACCAACTATTATTTTTTTAAATAACTATACACACCTGCCTGTGGAACCCACAAAGCTCTCGTCCTTTGCACCTGTGCAATCCATTTTTCACGATGAACCAGGTCTTTTGGAAACGTGTGAAGAGTGACTCCATCTTCCCGAATTTTCAAGCAATGCAACGAGACAGCATCTTGGCTAACACGCAGGAAAAAACAGCTACTTTCCCGCTGGTAAAACAGGTATAAACACATAAACCCGCTAGTGTGGGTTTTCTGTAAAAAACTTCACTTCCTGCTTCTTCTCCAAAACAAATGCCTCGAGAGGATTTTCATGGCAGGAGATGCAAAAATCCATATATGACAACATCATGACGTGTGGTGAAAAAACAGAGTGGTCAATTCCGGCTGCCCTTTTTTTAAAAATTAAAAACATACTAAAAATCATGCTTTATGTGTCAGTGGACCTTTAACTATCATTACTTTTATTGAATTTTTAAGAAAAAGAAATATATTTTTTCCTCAAACAGTTCAGTTGTTTTTAAGATATCATCACGCTGTGGCGACCTCTAATGGGACAAGCCGAAAAAAACTTACTTACTATATTCAAATTTAGTCACTGATGGTGTAGTGGTATACTTGCCTGATTTTGGTGTGGACAGTGTGGATTCAGTTCCCACTCAGTGGATGTGAGTGCGAGTGGATGTGAATGTCTGTGTGAGCCTGGTGAACACTGGCGACCAGTTCAGGGTGTAGTACACCTTTAGCTCGAAGTCAGCAGGGATAGGTTCCAGCTACTTTTGACCCCGCACAGGATTAGCGGTGTTGAGGATGTACACATGAATGTTCCAATTTAAATCAACAACAAACATGTTCATGCTGTAAGGCAGTAAATTACCAGGAGTTCTGAGTTATGAAAATGTTGGTGTGGTTCTCAAATGACAGTCAGTGGTGTTGCTTTGATGCTCTTTTTTTTTTTTCATTACCCGTTGACATCCGACACAGTAGATCCCATTTTTTACTTATTTTCTATATGACTTAAGGAAAAGAAAAGTTTTTACTTCTTTAACAACCTTATAACTTCATTTTTCTTTTTCAGGGCTTAACTTTTTTGCTCATAAGCAACTGTGGCTAGTGGCTTCCGAGATTTACTAGCCACTCAGGATTTCCATTAGCCATAGTTGTGTTGTTAGTTAATGAGGGTTATGCACATCAAACTTCCGCATTCGGTAAAACAGCTGAAGCACTTTCATCTGGCTCAGGTGGCTGGCGGATTCCGATGGCTGGAGAACGGGATAAAGACACTGTAGTAATATTAAATGTCAACACTTTCTTTTGTTTACCACAAGATGTCATCAAGAGCTAAATGTGTTGTGCTTTTAATATTTTCAGTACGCACGTGTAACTCTGCACCGCTTAAGTGCATGCAGCCCTGTTAATAGTTAATTTACTCGTGTTAGCACCTATTTAGTGCTACTGCTAATAGAACCAGTTGTCCTGGCTACTAACATTCCCTCAAATTTGTTATGTCTGAGCAAACACACAAAGCCCCTGAGCGCTTCTTTTGACCAATGTGCACATCAGACGTGTGCACTGTGGTGTAAAAACAAATTTGTGTCATTAAATGTTCTTTTAACTATACTAAAAAAAATACATTGTTCACCAAACCAAGCCAACTATAAACTATAAATATTAAAGGCCGCTTACAACTTTATTTAATTTATTTCTTTTAAATTCACACTGATATCCCTGACTGTTTTTCTTGGTTTAAAACTGAATTATTGCTTGCAGAATATCTTTTGCAATGCATGCTGTATGATGCTCTCAAACCGTTCAAAGGGTAACGTTAAGTTGCTCCCTATATTTAAAATACAGCATTAGCTTTTTATGGACTATATTGTCTGTGCTTTGATCTTTGATCAAACAATTTATTTGATAACTGACATTCACACTAATTGTAGCACTAACACAATGAAGGTAGTGTCCAGGTAGGGCAGACAGCTAGTCGATGACCAAGGATCACCAAGTTAACGCCAGCGACACTTTTCTCATCGCAACCTAGTAGTAACCAAGTACAAATAATCTAATAATAAAGAGTCTGAAAGTTTTAAATGAAACTGTTACTAACAACTAGTCCAGGGTGTACTCTACCTCTCACCCAAAGTCAGTTGGGATAGATCCTCATGACCCTAAACAGGATGAACAGTATAAAGAATGAATGGATGGACAAAATGTTTTCTTTTTTCTTTTTAGAAAAGCAAAGCAAATTTGTCTATATGGCGCCTTTCATACACAAGGTAACTTAATGGGCTTTACACAATTAAAAACATTTCAAAACAAAGAAAAAAATTCGAATACAATTAAAACAGCATGCTGTGTAAGAAATCTAATTTTTAAAAATTGAAATATCCAAATAACATGATTAAAAAAAGAGTTTTTAAATTGAATTTATTAACAATTACACTTGGGGTTGATGACGTCCCTCCTGTTGGGAACTTTTACTGCTTTTGTTGAACAGCAAAACCACACAAACTTAGGCAAACGTAAATTTTGGAATCTCTTTCAGCCTAGGCACTCCAGTGTAATGACACTTACCAGCCAGGAATTACACTATAATTTTAGACTCACCACAGGCATGACTTAGTTATAGTGATGGTTTTTAGTTATGTTTTTTCCATGTAACTGAAGCTTTGAATACCCACCACGTTTTTTTTCTGTCTTTCTTTTTAAAATGTTATTGTTCTCCCATTTTCCTGCTAAAACATGACAAATTCCCGGTGTTTTTTTCTTAAATGTAGACATTCCAGTTGTGGCTTTCGTGACCATCCAACACTGTATGCAATGTACACACAACAAATTTTCTTTTTTTCTCTCCTACACAGTTCAAATACTTGAAGAATCTGCTGCTGGTCCACGGAGCTTGGAATTACAACCGTGTGGCCAAATGTATCCTGTACTGCTTCTACAAAAATATTGTCCTTTACATCATAGAGGTAAGTAACGAATAATACCACGCATAAAGCAGTGGAACATGTTTGCTTCAACATTGCCTTATGTGTGTAAAAGATAAACTTTGGATTTCCAAACAATGTTTAAGAAATAAAGAATGTATAGTAGAATTAATACACTCATGGTGGGACCATGTTGCCAGTCCTTTATTAAAAACAAAGCCAAGGTTTTCCGTAATTTTACATTTTTAACTGTCATGCAAGCGTAAAAACAAGTTAACCATTAGTAATATTAAAACAAAACACTCCAGATTCTAATTTCATAGATGGCACATATGTGGCAGAGCACAAATGCTGGCCTATACAGATTTTCTTGCAAATGCAAGGCTTGGTGCACGTGCTTGCCACTTTGGCAGACCACTCAGGGGCAGCAAGGTTTTGTTCTGCATCTGGCAGAGTAATAATTTGGTTGCAGAAAGTCAGTCTCAACCCAGACCTGCTGATACCACGCATAAATCTTAGCGCTGGTGGTCTTAATACAATTTTGGTGAATTTACACCGGCAGAAAGATTCTGAGGTCCGCAGGCATGTGGTAGATATGCATTTAATTTCAGTTATTTCATATTTTAAATGAATTCTTTGAAAGCATTATTGTTATTGTTATTATTATTGTATATTTTAAATCATCCCACTGGCCTGCACATTTTTTGAGGGTGTTTGGGGCATGGGGGAGAGGGGTAAACATGGATGATCAGCTGTGGGGATAGATACATGAGTTTCACTGACATTTATGTCAGCGGTTATCACCAGCTCATTCTGTATTTCATAAGGTTACCCACTCACATTGGCTGTCACCACACCGGCCAAGAACATTGACCATGCTTCAGTAACACACGGATCACTGGGATTACGCATTGTCCTCTACCACAAAGAGATACCTCCATGCAAGATTGTCATTGTGCCACATTTAAGGGGAATGAGAGAAGCTCCTTTGATTGGCAGAAAATGAAGTCAGCTGCAGAAACATCCAAAGTGGAGCATCCCGCCCACTTTAGATCTGTTCAGCTGTGATGGTCTACGAAATTACCAACATCAGTCTAACTCTCCCCAAGCACTGCTGTCCACGTCGGGTTTACGCTGGTCGCAGAAATGGGGGCCGCCACCTTGAATGATCTCGTCTTAGTCTTAAATGATAAAGTGACGCTGGAGTTTTACTGCTCAGAATGCAAGTCCACTTCATGTAATATTCTGTTTTCTTGTCACTCTATTCTCTTGAGGCTCCTGTTTTGGAAATACTTTTAGAATAAGTGTTGTAAAAAGCCAAACAAGCAAAGCGTTTGTTAAACCTTTTTTTTTTTTTTTGCATTTGATGGAATACTAATGTTTAGAGTGTGATTTAACTCTTTCTTTTTGTTTGTCCATCATCACTTCCTGAAGGATGCACAATAGGATGGGGCTTCAAAAACGTGTGGTAGTGAAAATTGGATAACACAGCAGCAATAGATAACACAAAAATGTTATATAACCAGTATAAAAAAGTGAGTAACGACTGCAAAAAAGTCTGCAATACAGGAGGACCGTAAAGCAAGAACCATGATATAACAGAGGATTATTGTATCTGTATTCTGTGCTATCAAAGCTATCAACCAGCCATTTTAATTCCTGCTAATAAACATGAATTAGGATAATTTTCACATTCTTCTTCTTCTTTTCCTTTCGGCTTGTCCCCTTAGGGGTTGCCACAGCGTGTCATCTTTTAAGCCTAAGCCTATCTCGTGCATCCTCTTCTCTAACACCCACTGTCCTCATCTCTTCTCTCACAATATCCATCAGCCTTTTTTTTGGTCTTCCTCTCACTCTTTTGCCTGGCAGCTCCATCCTCAGCACCCTTCTACCAATATACTCACTCTCTCGCCTCTGGACATGTCCAAACCATCGAAGTCTGCTCTCTCTAATCTTGTCTCCAAAACATCCAACATTGGCTGTCCCTCTAATGAACTAATTTCTCATCCTATCCAACCTGCTCACTCCAAGCAAGAACCTCAACATCTTCATTTCTGCCACCTCCAGTTCTGCATCCTGTTGTCTCTTCATTGCCACTGTCTGTAATCCATACATCATAGCCGGCCTCATCACTGTTTTATAAACTTGGCCCTTCCTCCTAACAGAGACCCTTCTGTCACATAACACACCAGACACCTTCCGCCATCTGTTTTCCAACCTTCTTGGACCCGTTTCTTCACTTCCTTACCACACTCACCATTGCTCTGGATTGTTGACCCAAAATATTTGAAGTCGTCCACCCTCACTATCTCTTCTTCCTGGAGCTTCACTCTTCTTCCTCCTTGCCTCTCATTCATGC
This sequence comes from Syngnathoides biaculeatus, assembly GCF_019802595.1. Lineage (NCBI taxonomy): Eukaryota > Metazoa > Chordata > Actinopteri > Syngnathiformes > Syngnathidae > Syngnathoides > Syngnathoides biaculeatus. The sequence goes on along the minus strand of NC_084650.1, from coordinate 29,790,258 downwards.
ACATATATTTTATTTTATTTTATTTAATAGTTTTATTTCAGCTAATTATCCCTCCATCTTTCTAATTGTTCCTCCACCTGCTCCCCACTTTCACTGCATATCACAATATCATCTGCGGACATTATGGTCCAAGGGGATTCCAGTCTAACCCCATCTGTCAGCCTATTACCACACCGAACAGGAAATACTTTTTTATTTGACATTTGATGAAATACCAATGTTTGTAGTGTGATTTAACAGTTTCTTTTTGTTTGTCCATCATCACTTCCTGAAGGATGCACAATAGGATCTACTTTGGGCCTTCAAAAATGTGTGGTGCTTCAGAGCTGATCCCTGATAGAATCTCACCTTCACCTCAAATTCTTCTGTTACGCCTACGCCACACCTCACCACTCTTCTGCTGCCCTCATACATGTTCTGTACTATTCTAACATATTTCTCCGTCACACCAGACTTCCGCATGCAGTACCACAGTTCCTCTCTTGGTACTCTGTCATAGGCTTTCTCTAGATCCACAAAGTCATAATTTTACAAATTTTCAGAATTTAATTTCATTCAATTTCTTTTCAGAATAATTTTCACATTGTGTTCCATAAAACAAGAAATGAGCCCAGGAAAAGCCAATCACCCGAACCAATCATACTTAAGATTTCATAAGACAAGCCCATTCAAACATTACAAGCACAGTGATTTATCTTGACTCAAGATATGTTTTCCGATCTTCAAATATTTTCCCGAGGTTACTTTGCCTCACTGACATAACGAAGAAAAAGTGCATGTATTTACTGTGCTAATCTATTTTACTGTTATGGATCAGATATGTCATCCAGTTTGCTTTATTTTTCTTAAATTATTGAACAATTAAAATGTTACTTTAAGTATAGATTTTGCATACATTTTCACGAAAATATATATATATTTTTTTTTTACCAAAAGAAACTTTAGTGGACAAAACTGTTTCAATGCTTGGTTGTTATCAAGAGCCCAAAAACAAATCCCAGAAAGAGGATGGGGCGAACCCAAAACTTGTTCTTCATTATGTATTTGTCACTTAAATTTTTGTAAACAAAAATTCAATATAAATCATAAATGATACTGGCCTGTAGCTCAGTGGTTAGAGCACTGGTTTGGTAAACCAGGGGTTGTGGGTTCGTATCCCACTGGGGCCTCCACTCCCTGAGAAGGGTTGCGTCAGGAAGGGCATCCGGCGTAAAAATTGTGCCAAACATATATGTGCGTTTCATCTGTGATGACACGCTGTGGCGACCCCGAAAGGGACAAGTCGAAAGAAACCCCCATACTGTAAACCCACAAGGCTGAAGCGGTTTCTACCCAACCTAATGACATCTACTATTTACATGCTTGGCCTGCTGATAATGGGCATCGTACCCCGCCAGTTTCAACACAGCTGAATGGAAAACAAACAAAAAAGGGAAAACAGCAATCTTCTTCAAAGACAGCCTCCGTTACAGCTCATATGAATAATGACATTTAAATCTTTGTTCGGGTATTTGAACTGCACAGGGCATAGAGAGCGAAAATACATGAAAGATTTATAGTAGATTGCCGAGACATTATATAGCTGGATCTTTTTTTTGTCCAGACCACCATGAAGGTTTACCAAGTGAGCGTTGATCAGCTTGATTTCTCTCCATCATTAAAGATGAATTGTAATGTCACGGATGGCTTGTGACACACAACAGGACCTTACACTGATTAAAAGTTCAAAGCTCCAAGTCACGATAAAGATATGTTAAGTGCAATTTATCAGCTGTGGCGCCGACATTTTCATCTGCACCCTTAGTCAAGCGGTGGACTTGAGAAAGTCGTCTTAGGACCATACTAAATTTGTAAAGAAAAATATAATGTGACCTTCAAACAAATTTTTGTTCTTGTATATTACGAGTATTTGTGTGGTAAATATTTTGGTAGGTTTTTATACTAAGATTTAGTGTGTTGAAATTGCACTATGGGCTGGCTCAAATGGTCTTGCCTGTTGTGGCTGTCATAATAACTTCAACATTTCAGACTATATTCAAAGTAACCTGAAAACAATAACACAATCTTCTAAAAATGTGAACTTTAGCGACAATAGACGCTTGTGTATAAAGTGTTTCCCCAATACTGTATGATTCACATTTCAGTTATATTGCAGAGTTTGTACACAATCATTTTTCATGGGTTTTCACAGTACGCTTGTTGGGATGCATGTGGGAAACGAAACTGTAGCAGATGCCGTTTTAAGAAGTTTATTGAATGTAAGGTCTTTAGTACACAAACACAATGACCAAATTCACAGAGGAGCTGCTGTAGGCCAGAGCTTTTAAAACAGCACCAGTAGCAAAATGTTGGTCCCAGAGTGACAGCAGTTGAGAACCGCTGACCTAAAGGGTGTTCAGCAACAGTATGCATTGTGCCATTCAAACGTTTTACTGCAACCTCGCTTTCAATTTCAATAGAAAGTATTTTAAACATTTGAGTTACAAATTGCATGGTGGTCTAGTTACGACGTGCGCACTATGGAAGTCCTTAGTGGAGCACCAGAATGCCGCAAAGCGTGCTGGGAGCAGATAGATAGAGCTAAAAATGCATGTTTTGCATCAATTATTTCATGAGTCATTCTTTTATTTGCTGTGGTGTGATCATTTTTGTTTTGATATGACCCCATGTTGTGTACAACATAGTCAATGGTGACCTGCCAACACAGGCAGTGTGTAGGGGAATGTAAGCTTCTTCTGCTTATAGATATGAAATCCTCACTCCCTCCTGAATGCCATCATGTAGTAGCTGACATCCACGCTTAAAATACATATTGGCATGTATGCTGACAGTATAACCAGTGTTTATTAATACTGCATCTGTTATTTGTGGATTTTCGTCAGTTGCGGGGGTGTGAGGAACGTAACACCCACAAATAACGGTGGAACACTGTATCTACAACTTTCAGTCTTGAAAGTATATCCGGTTAAAGCTTCCAGTGGCTGGAATGTATCCCACCAGGTCCTTAAAGGGTTTTTCCACACCACGATAGGGAGGGCCTCTAAAGTGACAGTGAAGCCCTGTAAAGCCCCTGTCCACATTCTGGCTTTCAAGTTGTACCCCTACCCCACCCTCCACACACACGCACATACACCCATGCCTGCACACACACACAACACACACACACACACACTCTTTCTCTGCGTGATTTGAACACACTCACGTAAGGCAATTAAGTGCTTTAAATTGCCCATGTCTTAGCAGGGGCTGCTGTTTTGGTTCGCAATGGAGTTCGAGTGGGTTAAGTCTTTAATGTCCGTGTATGAATGAAAACATCTATGAACTGAGATAATTAGTTACTATCAATTCTTGTCTATTGTGCGGAGGATTTTTTATTTTTTTTTTGTCTTCAGTAGATGAAGCACCCAGCAACTAATTGGGACACAATATCAATTGGGGGGGTGGCCACCAGTTTGGGAAATTCATGAAGTTTATGGCCATTTTTTTTTTTTTTTTACAATAAATCACACACTTTTAAAGACAGTTACCAGAGCTACTTTGATTAACATTCAAAACACATTCCCCAAATAATGCAAGATGAACTTTAAGTTGTGTTATAAATTGACTTATTGGGTATGATATCCTATTAGAAGGAAATACAGTATACCTACTGTGTATTTCTTCGTTGTAGTGTTTCCAGTCTGTTTCTAATCACTTTTTCATCAATTCATAGCACTTTTTCTGGTTGTAATCATGCACATATTTGAGTTAATCTGATTCCTCAAGCGGAATTCCTACTTTCATCCCAAATGACATAGTAAGCTAAAGAAGTGAGAGGAAAAGGGGGCTATATTCAGTCACATTCAAGCTAAGAGACTCGTCCGAAAGGGAACCATAGCAACGTCTTTCAAATAGCCAATCTTGCAGACTACTCATGTTTGATTGACACTTGGCCACGGTGCCACAGAGCCCGCTGATGGACAAGTGGCATTTATGAGACCATTACATGAAACTGAATTCACAAGGCCGTGCTCCGTATCTAAAAATGCCACTGGACGCTTGCGAAGCTACATATTTGCGGCATAGTTATCAGCTACTACTTCTTGTCCTCAATGGTGCCTTTGTCCATGAATTCTAGGAGCATTTCTGCATTCGTAAGTTTAAGAGTATCAAATCCCACATTGTAAGGGATAAATGTCAACCCCTTCCAGACACCTCTCAACGAGGCCTCCAGAGCTCTGCAATCAATGATTTTTCATTCGCTGATGAATATGCAAAGAGTTTTCTAAAAGTCTGCGTGGCTGTTTTTCAACATGTGCACTGGGGGAGAGAAGCCAGCCACACCCCTTCACTGAGTGGCCCTCAATGACCGAGAAGAATTGGGGAAGAAAAATCCTGGTGGGTACTTCCCCTTAATGAGCACATCAATGCATCTGTCCCTCAAGAGAGAGACAGATGCCAGAACCAGACCAAAACACTCACACAAGAAGCAGTTGCCGCTTGCTGTGAATGGAAGTCTTTTTTAACTTGGCACAATAAAACAAGGCTCGAGCCTTACAATGAGCCGAGCTGTAATTAATTCAGCAGTTTGACCTGCCTCCTAGCTTTTCCTCGTCAGTGCTTCTTCAGACAACCTGCCTCCTGACTCATAATTCATAGCAATACCTTCTAAATATACAGTATAACAGCCTGCTAGAGCATGGATTTTTAACACTTGCTTTTTATAGGTTATGCACAGCATGTAGGTTGTGCACCTTGCTTGTTGTTGTACCTCATCAAGGCAGGTAGCCCTGAGGTAGCAGAATGAAGAACATAAAAAAGAGACTGACACTTTAGTGTAACTCAACACCATGTGTTCATTGTTTCTGTAACGCAAAGAAAATTTACGCCTGTGAGTATTTGATGCTCAATTTGTGCCCGTAACAGGTATTTGAAAGTATATAACTACCGTAACAGCTATGGTAATTTCACATCATGTGTTAGCATTAAGCCAACTTTGATACGAGATTCTTTTTTTTTTTTTTTTTTTTAAATCATTCGGTCAATCAGTTTTTACCTCTAGAGCAGATCATGTGAATAACAACTCCACAAAACATCCATCTCATACAACGCATTTAGAAATCTAAAGAAATTGCTAAATGACAAATTTCTCAACTCTCTCGTACCACGTTTTAAATGCGTATTTGGTGTGAAAATTGTTGTTGATATGAATACTTGTTATATCTGAATGGGGGGTGTATAAACGCAATTCCAATTAAGTTGGGACATTGTGTTGAACATAAATCGAAGTAGAATGTTTATTGGACTTCATTCATTCATTGGAATTGGGTTTCTATATAGGTTTGTATTTGTAGGAAATTAACTTATTGGCTGTAATTGGGTGCATTTACATTAAAAATTTCAACAGTTCATTAAGGAACATGAAAGAACACCAACAGACCTTTGTTTGACCAAAATGCCATGGTTAGGTTCAGCATTTTGGTGTTGGATTATATAATGATTAAGTCTCTTGTTTTGCCTCTTTACAGTAATCACTAACTGGGACTGACTGACAGCTTGATACACGTATGCTTTGCATTTTATTTGGAGTAACGTCAAGCAAAAACAGGTGCTAATGAGACCTTTATGATAGTTTTCCATCCATCCAGCCAGCCATTATCTGAGCTGCTTATCTTTACAAAGGGTCACGGGGGTGCTGGAACCTTACCCAGCTAACTTTGGGCAGGAGGCGGGGTACACCCTTAAATGGTTGCTGGCCAATTGCAGAGCACATAAAGAGAAACAACCAGTCGCACTTACAGTCATGGTTTTGTGGGAGGAAACCGGAGTGTATTATAATAATTATTTTTCTATTTAATGGTTAATCTTAAGTAGGTGCAATAGAGCTTTATAGAGTTTCTTGACCAAGTAGTCTTCCAAATTGGAGATAGTTAATTTTTTTTGGGGCTAATGCTGATTTGTTGTTTCTTGCCAGGTGTCAGTTGCTGCTTCTAGGTCTAGCAGTGAGTTCTGGGAATGTATGTGATTGTATATGTAGTATGTTTTAACATGACTAAAGTCAGAATTCTGGTGAAGGAATCTAGTGATTGAGCAGAGTAATTAAGACAAGCATCTTTTTGGATTTATTCCTACAGCAAAGGAACTCCTATAGCAATTTGTCTTTTTGGGTTATTGCTGATTTGTTGTTTCTTGGCTGGTGTCAATTGCTTTTTCTATGACTAGCAGTGAGTTCTGGGAACTCATTCAAGGGAGGGAAAATATAGCATATTTTAGCATTACTATTTTAGTCTGAATTCTGTTGAAGGTATCTAGTGATTGAGCACAGTAATTAAGACAAGTTTTATGTTTCTACATCAATGGAATTCCTATAGATGTTTGTGCATTTATTTTTGATGTTATACTTTAAATATTGTTTTGAAGTCTGTGTTATCCATTTTCCAAGCCGCTTATCCTCACAAGGGTAGCAGGAGTGCCGGAGCCTCTGTGTGTGTTTTAATAAATTTAAATGTGTTCTGGGTGAATCTGGAGCGTATTCCTCAGGGTAAATGGGGCTTCAGTGTACTACTAAGCTAAACCAAGAACGCTAAAATGCCTTTTGTTGTTTTGCTTTGCATATTTCGAGTGTACATCTTATACGAATGTGAAAACAGGACCCTTGAATACAAAAGCAACAAGTTTATGGATGAGTTCCCTTGATGGAGGGGAGGATGAGTTCTAGTTAGGTTGGGTGTGGTAGAGAAAGGGGCACACACATCCCCATAAAATCGGTCCTGGATTTTCCTTGCTTTCCTTTGAGCCTTAAGACTGGGGGTTGGGTCACATATATGCTCTCTTTCACAATTCAAAGGGAGTGGCCGGTGGCAAATCAAATACTGATGAGAGCTCATGGCTTCACGATGAAGTCCAATGAAGCGAGAATGGGCTTGCTTCAGGCTGGAGCCATAATGTTTCCCAGACAGCTTTAACATGGGTGACAATAAGAGGTCTGCTTTTGGAACACCACTGATTTAACTTTTAATGACGTGAGAAATTCTTATTAGCACAATAGCCTCTATCTTCGTAGACTGCACAACTTGCACTAGAGCAAAAATATTGGAGCAGCTTGATTTTCAAATAACAGGCAATTGTCAGTGGGAAATCCAGATCAATTTGGACGGCGGGCATAGTGGGTACGGAAAGTATTCAGACCCCACTAAAATGTTTCACTTTTTAACATATTTGAGCCATTTGCAAAAACATCCCATTAACAGAGAAAAATAGAATTGTTGAAACTTTTTTTGCAGATTTATCAAACAAGAAAACTGAAATACTGTACCACACAGCCATAGGTATTCAGACCATTTGCTGGGTGCTATAATATTTGTCAGATCATCCTTGAGATGGTTCTACACCTTCATTGGAGTGCAGCTGTGTTTGATTATACTGATTGGACTTGGTTAGGAAAGCCACACAGTTGTCTAAATGAGACTTTAGAGCTCGCAGTGCATGTTAGAGCAAATGAAAATCATGAGGTTAAAGCAACTGCATAAAGAGCTGAGAGACAATTTTGGCAGGACACAGATTTGGAAAAATTCTGCTCCACTTAAGTTTCCCAAGAGCATATTCGCCTCCATCATCCTTAAATGGAAGACATTTGGGATAAGCAGAAGCCTTCCTAGAGCTAGCCATCCGGCCAAACTGAGCAATCAGGGAGAAGAGCCTCGGTGAGAAAGGTAAAGAAGAACCCACAGATCACTTTGGCTGAGCTCCAGAGATATAGTCGGGAGGTGGGAGAAAGTTCTAGTAAGTTTACCATCAACGCAGCCCTCCACCATTTGGGGCTTCATGGCAGAGTAACCCGACAGAAACCTATCCTCAGTGTAAGACACGGGAAAGCCTGCATGGAGTTTGTTAAAAAAATAATTTAAATACAAGCTGAAGGACACCAAGATGATGAGAAATAAGATTCTCTGGTTTGATGAGACCAAAATAGAACTTTGTGGCCTTAATTCTAAGCAGTATGTTTCATCCTCCAACTGTCCATTCACATCCCTATGCACTACAAGACAGTGAATCATTGTTTCTGGAATTCACACCCTCTGTAGTAGTCCATTATAAACCTCAGTTGAAAAGGGAGGCATCTTGATGGCTAATCTTATTGCAAACACCAGGGTTGTGCTAATTAGCAAGTCACGCTCACGTAGTGATGAAACAACGGATTATCCACAAAAAAGAAAGACAGTCCCAAAGGTTTAAGAGTATCCAGGAGTTGCTGCTTAGATTTTTTTTCCTTTTTTTTTTTTTTTTTTTTTTTTTTAGAAGAAAAACTAGCTAATCACCAAGAAAAAATGTTAACAGAGGCAAATCAAGCAGAGCAGGGGAAAAAAGCTTCTGCACTGTTTGAGAAGCGAGAGAAAAGTGTCATGATGTGTAACCTCCTCTGTCACCCTCATGTCATGTCAACCTACTCTAAAAGTATATAGAATATGTTTGGAGGTAATCACGTGATGGCCCGAGTGGAGAGTTTGTGTCAGTGGAGGTGCCTCTGAGTTTACCTAATCACACAATGTGTGTTTCCTCTGTTAGATTGATCGCCATTTGGATTGCAAGTCATCACTTCAAACAAGTTCTTCAATCCTCATTATAGGATGGATGTGTTAGGAAGCAACTGCTTATGCTTTTATTCCCTAAACATACAGTGCCCTCCGTAATTATTGGCACCCCTGTTTTTTAGCTTCTAATAATGTTTTTTTAATATGGGACCTTAATGGAAAAAAAGAGAAAAATCCACCCTTCGATAAAAGTGCATTTATTCAGTGGGGAAAAAAATCCCACATAAAGAAATAATTATTTGACATCAAATAATGTGTGTCACAATTATTAGCACCCCTGGTGTTAATACTTTGTACAACCCCCTTTTGCCAACAAAACAACACCTAATCTTTTCCTACAATGTTTCAGAAGATGAGAAAAGACAACGACAACTTCAGCCATTCCTCTTTGCAGAATCTCTAAATCATCCAGAGACCTGGGTCCTCTTCTCTTCAGCTCACCCCACAGTTTTTCAATGGGGTTGAGGTCTGGGGACTGAGATGGCCATGGGAGGAGCTTGATTTTGTGTCTAGTGAACCATTTCTATGTAGATTTGGCCATATGTTTAGGGTCATTGTCTTGCTGAAAGACCCAGTGACAACTCATCTTCAGCTTTCGCGCAGAAGGCAACAAATTTTAATTTAAAATGTCCTGGTATTTCAAAGCATTCATGATGCCATGCACCCTAACAAGGTTCCCCGGGCCTTTGGAAGCGAAACAGCCCCAGAACATCACTGACCCACCCCCATACTTCACAGTGGGTATGAGGTGCTTTTCAGCATGTGCATCTTCCGTGGCACACCAGACCCACTTAAGAGTGTTTGTTGCCAAAAAGCTTAATCTTGGTCTCATCTGACCAAAGCACACGGCCCCAGTTGAAGCCCCAATACCGCATGGCGAACTCCAGACATTTGCGTTTATGATTTGAGTGAGGAAAGGTTTTCTCCATGCATGCCTCCCAAACAGCTTGTTGGCATACAGAGAGTGCCTGATGGTTGATTTGGAGACTTTGTGACCCCAGGATGCTACCATTTGTTGTAATTCTGTAACAGTGAGCTTTGGAGATTTTTTTGATTCCTCTTACCATCTTCTTCACTGTGCGTGGTGGCAAAATAAACATGGGTCCTCGTCCAGGCTTGTTTACCACTGTTCCAGTTGTTTTGAAATTCTTAATTATTCCTCTCACAGTGGATAGGGGCAGCTACTGTTGAGTGGCAATCTTCTTGTAGCCTCTGCCTGACCTGTGAAGGTCGACGCACATCTGCTTCTCTTGTATGCTGTTTCCTTTGTCTTTCCCATGTTTAAGAGTGGATAAGAGAAATTTTTAGACAGGGATTTTTTTTTCTTTCAACAATTCATTTGAGTTGAAGATTATATTTTCCTAAAATTCTCAGTCTGACAATATTCTTCTGCAATAAACACTGAATTTATTTTAAGGCTTTTAACACATCTTAACCGGGGGTGCCAATAATTATGGAGGGCACTGTAACTCAAAAGTATAATCATGTTCAGCTTTGTTAACCTCTCTGGAGAAACACTCAGCCCTGTTCTTTTTTATCATAGTACCACTTGTACTCAATTGAATCCCACTGTAGTACTAATCACAATATGAGCAAATGTTTTTGGGAAAATATGAATGAAATCCCAGGGTTCAAACAAACACCCAGGATGTCAAGTCAATCAGGACCACAGGATTTTTTGTCTGTTCATGTGTTTATTGCTTCTTCTTTGTCTTTTTTTGTCACCAAAGTCACATTCAAACAGTCGCACTAGCTTGTTTCACTTGTTCTCAAAATTAAGCTGGACATTTTTGACGGTATTTAATTTACAGTATTTTCACATCTAAAATAATTTGAAAATGAGCCACATGGATGACTTAAATCCTCTTATCATTGCATCTGTGTCATGAACATTAAGGCTGTTTTATCCTTTACATATCCTAACATTAAAAGTGGTTATTTGTATGCTTGTGTGACAATTAAGAATGTTCAACTGTGACTCCAAACACTCCCTGTACTTAATAGTTACTTCATATTTTATGATTGGGATGGTTTGAATATTTTTGTTTTCCATTGCTCTCTATGGGAATTTTTTTTTTTTCATGAACTCCTTTATTCTGGTTTGTCAAATTCAAAATTGTTAATACAAAAGTAATGGAAAGTCAAGAAGTATACATTTTGAACACCTTCCTGAACATTTTACTGTCGCAAAAATATATTTAAACTATAAGGAACTACATTGATTACATTTAGCTTCTTGAGCTTCTCCACTTTCAATCATCTCTTATGTGATTTTTTTTGTGTGTGTGTGTGTTTTGTTTTTGTTTGTTTTTTTTCCCCACAGATCTGGTTTGCGTTTGTCAATGGCTTCTCGGGTCAGATTCTGTTTGAGCGCTGGTGCATCGGCTTGTACAACGTGGTGAGTGTTGATAAAATCTTTACCATATACAGAGCTTAACACTGGTGAAAGAGCTCCGGTTGGAAGCATCTCTTCTTTGCGGGATTGTGTCACTAACATCCTGAAAAACTCCAGTGTATAAATGACCTTTTGTCAAAGCCCATCCTTCCCCTGTGGCGTAAACTATGCACTGAATGTGAAAGAACAACAGTTTGGCTTGCCCCAGGAAGTGTCATTAGCAAGCAGAGCTATGCTTGCATGATATTAAAAAGCAAAACAAAAGGGTGTCCCTCAGGGCTCTGCCTCTGTAGAGTGGACACTCTTCATGAAATCATATCTGACATGACTTTGAAGAAGTAAAAATGTCCATCTGCACGTTTCTGATCATGAAGCGGATATTTTTACAGCACCGCCCCTTGCATTAATTTCTCAATAAACCATAACCTCAGTCTCACTGGTGGGTGCAGCCCAAATTCCTGTGACTCCGTGGGAGTTTGTCGGAGACACTGGTTTGAATCCGCCCCTCAATGGACCTCCCCCCGAGAATAAGAAAGAAGCTTATTGGAGCATGTTGTACAGACTAATGCCCCAACAGATTCCTACTCCTGATGTGCTCAATGGGAAGTCACAACAGGTGACCCGCACCAGTCCCAGCTTCTGAACCACTTTTCCACGCCATCTAGTTTTACAACAACACTAAATCATTGACTACGATACATGCTTATAAGAGAGGTACATTTTGCATTTGAGCAGATTTGAAACATTCAAAATAAGGAAACCTGTCAGTTTTTACATTAATGTCACTTAAAACTAAGGGAGTGTATGAGGAAGAGGAAAGAATGAAGAAAATTCCACGAGAAATTTCAACAGCAATAGACTTAAGGACGGCATTGTAGCAAAGACCGAGGTTTGCATATCATTGTTATCCAATGAAATTCCATCCATCTATTTACTACACTGCTTATCCTCACTCGGGTCGCAGGTATACTGGTGCCGAGCCCAGCTAACTGCAAGCAGGAGACGGGGTGTACACCCTGAACACTCGACGCCAACCAATCACAGGGCACATATAAACAAACAACCATTCTTACTCACATTCATACCGAAGGACAGTTTAGTCTTTAATTAACCTAGGGTGCATGTTTTTGGGATGCGGAAGGAAACCGGAGTGCCCAGAGGAAATCCACGCAGGCACGGGGAGAACATGCAAACTCCACACAGGCAAGGCTGGATTTGAATCTGTGTTGCTAACTAGTCTGGCACCATGCTGCCCTAATGAAAAATATCAATATGCATCTCTAAATCGTGTTTTTTTTCTTTTTATTCAAAACCAAAAATGACAATTTGATTAAAATGACAAACATTTGGAGCTGCTTGTTTTTCTCTGGAGAGTGAATAAAAACAACAACAATTAAAAAATTGGAACTGTAGTTCCAGGAAAATGTTTTTTTTTTAGCATTGTTTCCTGATTTGATATAAGAATTACAAATGTAATTATCAGGCAACATTAACCCAAGTAAGCATAAAATGCTGTTTTTAAATGATTTTTTTTTATCTGAGGAAAAATCTGTTTAAAGCTACATGTCTTTCACTGTGAGGATATTTTGGCCTGCTTTTCTTGACCATTTTTCAATTGAGCATCAGTGGAGGTTTTATTAATAGGATGCTATTTATAAGTACTGGATGGATTTATCTTGAACTGTTATGCACCAATTTATAATTTTTTGTTTGGAGCTATGAAATTTGTCGCTACAAAGTTAATTATACTTGATGCGATACAGTGAAGACAATATGTATTTGAACACCCTGCTATATTGCAAGTTCTCCCACTTGGAAATCATGGAGGAGTTTGAAATTTTCATCGTAGGTGCATGTCTACTGTGAAAGAGATAATCTAAAAACAAAAAGAAATCACAATATATTATTTTTTAATGATTTATATGTGTCATACAGCTGCAAATAAGTATTGGGCCAAAATCCTTCCTGTAGTGTATGCAAAGCTAGTGAACTACAGGAAACGTTTAACCTCTGTAATTGCAAACAAAGGCTACCGTACCAAATATGAGCATTGGCTTTCTCAGGTGTTCAATTACCTATTTGCAGCTGTATCACACAAATAAATCGTTAAAAAATCATACATTGTAATTTCTGGATTTTCCTATGGTGAAAATTTCAGACCCCCCCATGATTTCAAAGTGGGAGAACTTGCAATATAGCAGGGTGTTTAAATACTTATTTTCTTCACTGTAGATCAGGAATGGGTAACTGGCAGTGCACATGTTGCATACACTTTGATTGCCCCTGGATAGGTTTCCTAAACTTTTTTTTTTACGTTTGTTTATTTTTTTTCAAAGCTTTCTTTTGGGGGAAGGAGTTGGGGGGGTGATTTTAAATCTTCCCTCAACTGTACGTGGTCCGTTTTAACTTATAATAGCATCGTTCAATCAACACAAGATGGCGGACCTTAGGAGCTTAGCTATGTCATAAAGCATATGAAGCGATTTATCCATCCATTTTCTTTGCCGCTTATCCTCACAAGGCTCGGGGGAGTGCTGGAGCCTATCCCAGCTGTTATCGGGGAGGAGGCGGCGTACACCCTGAACTTGTTGCCAGCCAATCGCAGGGCACATAGAGACAATCAGCCGCACTCACAATCACACCAAGGAGCAGTTTACAGTGTCCAATTAGTGTTGCATGTTTTTTGGATGTGGGAGGAAACCAGAGTTCCCAGAGAAAACCCACGCAGGCACTGGGAGAACATGCAAACTCCACAAAGGCGGGCCCGGGATCGAACCCGGGTCCTCAGAACTGTGAGGCGAACACTTTACCAACTGATCCACCGGCCGCAACCAATTTATATGTTCAACAAATTTAAAACCAATTCTGTGTACCCAATTTGACATTGACAGCCTTGATTGTTATGACAAAGAGGCATACAAGACAGTTAGAGGCTCTTTTATTAGAATCAGAATCAGCTTTATCGGCCAAGTGTGTAACAACACACAAGGAATTTGTCTCCAGCAGTCATGTGGCACCGTGGTACGACATTCAGAACTAAGAACCACAAACTAACAAGAACTAACAAGAGACATTCAGTTAATGGGAACAATTCTTTAGAAGAGTCAGAGATGTTCAATATGCAGTCTTCTTCATTTAGAGCAGTTAAGAGTGCCTCACCGTCGATGCCTTAAGTTGTAAGACCCTACATAAAGCTTGTTTTTTGTAACCTTGACAACAGTATCTTGGGAATTAGTCATTATAAATTGTTAAATGGGTGAACACATTATTTAATACGGACATTAGAAATTGTTAATGTTTTTAATTCCCTGAAAGGAAATATTATGCAAAAACTGCTGGTAGTAGTATTGGTCATTTACTTTGGTCATCAGTTATTTTTTTGTGAATTTATTTGTTATGGAGGATTCTAGAGGTTTTTGAAGTGTTCATTCTATGTTTTTTGTGCATAATTCTATAGAGTGGACATAAAGAATATATCCATCCATTAATTCTCTACGCTGCTAATCCTATTCAGCATCACAGGGCACTGGAGCCAATTACAATTAGTATGGGCAAAAAGCAGACTATAACCGGAACTGGTCACCAGTCAGTCACAGGGCACAAAAAAGAATATAGTATTTACAAATTTAGATTAAATACTTCTGGTACAAAAGGGAAGAAGACTTGGTGGTGGATCCTCAAAGTACAGGAAATCAGACAAGGAAAGAGGTTAGCTAAGAAGAAGTGGGACACAGAGGACCGATGAGAGGAGAAAGGAAATGCAACTTTGGTCAAAGGGAGTGATGGTGAAAGCCAAATGAGCGATATAATGATATATATCCCCCAGTTGGACAATAAAGGTTGGCCTGACAGATAGTGATGGGAAGGATGTGCAGCAAGAAATGTGGAAATGTGTTGACTGGTGCCAGTACGATGCTGGATAGATGAAAAGAACATTTTGAGGAGTTGATAAAAAAGGAAAATTAGAGAGAAGGAAGAGGAGCCAAGTGTGATGGACCAGAAAGTGACAGTGATTAGCAAGGGCAAATTTAGAAAGTCACTAAAGAGGATGAAAAATGGAAAGGCACATGGTCCTGATGAGATACAATTTGGAGAGGTGGCTTTGGAGTTTTTGGCCAGGTTGTTAAACAGAATTCTAGTGGATGAGAACATGCCTGGGTAATGGAAGAAAAGTGTACTGTTGCCCATTTTTAAGAACAAGAGTGATGTGCAGAGCTGTGGGAACTATAAAGGAATAAAGTTGATGACCCACACAGTGAAATTATGCGAAAGAGTAGTGGAGTCTGGATTCAGGATAAAAGTGAGTATTTGTGAGCCATACTGGTTTTATGCCTGGAATGACTACTACAGGTGAATTATTTGCATTTGTGGTGTTGATGCGAAAGCACAGAGGACAGAAGGAGCTACATTGTGTCTTTGTAGATCTAGAGAATGCCTATGACAGAGTACTCAGAGAGGGATAATGGTACTGCATGCGGAAGTCTGGAGTGGCAGAGAAGTATGTTAAAATAATACAGGACATGGATGAGGGGAGCAGACAGTGATGAGGTGTGCTCTAAGTGTGACAGAGAGGTTTAAGTTGCAGGTGGTACTTGTAGTCATGATGGATAGGCTGACACATGATACATGTCAGACTGGAAACCCCGTGGACCATGATATTCGCAGATAACATTGTGATGTTCAGTGAAAGCGTGGCGGAGGTGGAAGAACCGGGAGAAAGTGGAGGGATCCCCAAACAAGAGTTATGAAGACAAGCTGAAGTAAGATTGAATATATATGCATAAGTGAGAGGAGTGGAGGGGGAAGAGTGAGGCTACAGAAGAGATAGCGAGGCTGGATGGACTTTGAATATTTGATGTTGACAGTTCAGAGCAATGGTGATTGTGGCAAGGAAGAAATAAGACAGTTGGTGAGGTTAGCCATGATGTACAAATTACAGACACTGTCACTGCGGAGACAACAAGAAGCGAAGTGGGAGGTGGCACAAATAAAGATGTTGAGGTTCTCTCTAGGAATGAGCAGGTTGAATAGGGTTAGAAATGAGCTCATTCAAGGGACAGCCAAGGTTAGATGTTTTCGAGACAAAGTTAGAGAGAGCAGAATACAGAGGGGAGAGTGAGTATTTTGATAGGATGATGAAGCTGCCATATGAGAGCTAAAGGAAGGCCAAAGAGAATGTTGATGGATGTCGTGAGTGAAGACATGAGGGCATCTGGTGCTAGAGAGGACGATGCAGGAGATAGGCTTACATGGAAAAGGATGACATGCTGTCGTAACCCCTAATGCAAGGGTGCTCAATGTGTCGATTGCGATCGACCGGTCGATCGCCGAGGCAGTTTTGGTCGACCGCCTGATGGCGTGGCAAAAAAAAAACAAAAGAAAAAGACATCAATCTATCATCCATCTCATTGCATGATTCAGGTGTGGTCAATACGTCGATCGCACGCACATCAAGGCGCGTTCTCACAAGCTTTACGGTCTCTCTTTTGCTTCCACCACGGCAGTCAGGCCGATGTGCGTGTGCTCCCACCCATCCCTGTCGGTAAATCGCAAGAGGCTGGCTGCTAGAAAAGTAGCTCTTGGGGTGAACAGGTCTGGCCACATCTGCCCTAATGGGACAAACAAAAAGAAAGGGAAGATTTAGGACAGTTTAACATAACTTTTGGGGAATTGTGACATGCATTTGATTTGTCTCTGCTACAATGCTGAGATTTTCTTTTTCTGTGTATGTCTTTTAATTTGTTGTCCAGATCTTCACTGCCCTCCCTCCCCTCACTCTGGGAATATTTGAGCGCTCCTGTCGAAAAGAAAACATGCTGAAGTACCCGGAGCTCTACAAAAGCTCCCAGAATGCAATGGGATTCAACACCAAGGTAAAAAACTACTCATGAACTTTTCATTGTTAGACTTGCTAGATGTTTGCACTGGTGTGGTGTGACCCATCCTGTCTAGTTACATGGCATACTATATTTCATTTTTCTCCTTTTTTTTTCTTTTTGTGTGTGTGTGTGTGGGGGGGGGGATTAGGACAGGGTGGGGGACTCGGTAAATTTACAAATAAAGACATCTCCTAGTCACAGTGAGTTCCTGTACACACAATGTAGGCATTGTGACCTCGTTAGTGCAGTGTGGAGGTTGAATAAAGAACAATTAACGTTTGAGGTCGTGGGTAGGCAACGTCAGATGGCTGGGCGCAGAAAGAACCAGACGATGTCCAGAGATATCGCATGACACCTTGGAGAAAAATATAATTTGTTTCAGCGTGTCACTATTTTTTCAGGTTTGGGCTCAGGCAGACATGGCGTCCTTTGTAGTATTTATTTTAGTCAGATAGGAAGCAGAAGGTGACGTACTGGATTTTGTACACTACTCACAACAAGTTTTGAATATTGGGATTCCTGCTGAAATTACAGAATAAACTTTAAATGCACTATAATCAGGATAGCCATCATCTTGTGGTGCATTAAGGTCCCCAGACTGTAGAGCAGCAGCAAGAGACTGCTCCACGGGGCCACAATGCATCTCATATTATACAATTATTACTAAGCGTGCTATTCCTTCATATTTCTGAGCCAGGTGAAATTGTCAGCTACTGCAGATGGAAACAGATGGCTCTGTTTTTGGGAAAAGTTGGAAATATTCAGAAAAAGGGGGTGTTACAATCAGCATAAGTTTCAATTTAGTAACATTATGAGAAATCATATACAGTTAGAAAAGACACAATACTTACTAAACTTACCTACCGTACCCACAAAATTGTCCAGTCCATTTGTTTTAATGATATTATGATAGAACAAAGTATTGGTCTTCTCTTAGATGGCAGTATGTACATACTGGATTTAATGTAATTACTTTTTGTGATTGTTTTTTTTTTTAATCTTTATTGCCCATCAGATATTTACAATACTAGAAAAATGTACTGCGTAAAGATAAACTGGCTTTGAGATTCAGATATACAGTGCATGACGGCGACACAGAATACGTCTCTCTCAAAACTGATCAATTACGCCATTAACTGAATTGGTGAATTATGACGACAAAACCTATCAGCCGATCAGCAAAAACTACAAATTATCAGACGATCAAATCAATTTAAAGTCTAGTGTTTACAGCGATGTGCCAGTTTGCCCCTCCCTTCTTACAACAACAATCTGCTCAATATTTTACTGTTTGATAATTACTGAATTCTTTGTTGTTGATTTTGTTTGTTTGTGTGTCCACAATTAGGAAAAGCCTTAAAGACATACTCAATGGAGTACAGATCCTGCTGTACAAATGATAAACATTTATTGATTTCATGAGCAATCACATTTGAAAAGTGTACAGATGTGGTTATTCTTGTACATTCTTCCTTTACAGTGGGGGGCTTGTACATTCCCACAGGATTGTGAGCAGGATGGAAGATGCCAAGCTGTGAGGCTAATAGGTATAAATGTCCTTGTAGAATGAATAATAATTTAGGTAGCATCTGACCAGTGAAAGGGTGGGCGGGAGGGGTCCTTGTAGGGTATTGGCTTTTGTGGACACAGCAAGAGGTTGAGGTAATATTGGGTGGGGTGGAAGAGTTGAGGAGGATGTGTGGAGGGTGTTGTGGACCCAATAGGACATTGTTGTGCTAGAATAGGAAAGGTGATGAGGTCAGGCCACCGAGACCACAATGGTGAAGCAACGACCTCCAGCCCCAATTCAGCCCAGTTCTATTTGAAGTGGTGCCATTCAAACCTGTGAAAATCCCTTGAAACGTCCGTGTTTTTCGTGTTAACTATTTGAGTTGCATAAAGTTTTACGGACAGATTTGCTCAATCTGTCCAAAAGCATGTTTGTAAAATCCACTCGCTGAAAACAGGCCAGGACAGTACAATTTATTTTTGAACTCTTGGTGTTAATTTCTTCGTCACAACAACACTGACATCCACTGTGATTTTTTTTTTTTTTTTTTTTTTTTTTTTTTCTTGGCAGAATAGATTTCACGGTAATTTCATGCTACATCGCCCATTAGTGTTTTGCTTGGCGCTGGTTATGTGGTATGTGTATTTGAAGCAATTTTGTTTCGAAGTGATGTGGAAGACTCATCATAACAGGGCTGTGGACTGATGTCTTGCACTGGTTGATCAGGTCCACCGAACTTTTGTTTTTTTTGTGTTCCAAGCGCAAAATTTAGATGCACTCATTTTTTACCATATCACATAAATAAATTTTTATGGGATCCGTTTTTATTTTTTCATGTATTTATTTATTTTTTTAATAATAGCCTGTCTTTTGTCAATATTGACTGGTGTTAAATAATCGTGTCAATTTAACATTCTATATTTGATACACAGTTCCACAAGAGGAGTAACTTAGTTAAAAGTGCTCGTGCTTAAAATACTCCATGCTTTGGTTAGGACTCTTTAGCCTTAGGATAACATTTTTCACAAAACGTTGGTATAGAGCTTGTGCACCTACGTCATAAAATCACATGACTCGCCATATTGCCGGTCAAACAAAGCATTGTTGCAAGTTAATTCCGTTGAGACGAAACAAAAATACCTTATAGCACGGCACCCAGAGTTTTGTCCGATACCATTCAACATTTGAAGGTACATGGAAAAATGGGAGACATTTGGCATAGAGGACCTATATTTAATGCCGAAGTCGATGTTTTCGCGATAAGAAAGTGGACTGTTAATTCGCTTCCATTTGTCTTGGACAACTGGATCTACACATGTATCTTTTGAGTAACTCATCGAGATTTACACCGATAAGTTCGAAAGTGTAAAAATGTCTGGACGCATACAAATACTTCTTTCCTGGATCTGTTCTCAATTGGGAATAGATCCCACATAGTGATGGACCCACTCATAATTTTTTCAACACAAATACCAATATTTAAATAAACGGCCACTGGTTTTACACAAACTTGCATTCATTAACTATGATGGGTGGGGGGGATGACAGCGAGTCATCTCCTCCATACATGGAAGCATATTCTGGCTTCACGTTAACCTCCATAAACGTGTGCGACAGACTTTTTTTTTTTTTTTTTTAAATACACATTGTCCGCAAATGAGTCAATTTGCCGTTATAAATACTTCGTTATTTGAGATTGACACGAACAATTCCTACCTGAAATGAAATGATCACGACAGAGGCGTGTGTATTTTGTTGGGCACCATCCATCCCGTTTAATTGCCGAAATCCATCGATCTTTTCTGTTTATACAGCTGGTATTCCATAGAATATCTTTGAGAGACTGTCTCGTCTGTTGTGACGACCAACAGAACAATAGGTGTCAGACATTGGGAAAAATGTGCTCCGGTTCAGCGATGCCTGAGCAGCTTTGTTTGACCGGCAACCCATCGATCTTTTCTGGTCCTTTCAGCTGATATTCTATAGAATGACATCTTTGAAGAACTGTCGTCTATTGTGACGCACAACAGCACAACAGGTCTTGGGCAATTTTAAAAATCTGCTCTGGTTCAACGGCTCCCAGAGTGCAGAGCAGCGAGGTTTGACCGGCAATATGGCACCAAGCAAACTGTGATGTCACATGCACAAGCTCTATAGATCATTTTACACGTGAGCCTACATGAGTCTTGGGATGCAGAGGTCATGGAAACAATGAGTCTCACCCCGGGAACAATGAGTCCCTGCATCTTATCCTCATACAGATACATTAATCACAGTTCTTGGATTGCAGTCCTGCTATCCAGCAGATTTTTATTACCTTTGTTACACTTTTTTTTTTTGGTACTGTTTGTACAGTGTTGCCCATTGCACTTTCTCCCTGTCAATATACTGTATGTGATTCGGCCAGTGACGATAGCAAATTGTTTTAGGACGATATATTTTCTCAAAAACTATCACGGAAAACTGTGTCACTAACACAATAGTAGAGCATAATAATTCATGTACAATACTTTTTAAGAGCTATTCTCTTTGAAATGTAATTCAAATGATAATTAATGTTGACATTGGGATGTAGAACAATAAATATCTTGAACTATAAATGTAAATAAAATAGACTCAGACTCTGTTCACAAAAATTGTACTTAAATCTTGAAAATTTGGGGGGCCAATTCTGGCGCAGCTGCAGAGTGTTAACTTCACAGTTCTGAAAACTGGGGTTCAAATCCCAGCCACACCTGTGGAGTTTGGATGTTCTCCCTGTGCCTGCTTGGGTTTTTTTTCCGGGCACTCCAGTTTCCTCCCACATCCCAAAATCATGCATTCATTGGAGACTCCAAATTGCCCCTCGGTGTGATTGTGACTGCGACTATTGTCGGTCTTCACGTGCCCCGGAATTGGCTGGCAACCAGTTCAGGGTGTACCCAGCCTCCTGCCTGATGAAACCTGGGATAGGGTCCAGCTCTCCTGCGACCCACGTGAGGATAAGCGGCTCAGAAAATGGATGGATGGATATTAAACATTTGGCACAGAGGTATAAACAGTAATTAATATTTTAATTGTCACAGGGGTTTGAGCCTTTGGGGCTAATTCTTTTAATCCAACTCAACTTTTTTATTGTATAGCTACCGATTTACAGTGACAAAACTTAGTTCTGTACACGCTGACATCCACATCTCAGATGGAAGCATGCTTGCACATGTCAGAAAACAACTACGCTAGCAGCTCTCCATGACATCACGCTGGAGCACACATACTGTATTTCAAATGGAAACACATACATACACAAACACATGTGCAGGTTTAGGTTGCGCTTGTCACTGTGTATAGCACCTGAAATTCCTGAGTCTTGATGAAATTAACCCTTTATCATCCAAGGATTCATACACAGTAACAACATGGATGTGGAGCATTTAATTCCGACTTGTTTCAAATTGGCTGGGAGGAAGCTTCCCCAAAAATAGTGTTCATGACAACATGATATTATAAAGTACAGATGCAGTTTTATACTATTGCATGTATAGATAATGAACTGTAAAAAGGAAATACATGAAAATGTTAACCCTCATGAAGAAATATTCTAATCACAAAATAATTAATAGAAATAACAAAACTACGTAAAAACAGCAGGAGGAAATGCATGAAAAAGAATCAACTTATTACAGAAATGATATTCTGAAAAGACATAAAAAAAATAAAACCACGTGCCTGCATTGTTTTGTCACTCCGTTTTCCTCCCACAGTCCCACTCACAAACACACCTAGGGGCTATATTGAGTGTCCAATTAATGTTGCACGTTTTTGGGATGTGGGAGGAAACTGGAGTGCCCGGAGAAAACCCACGCAGGCACAGAGAGAACATGCAAACTCCATACAGGCGGGTCTAGGATTGAACCTGGGAACTCAGAACTGTGAGGCCAACACTTTCCTGCTGCCCCACCGTGCCGCCCC
Organism: Syngnathoides biaculeatus; assembly: GCF_019802595.1. Classification (NCBI taxonomy): domain Eukaryota; kingdom Metazoa; phylum Chordata; class Actinopteri; order Syngnathiformes; family Syngnathidae; genus Syngnathoides; species Syngnathoides biaculeatus. The sequence continues at coordinate 29,767,956 of NC_084650.1, read as the reverse complement.
ATTTTAAAGACTAATAAATATATTTAAAAGTGAATACATCTAATTAAAATTAAATCTAAATAATGAATCGTAATATCTGTCACCGATTGTGAACTGGTACCCTCCTATGACTTTGGTGCAGCGTGTGTTCAATTCCCAATCATTGACATTCTGAATGTGAGTGCAAATGCTCGTCCGTGTCTATATGCGCCCTGTGACTGAGTGGGTACCAGTTCAGGGTGCGGTCCACCTTTTTACCCAAAGTCAGCTGGGATAGGGTCCAGCACCTGGCGACCCTACCAGGATAAGTGGTGTTGAAAATGGATGGATGAATAAATCTTAATTTCAAGAATTTCTATTAAAGCATGAATGTTTTGAAAAAAATAGTTTTGGTAAAACAAGTATTCTTTAATAGTTTTGAAATTATGTAGCACCAGATTGTCCTTGATGGTCACATTGTTAGCCTAGGGGCCTGTTCTCAAAGTAGCTCTGTTCATCAGTATAAGTGGCTAATGAAAATGGGACATTGTGATTTCCTAGGAATGTTGTATAAGTAATTATCTGAGAAGAAATAAAATGTTGCATATTGATACTTTTCTGTTTTATCACTTTGTAAAATTCAATCCTTCCATTTTCTTCACCGCTTATCTTCATGAGGGTCGCAGGGAGTGCTGGAGCCTATCCCAGCTCTCAACTGGCAGGAGGCGGGGTACAGCCTGAACTGGTTGCCAGCCAATCGCAGGGCACATGGGGACAGACGAGAATCGCAGTCACAATCACACCTCGGGGCAATTTAAAGTGTCCAATTAATGTTGCATGTTTTTGGGATGTGGGAGGAAAACCCACGCAGGCACGGGGAGAACATGCAAACTCCACACAGGCGGGTCCAGGATTGATCCTGGGACTTCAGAACTGTGAGACATTACCAGCTGACCACTGTGCCGCCCTTGTAAAGTCATTGTTGACAATTAGTGAGAAGTCATGAATATGATCAGTCTTCACATTGATGAATATCATTAAAGGGGAAATCCAGATTTTTGCATGAACAGTGTATCAATAGATCACGTAATATGTACCCTACTTTGACAATGTGATGTTAAATCCTCTCTCACTTAATAGTGTTTTGAGAAGATTTTTATTGACAATAACAAATTTTCAGGGGCACTGCCATTTTTGCGAGTCACATGATCTGCGTGGGCGTATGTGACGTGTACCATGCTGCAATAAAGGCTCGATTACATGGGACACCATTATGCCCAGCGCTGATTTCTCAGATTTATCCTCATCTTGTGAAGAAATAGCAGTATCGGTTGAACGGAAAAACGGAGGAATACTTAAATACATATTTGAACCTGTGGCTGTAATTAATGTTGAATATTCGGATGGTTCTTCGGGCGGAATGACGCGGAGTCTGACTACTCGGAGGCCTGTGCGTAAACAAAGGCACCCGGGAGCTCCGGGCTGGCAGCCCCAGATGGTTCTTCGGACGGGAATAACGCGGAGTCTGACAAGCGAGCTCGGTGTCGGACCCTGAGCTGAGCTTTCAGGTGGCGGAGGCCTTTAGCTGAGTTTCGGTGGTGGCTCAGCCTTTCGCTGAGCTTCGATATTGAAGGAGGCCTTTAACCTAGCTCCGGCGTTCGGGGCTAACGGCCTCCGCCACCTGGAAGCTCGCTCACAGCCGCCGCCGGACCTTGTGACCCGCCTTCGGTGGTGGTGGAGGCCTTTAGCATAGCTTGGCGTCCGGGGCTAACGAAGCGGGCAGAGGCCGTTAGCCCTGACGCCGAAGCTAGGCTGAAGGCCTCTGCCACCACCGAAGCTCTGCTAAAGAAGAATATTCAATATTCTTATATTATTCATATTATAGAATATTATAAGAATATTCAATATTCCGAGTATTCAACATTAATTCTAGCCACAGGTTCAAATCTGTATGTAAGTATTCCTCCGTCTTCCCGATCAACCGATACTGTTATTTCATCATCAGATGAGAATAAATCCGAGAAATCAACGCTGGGCACAATGTAATCGAGACTTTGTTGCGGCACGGTACAAGTCACATACGCTCACTTAGATCGTGTGACTCGCGAAAATGGCTGCGCCCCTGTAAATTTTTCATTGTTGATAAAAATCTTCTCAAAACACTATTAAATGAGAGTGGATTTGACATCACATTGTCAAAATTGGGTACATATTACATGACCTATAATTACACTGTTCATGCAAAGCACTGGATTTCCCCTTTAATTATGAATTATAACGTTTAATGTTAGAACAAAAAATGAACAGCCTTTCATTTCAGAAGTATGTATCAAACTGATTATCCCCTTAAACATTAACAAATAAGTCATTCTCTTTCAAAAAGGTTGCTGTCAGCTATAACTTTAATATTAAAGAAAGGGACCTGTTTTTTCAAGCCAAGTTTTCTAATATACAGAACTGTATGTTTTAGCCCACTTGCACTTCATTGCCACTCCCCCAGTCCAGTCGCACCCACAGAGGATATGCAACATGTCTGTCAGTGGGGTGGCCATTAAGAGTGGGGGCCCTGACAAAACCGCCACTTAGCCTAGTGTTAGGCTTGCACAAAGGGCCCAGGTCAGAGGTTGCTTAGTGGGCAGGAGCTCCCCACACTCTTTTGTATCCAACTCTGTCTGTCTTTCTATCTTGTTGGAATTTTTTATTATGTCCAACCCCCCTCCGTTTTTCCCCCTTGCAGGTTTTCTGGGCTCATTGTATGAATGGCCTCTTCCATTCCGTCATCCTCTTTTGGTTCCCTCTCAAAGCCTTCCAGCACGGTGAGCAGCTCCTGGAGATTCACAACGAGGAGGGAGTGTAGTCAGCAACGCTAACGTTGTCTTGATTAGCGCTTTCTGCATGTGTCGACTGGTCAATTGCAAACATGTGTCCAGTCATCCTGTCACGAAGGGGCATGCACTCTATGAAGTGTTAGCGCCACTTCTTCATTCCAGTACGTTTAAACGATGCTTCAGGGGATTAGCATGTACAGTAGCAAAATACAGTCGAAGGTATAATGTAAATCACCAAATGTGGTACATTGTGGAGTTCAAACTATGTTCTCTGTAAAACATGCCTCAAAAGTTAAACATTACCAAATATTCATGGGAAAATGCAGATGTTAATGTAAATATCATGAAACTCAAAACATAATGGATAATCACTAACATAAAACTGTCAACAAGCTGTTGTGTCTCAACTGCATTTTAATTGTTTTTCCCCATTTATGTTTTGGTACCTTGACTTATTAGTTCCCCAAGTTACACATTTTTCAACTTAAGGCATTACCCATGGTGGATATATATATTTTGTACTTACGTTGCGAACAGAAGTAAGCGTTTCTAACAAGCTTGAAATACATCAATGCTTGAGAGAAGTGTAAAAAAATATTTTTGTACATTGAAGTATAATGACCTCCCATGTGTGCCATGAGAGCTAGTCGTTCGTGCCTTTGATTGAAAGGGAAACAGTGAAACACACAAATTCAAAATGACAACACTCACAAGGAGCTTCTGTAAGCCCGTAATTCACACTCAGATGCTGTCGGAGAATTGCAAGAGCTTCTATTCCCACCAGTCTGTAGACTTAAGACTCTTTAGTGTGCACGTGTGTGGAGAAAGATAATGGTAATGTTTGAAGCGCTTAGTCTCGGCTGGGTCGAGAGCTGCGGACCACACAAGCACATGACCGGCTCCACAAACAAAAAGGCGCCCAAGCTCCTTCGTAATGATTGACAGCTCGACGCATATTAGATTAGACTCGACAACACCATGCCACTCCATGATATCCTGCCTCTTAAAGGCACATGCTTATAGACAGAATCTACAATACCACTCGTAGGTACTGTTTGAGTAAAGTTTAAAAGCCAGGTTTTCATTTATTGTTAGCGTCAAAACCACAATGTTAACAGCTATGACTGACTTCACCCTGTTATCCCTGTACCCTCATATTTGAAAGTCTTTTCTGTCACAGATACAGTGTTTGGCAATGGAAGAACTCCTGACTATCTCCTCTTAGGAAATATGGTATACACAGTAAGTACATCATGGAGACTCGCAATGATTTGATGTGTGTGCATGGGCATTTCTTGTGTAAAAGTAAGCTCATATATTTACATTGCTGTCTTTTGTGTCCTCACAGTTTGTGGTCATCACAGTTTGCCTTAAAGCAGGCCTGGAAACCTCATCCTGGACTATGGTACATTGATTACACTCTTCTCTCTATTATTCATACATTTTGAAAATCGTGTTCATTCTAGAAGATACACTTGTCAAAATTCTCCAAACGGCATGTTTCAGCTCCTTCACCAGATGTTAAATTGGTCTAAGATCAGCGCTCCTTACACTAGTCCAGTGTTTTTTTTTCTTTGTCATTCTTGGCTGTTTGTAGCTGCATCTTTTTAGTGTTTATTCTTTTGGAAAACTCAAGCTATGACCTGAGAGCAGGCTTTCTGACATTGGACAGTGCTTTTCATTCCAGAATGCCCAATAGTCTTGACATTTTATAGATTCAAGTCACTCTCTGCCAAAGCATCCCCCACAACATAACTGAGCCACCTTGAATTAACTTGAAAAAAAATATTCAAAATATTAGGATGTTTTCTGCCCTTATGATATTGTAATTTTATTCTCATAAATGTATGGATTTAAAAAATATTAATACTTCACAATAATGTAACATTTTTCCTCACATTGTGTTTCCACAAGATGACCATTTGTTTGGATTTTTTTTTTGTCTTGAGATTCTTATAGGTTTAAAAATCACAACCTTGAAAAGTTTTTTTTCATACTTGAAAAAAATGACGTTTTCATTATATTTCTAATTTCTTTTATTAAAACTACAACTTTTATTTCATAACACTACATTTTTTACATGTAATGACATGTTCAGACCCATATAATTTCACCCTTTTGAGTAAAATTACTTTTCCCCATAACTTTATTCGAAGATTATTCACATAAATGTTGAACTTTTTGCTCATAAGACATAGTTCTTGTAAAAATCCAAATACTGCAGGTAGCCTTTTTTCATTCTTTCTAATAATATTCATCAGTAACTACTGTCCATCCAACAATTTCTGTACCGTTACTCTTCACTAGGGTTCAATTTATTTTGTGTCTCAGCATTCACACTTAATAGTACATTTCAAATAATATGCAATATGCAGAAATGTATGCATAATTGACAGCGCGCCGCACGGTGATGGACTGGTTAGAGCGTCTGCTTCACAGTTCTGTAATCCGGGGTTGAAATCCCAGCCCCGCCTGTGTGGCGTTTGCATGTTCTCCCCATGCCTGTGTGGGTTTTCTCTAGGCACTCCGGTTTCCTCCCACACAACAAGCATTAATTGTCCGTAGGTGTGAATATGAGTGCAGATGGTTGTTTGTTTGTTGTAATTGCCCTTCGATTGGCCGGCAACCAGTTCAGGGTGTACCCTGCCACCTGCCTGAAAATAGCTGGGAAAGGCTCCAGCACTCCTGCAACCCGTGTGTGGATAAGAAGCTCCAAATTTTTTTGTATTTGCCCTTCGATTGGCCGGCAATCAGTTCAGGGTGTACCCTGCCACCTGCCTGAAAATAGCTGGGAAAGGCTCCAGCACTCCTGCAACCCTTGTGTGGATAAGAAGCTCAGAATAAGCAGCTCAGATAATGGATGGATGGATGGATGGATGGATCACTGATACTGTAATTTTTGTGTTGGTTTGCAGTTCAGTCATATCGCCATCTGGGGCAGCATTTGCCTGTGGGTGGTGTTCTTCGTCATCTATTCGTCCCTCTGGCCCCTCATCCCTTTGGCACCCGACATGTCAGGCGAGGTAAGCATAGGCTCTCATACACCTGCATTACCTCACAAGTGACTGTGTGGCTGACGCCCGCGAGCACCCCTTTATAAGGAGAAGCAGAGACTCATAAGTTGTCAGACCTCCGGCTTGTGTTGCATAATGACTTAATTGGGCCAATTAGGAGGCTATTTGTGTTACTCTGGCCTCCCTCGGCGCTGAGTATCCATAGGTGACATTGAGACGGGAAGGCAGTCTGGTAACAAAACAAATCGAGGTGAGGTGAGTAGCTGAGCTCTGACGGATGTGTCGCAGGAAGCAGGTGACCCTGAAACTGTCCCCCCCCCCCGCTGTTTTCTTTCTGTGGCCTTTGCGTCTTCTGTCGGTGGGCCACGTTGACAAGTGATGTTTCCCAGCTCCTTCTGAGTTATCATCATAAAGTACCACAATCCCGGGAGGAAGTTAGTTGCTCTCTACAGACACAGATTTCTTTTGCATTTGATGTTGATGTCATGTAGTATGTTAAGTATTTCTTTCCCCCTCTGTATGTTTATGCATAAGTTATGACAAGAGCTGTTTGGGGGAAAAAAAAGACAGCACGTTTTAGCATGGAGAGCATGCATTTTTATTTTGGAGCATACACATTTTACTTCTGTTAGCTTGTGACAATCCATGCCAGCTCTAAACCTACAAAACGAACATACAGCAGTTGTGGCTGCATGTACTTACTGCATGATGGGACCATGTGGAATAGGGATACCAAAGTCATTGTTTTTGAGTGGCCATTGCAAACCTCTGATCGCAGTCCTATTGAAAATGTATATGCAGACATGAAAAGGCAACCAGGTTGTCCTACAATCTTGGCACTGCTACACCAGTGTTGTCAGGAGGAATGGAATTAAATTCCTGCCAACTATAGTCAGAAGCTTGTGGAAAGATATCAAAAACATGACCCAAGTCTAATGTGGGCTTGGGCTAACGTGTCTGCTTCCACTATTGTTCAAAAAGCCAGCATCATATCAGACAATGAACAATGAGCCTGACAGTGACTATGACGAGAAGGACCCTGATGTGTTTGATGGGGAACTTACACAGTTCGCATTTTAGATACAGAACATGAGGACTTTGATGAATTTTTTGGATGAGGATTAATCGTACATTGTTAAAAAGGCACCAGGACCAAAATTGAGTTTGGATGAACTTTATTGAAGTATTTATCAAGGTAAACAGTGAGTTCAGTTGTACTTTAAGTATTTAACAATGTAACTATACAATATAGCTATACAACAATAATAACTTAAAACATACGGTAGCATGCATGCAAGCTAAAGACACCTGAAGCAAAACTGAGTTCAGTTGTATGGTACTTTATTGAAGTATTTAACAATGTAAACAGTGAGTTTTGTTGTACTTTATAATTATTATTTCCAAGTATTTAACGGTATGTTAATGTTATGTTATGTTATATGTACGGTATGTTAAAACGAGTATCACTATATAGCTATATTGTATAGCTACATCCTTAAATACTTAAAGTACAACTGAACTCAGTTTCGCACCGGGTTGCACCGGCAACTGAGAAAATACAGTACTAATGTAAATAACCTAGGCACTGTGTGTTCTTCTTCCTCAGAATTGGAAAAAAAAGTTGAATGTTTTATGATTAATTGTAATGTTGGACTCATACTATTTCGGGCTGTATTAAAACAAAGTTTTTGTTTCAAGTTTTAAAAACCAGTAGCAGAACGTTCAAATCTATTCTAAAACCGATTGGAAGCCAGTGTAAAGACAGACTTAAGAATTGGTGTAATATGCTCTGACCTTTTTGTTCTGGTCAGAACCTGATCTTCAGCATTCTGAATGACCCCCAGCTGTTCAATGTTCTTTTGGAAGAGTCCAGTCTTAAGTCCATGATGAAAGTCACGTCTACTTGACATAAAAGTATGGATGAGCTTCTCAAAGTCTGCTTGAAACATGTAAGCCATCACTCTGGGTACGTTCCTTAGATGGTAGAAGTCAGTTTTAGCAATTGATTTGACTTGACTGATTGAAAATCAGGTTGGAATATATCGGTACACCAAAATTTGGTCTTTTTTATAGAGTGCATGCATTTGGGAGGAAACCATAACACCTAGAGAATACCCATGTAATCATGGGGAGAACAGGCAAACTCTACACAGGCAGGGACAGATTTGAACCTGGGTCCTCAGAACTTTGAGGCTGTTGTGCTTAGCCAGTCAGCCTACATGAAATAATTTTGGTAATCCTAATTGGCTTCAGGAAGTTTCATTTGATGTCATGTTCAACAGTGAGGGGAAAAAACGTCAACATCTGGTTTCAACTATATGTATTTGTATATGTATTTCATTTAATTTACTGGTCCCTTTCAAACGACTCAATGGTATTATACATAATTCAGTAAGTAATAATGCAATATATCCATCTGGATCTCTCATCAAACCCTGCAATTGAATTTTGTCACATTTACCTAGTAAATGAGTCCAATGAGTGAAATAGGCGAGAGAATTTTGGCCTTATACAGTTTTGAGTTGCTCTGACACAATAGTGTGTGTGTGTGGTGTGTGTGGTGTGTGTGTGTGGGTGTGTGTGTGTGTGTGTGTGTGTGTGGTGTGTGTGTGTGTGTGTGTGAGTGTGTGTGGTGTGTGTGTGTGTGTGTGTGTGTGTGGTGTGTGTGTGTGTGTGTGTGTGTGTGGTGTGTGTGTGTGTGTGGTGGTGTGTGTGTGTGTGTGGTGTGTGTGGTTGGGTGTGAGTGGTGTGTGGGTGTGTGTGTGTGTGGAGTGTGTGAGTGTGTGAGTGTGTGAGTGATGTGAGTGAGTGAGTGAGTGAGTGAGTGAGTGAGTGAGTGAGTGACGTGAGTGAGTGAGTGAGTGAGTGAGTGAGTGAGTGAGTGAGTGAGTGAGTGAGTGAGAGTGAGTGAGTGAGTGAGTGAGTGAGTGAGTGAGTGGAGTGAGTGAGTGAGTGAGTGGTGAGTGAGTGAGTGAGGAGTGAGTGAGTGAGTGAGTGAGTGAGTGAGTGAGTGAGTGAGTGAGTGAGTGAGTGAGTGAGTGAGTGATGTGAGTGACGTGAGTGAGTGAGTGCTGTGAGTGAGTGAGTGAGTGAAGTGAGTGATGTGAGTGAGTGAGTGAGTGAGTGAGTGAGTGAGTGATGTGAGTGAGTGAGTGAGGGACGTGAGTGAGTGAGTGAGGTGAGTGAGTGAGTGAGTGAGTGAGTGGGGGTGTATTGACTCCATCACAGGGTTCACTAACATTTTTGAGATTGAGAGCTGCTTTTTGGATACTGATGAATGTGAAGTGTGACCAGTTTGATAGACACTTTGGAAGTAACAAATTTGTTCAAAGTATCTCTAATAACGTTATTATCACTTTATTAATAATTGTTAATGACCTCTCACAATAATTATAACATTCAATTAAAAATCAATATTACCTGATACATATCTGCCAGTGTTTACATTTTCAAATGATCACTTCTGCAACCCAGTGTCACATCACTAGTGAGTTATTTTCAGAACAGGCCCGCAGGCTACTAACGGCATTCTTTTAGGCTACTTGCCGCAGGCACCACAATGATCCCTGCCACATAGCATCCATTGCTCTGTGCTTTCAGCCGCACTCCGCACCACTCAACTGAACAACATTTTCCTGTGACGAGCTGGTAACCTAACACACCAGATGACTCCCAATCATGCCCCCAGGCACTTTGCTCCCCTCTACGCCCAAACTCAGGGATGGCTGTGCATTATCAACAAGCTAAAATATTTCACTCTCTGCGTGTAACCTGAGACTCCATCACAGGGAAGTACAGCAGGATCATGCTTAAAACCTGACGCAAGAACACACAATCTTTCATCAAAGGACCCCCCCACACCCGAAACACTCTCCTCCCTGCATGTCAGCATCAAACTAGACATCTTTTCCACTTGTGTGTGCCCCTCTTGATTGAAATACTTGTTGCATCGGCATGTTATTCCCTGTCTGTCTACCCCCACTTTTCATCATGAAAACATCCCCAGGGCACCGTAGTACTACTCTACTCTTTCTCATCCACCATGTGGTGTCATGATCACACATTCATCAATGTCAGGCATAATATTTTTGCTGTTTGCAGAACCCAGAATCCTTTCACATTTACACTAGGGGTTTCAACATTTAATATTTTTTGAATTGATTATTCTCGCAACTACTCCATTGATTGATTTGGGAAAAAAAAAATAATTGCAAAATATATTTTTTCAATTATTATTATTGTTTTTTTATTTATAATGTGATATGACGTGGGGAAATCTACTGAACACAGCAACTGGTATTTGTTTAATACTTTATACAAAAGCCTTTGTTTGCAGTGACTGGTTCAATACGCCTCCAGGATGGAGAAACTACTCTCACGCATTGCGCTGTGAGTTTGGCCCATTCCTAAGCACAAGCGGTCTTCAAATCTTGAGGGTTGCGTGAGCTGCTTATATGGATGGACTTGAGTTTCAGTTTGTTCCATAGATTTCGTTTGGATGTTGTACAGCAAACTTTACATGAGCTTTGACATTTTTTTTTTTTTTTTTTCAGCAATGGGGTCTTGTAATGTGACCGTGCATACAGGCCATGGCCGCAGCGTCCATTCCACACTGTTTTCCTTTTGACAAAATTACCTGCTAATTCCAGGTCTTTTTAGGCTCTCCACGGGTATTCCTTCGATCTTGGGCAATTCTTCTGATAATTTTTTTTTTCCACTCTGTCAGAAATCTTGTGAGGAGCACCTGACAGAGGCACGATTGGCTTTCCACTTATATATTATGGCCCCAACTGTCCTCACTGAAACATTAGGTAGCTTAGATCCACACCTCTGACCAATGCCATTGTCTTGAGACAGCTGTTTGCTCATGAGATGTCTTGACTAACACCATGACAATGAAACCTTTTTGTAGGCCAATTGATATTAATTTGCATTGACAAGTGTCTAGATTGCTGATAGATTGGTAGTTTTAGATGTTGTCTCTGCTTTCTGTGCCTTTTTGCACCTCCCCTTCTTCATGTGTTCAATACTTTTTTCCTAAGTAACTTCACATCATTGCACATAACTTAAGTTCTGATCTTATTGGTTCTACTTTCTTTGTATGAATGTACTTGTGTTGTTCCCAACAGCCGGTAAAAATTTCATTTGAATAGCTCCTTTGGAAATGTATTTTGTGAGAAAAATCATGACTTCTTAAATATTTTTTTCACGCACTCTGTGGGGTTCCTCAAGAGTCAGTCGTCGGACCCTGTTAAGCCTCTATGCTGCCTTTGGGTCAGATTCTATAGAACTTTACTGTTGACGAGCATAGCTATGCAGGTGACTGCTAGCATATCTAGCAAATTTCTTCAGATGACTACAGTTCAATTGAGATGTTGTCACTGTCTAAAACAAATAACTCAATGAACCCAAAACGGGATGTGGGGGAAAAAATAGAGGAATGCTGTCACTAAACACTTGGAGTCACGGTCTTGGAAAAAAAAATACAAAGCGGAACTCCAAAACCTTGATGTGCTGATAGATTCAAATGACTTTCATATCAAATCCATCACTAAAATAGCCCTTTTTCCCAACTGCAAAAAAAAATATCCGGAGTGCAGGGTTGCATCTTCCAAACCGATCAGGAAAAGCGCGTCCATGTTGTTATCTCCAGTAGTCTTGACTGTCTGGTCTTCTGACTAGACTCCCCAAAATGACCATTAAACAGCTGCAGCTCATTGAGGCTGCCGCAGCTTGTCATCCTGATCTTGGCCGAACACCGCAAATCACAGTGCTCAAGTGTTGTGAAACTTTTTTTTTTTTTTTCGTGTGTTCGTGTGTAAGAGGGGGTTTGTTGGCAAAAACATGGAGAGACCATTTGAGTGAAAAAGTCTCTGTTTGCTTTCACCGCTGGAGCTCTTTTGTGGTGTTATTGGCAGATTTGTCTGTGCAAGATGTTGTTTTTGGGGCCGGCCTGTGTCGACAAGTCTGTCAGTGCTATGTTGAAGTAGCAGCAGGAACTTTGTTTTTACTCTTCTTTTTCATGTCTTTGTTATTTATTTAGTTTCATCAATTCCATGTTGGAGAAGTTTCTGACACTCTCCTACGAACTAATGCCCATTTAAAGAGTTCCGGGTGACTTCTGGATTTTCTTTTGAATTCTTTCCTCTGCACTATTTTATCAAAGTCTGAGAATAAATTGTCCGTAGGTGTGAATTTGAGTGCGAACCGTCGTTGGCTCAATGAAGATATACCCTGCAATTTGCTGGCAACGAGTTCAGGGTGTGTACCCCCAAAAAGAGCAATAAACAGCTGCATCTCATTCAGAATGCTACAGCTCGGGTTCTGACCAGAACAAAGAGGTCAGAGCATATAACTCCAATTCTAAAATCTTTACAATAGCTTCCAGTCAGGTTTAGAATAGATTTTTAAGTTCTGCTAAAGGTCGATAAATCACTAAAAACAGTTTAGGTGCTGAATACACGAAAACCATGCTTACAGAATACAAACCCAGTTGAGCTCTGAAATCGACTGACTCAGGTCTAATAGTGGAGCGCAGAGTCCAAAGCAAACATGGTGAAGTAGCATTTAGTTATTATGTGGCACACAAATGGACTAAGTTGCCAACAAAGGTGACGTCAGACCCAAGCATGAATGATTTTAAATCCAGGTTGAAAACTTTTTTTTTTCTCATGCTTTTTGGTGTATACCCACATTTTAATATTTCTTGCACTGTAATCTGTTTTGAATAGTACTTTTATTTTTATTTTTTAATATATATATTTTGTGGTCATTTTTATTTTTTTCTGTTGTGTAATGGTTTATTTCTTTGTATTCAAATCCTTTAATCATGTAAACCACATTGAGTTACCGTGTGTATGAAATGCACTATATAGATAAATTTGCTTTGCTTTGCTTACCCTGCCTCCTGCCTACAATTAGCTAGGCTAAGATGGAGCATGTACGCATAACCCTAGTGAGGATAAGCAGTGTAGAAAAAAAATCTATTTATGTACATACAGTAATCTACTTATGAAATTAATCAGTTCCAGAAGTCTTTTCGTAGCGTGAATTATTTCATAAGTGCTTTTTACTTGTAAATAGCCTAATCCTTTCTTTATGTGTCATTTTTGTTTGTTGGTGTGCCATGAGGTTTTTCACTTGTAAAGTACCGGTATGTGCTTTGACTCCTCAAAGGTTTGAGTTCGCCACTTTGGTCAGCTCGTGTTCAGAAGAACAGCAGTACGTTTATAAAGGAGCACTCGCTTGCTCGGCAGCGCAATGTTTTGTTGATGACTTGTTAGCTATATCGTATTAAATGTATGTGAATATACCTCAAGTCTTACACGAAGTCCTCTCCTGTCCTGAGCACTGTTGACCACCTCTTCTTCTTTTCCTTGAGGCTTGTCCCATTAGGGGTTGCCACAGCGTGTCATCTTTTTCTTCCATGTAACCCTATCTCCTGCATCTTCCTCTCTAACACCAACTGCCCTATGTCTTCACTCACAACATCCATCAACTTCCTCTTTGGTCTTCCTCTCACTCTTTTGCCTGGCAGCTTAATCCTCAGAACCCTTCTACAAATATACTCACTCTCTCGCCTCTGGAGACGTCCAAACTATCGAAGTTTGTTCTCTTGAACCTTGTCTCCAAAACATCCAACTTTGGCTGTCCCTCTAATGATCTTATTTCTAATCCTATCTAACCTGCTCACCCCCAAGTGAAAACCTCAACATCTTCATTTCAACCACCTCTAATTCTGCTTCCTCTTGTCGCTTCAGTGCCACCGTCTCTAATCCGTACATCATGGCCGGCCTCACCACTGTTTTATAAACTTTGCCCTTCATGTTAGTAGAGACTCTTCTGTCACATAACACGCCAGACACCTTCCGCCAACTGTTCCAACCTGCTTGGACCCGTTTCTTCACTTCCTTGCCACACTCACCATTGCTCTGGATTTTTGACCCCAAGTATTTGAAGTCATCCACCCTCGCTATCTCTTCTCCCTGGAGCCTTACTGATGCTGTCCCACTTCTACATTAAATTCTTCTGTCACACCTACAGCACACCTCACCACTGTTCTGCTGCCATCATACATGTCCTGTACTATTTTAACATACTTCTCTGCCACACCAGACTTCCGCATACAGTACCACATTTCCTTTCTTTCTCTAGGTCTACAAAGACAATATAGCTCCTTCTGACCTTCTCTGTACTTTTCCACCAGCATCCTTGAGGCAAATAATGCATCTGTGGTACTTTTTTTAGGCATGAAACCATACTATCCCTCACAGATATTTACTTCAGTCCCGAGTCAAGCTTCCACTATTCTTTCCCATAACTTCATTATGTGGCTCATCAACTATTCCTCTATAATTCCCACAGTTCTCCACATCGTCTTTGTTCTCAAAAATGGGAACTAGCACACTTTTCTTCCATTCTTCAGGCATCTTCTCGCTTGCTAGATTCTGTTGAATACGTTAGTGGTCATTTTTGCCCGCATTTTTTTTTTATAATACAGTCAGCCTAATCCACTCACATTGTCATCTGCATGGTATTGAGTGTGTTAAGTTGAATGGATGAGATAAAGCCCAATGATCGTTTAAAAAAAAAAAAAAAAAGGGATGCGGTGGTATCAGAATATTTCATCGCAGTAGTCTGACAGTGCAATCGTGAGAGCTGTGCACAACACTTCTTTTCCTTTCGGCTTGTCCCGTTAGGGGTCGCCACAGCGTGTCATCTTTTGCCATCTTAGCCTATCTCCTGCATCTTCCTCTCGAACCCCAACCGCCCACATGTCTTCCCTCACCACATCCATAAACCTTCTCTTTGGTCTTCCTCTCGCTCTTTTGCCTGGGAGCTCCATCCTCAGCATCCTACCAATATACTCACTCTCTCGCCTCTGAACATGTCCAAACCATCAAAGTCTGCTCTCTCGAATCTTGTCTCCAAAACAACCAACTTTGGCTGTCTCTCTAATGAGCTCATTTCTAATCCTATCCAACCTGGTCACTCCGAGCGAGAACCTCAACATATTCATTTCTGCCACCTCCAGTTCTGCTTCCTGTTGTTTCTTCAGTGCCACCGTCTCTAATCCGTACATCATGGCCGGCCTCACCACTGTTTTGTAAACTTTGCCCTTCATCCTAGCAGAGACTCTTCTGTCACATAACACACCAGACACCTTTCGCCAGCTGTTCCAACCTGCTTGGACCAGTTTCTTCACTTCCTTACCACACTCACCATTGCTCTGGATTGTTGTTAAATATTTGAAGTCATCCACCCTCGCTATCTCTTCTCCCTGTAGCCTCACTCTTCCCCCTCCACTTTTCTCATTCACATCACGCACATATATTCTGTTTTACTTCGGCTAATCTTCATTCCTCTCCTTTCCAGTGCATGTCTCCATCTTTCTAATTGTTCCTCTGCATGCTCCCTGCTTTCACTGCATATCACAATATCATCTGCGATCATGGTCCAAGGGGATTCCAGTCTAACCTCATCTGTCAGCCTATCCATTTCCACTGCAAACAGGAAGGGGCTCAGAGCTGATCCCTTATGCAGTCCCACCTCCACCTTAAATTCTTCTGTCACACCGAAGGCACACCTCACCATTGTTCTGCTGCCATCATACATGTCCTGTACTATTTTAACATACTTCTCTGCCACACCAGAATTACGCATGCAGTACCACAGTTCCTCTCTTGGTACTCTGTCATAGGCTTTCTCTAGATCCACAAAGACACAATGTAGCTCCTTCTGACCTTCTCTGTACTTTTCCACGAGCATCCTCAAGGCAAATAATGCATCTGTGGTACTCTTTCTAGGCATGAAACCATACTGTTGCTCGCAGATACTTACTTCTGTCCTGAGTCTAGCCTCCACTACTCTTTCCCATAACTTCATTGTGTGGCTCATCAACTTTATTCCTCTATAGTTCCCACAGCTCTGAACATCCCCTTTGTTCTTAAAAATGGGAACTAGAACACTTTTCCTCCATTCTTCAGGCATCTTTTCGCCCGCTAGTATTCTGTTGAATAAGTTGGTCAAAAACTCCACAGCCATCTCTCCATACCTCTACCGGTATGTCATCAGGACCAACTGCCTTTCCATTTTTCATCCTTTGTAGTGCCTTTCTGACTTCCCCCTTAGTAATCATTGCCACTTCCTGGTCCTTCACACTTGCCTCTTCAACTCTTCCTTCTCTCTCATTTTCTTCATTCATCAACTTCTCAAAGTATTCTTTCCATCTATTTAGCACACTGCTGGCACCAGTCAACACATTTCCATCTCTATCCTTAATCACCCTTACCTGCTGCACATCCTTCCCATCTCTATCCCTCTGTCTGGCCAACCTGTAGAGATCATTTTCTCCTTCTTTCGTGTCCAACCTGGTGTACATGTCTTCATATGCCTCTTGTTTAGCCTTTGCCACCTCTACCTTTGCCCTACATCGCATCTCGATGTACTCCTTTCGCCTCTCCTCAGTCCTCTCAGTATCCCACTTCTTCTTCGCTAATCTCTTTCCTTGTATGACTCCTTGTATTTTGGGGTTCCACCACCAAGTCTCCTTCTCCCCTTTCCTACCAAAAGACACACCAAGTACTCTCCTGCCTGTCTCTCTGATTACCTTGGCTGTCGTTGTCCAGTCTTCCGGGAGCTTCTGCTGAAAGGCCGCACAACATTCTTCCTTTCTCAGCTTCCACCACATGGTTCTCTGCTCTACCTTTGTCTTCTTAATCTTCCTACCCACCACCAGAGTCATCCTACACACTACCATCCTATGCTGTCAAGCTACACTCTCCCCTACCACTACTTTACAGTCAGTAACCACCTTCAGATTACATCGTCTGCACAAAATATAATCCACCTGCATGCTTCTACCTCCGCTCTTGTAGGTCACTATATGTTCCTCCCTCTTCTGGAAATAAGTGTTTACTCCAGCCATCTCCATCCTTTTTGCAAAGTCCACCACCATCTGTCCCTCAAAGTTCCTTTCCTGGATGCCGTACTTACCCATCACTTCTTCATGGCCCCTGTTTCCTTTACCAATATGTCCATTACAATCTGCACCAATCACAACTCTCTCGCTGTCTGGGATGCTCAGAACTACTTCATCTAGTTCCTTCCAGAATTTCTCTTTCAACTCTAGGTCACATCCTATCTGTGGGGCATAGCCGCTAACCACATTATACATAGCACCCTCAATTTCAAATTTTAGTCTCATCACTCGATCTGATACTCTTTTCACCTCCAAGACATTCTTAGCCAGCTCTTCCTTCAAAATAACCCCTACTCCATTTCTCTTCCCATCTACTCTGTGGTAGAATAATTTAAACCCTGCTCCTAAACTTCTAGCCTTTCCACCTGCTCTCTTGGATGCACAGAATATCAACCTTTCTCCTAGTGCACAACGCTGACGTGTAGTAAATGTCTTTCAATCAGATTTCCAATTCCAAACAAGATATTTTGTCAAGTCATCCAGTTCAAGTCAAGTCTCTTGGGTACCTTGTGTAAAGTCAAGTTTTTCTCAAGCAATTCACAAGTCATAAAACCTGTCATTTGAGTCACTTCGAGTTAAGTCAATTGACCCTCCCATTGATACTGTCAGTGCATCACAAGAATATAAATAGATGTGAACATGAGTGTGAATGTTCAATTTTTTTATATGTATCCTGCAATTGAATGGCGATATTCGAGGCTGTACCTCGCCAAAAAGTCAGCAAAGATGAGCTCCAGAAAATTGATGGATGAAAATGAATGAATGCACTTTGTCTGTGGTTACTCTCAAATGAAAATGTACTCTGCAAGGACAACCTTGAGAAGGATGTTTTCTCTAAACATTCCACGCCAGAGGATATCTGTCATTTTATTCGTTTGACCTGAAAATGCAGCCCCCCCCATCATCCCATCCAGCTCCCAAGGGTCGCCCTGGTATTAGGCATCACTCAGCAAGTCCATTCAGATGCCTGAAGACAGACTATTGTTGTTGCTGTGTTTGCATTCTGTTTGCGTTTATTTGGGTAAACGGGCCTTGCGGTTTCCGTTCAGAACTCCTGTGGACTTAAACTTGCGTACATGTTATATAGCTATAATGCTACATGCATTACTAAGTATCTTTCAAGGAATATATTAAATTAATCAGTCAAACTGTGAAGACGCTATCATTGTTGTTTCTTTAAACTATCATTTTCTTTCAAAATAAAGTCGTTTAAAAAATTCTTTGTGGTCCCTCGTCTGTTCATGAAAAACATAAAATTATCAAACTTTTGAATGCTCATGTATGTTATGCACAAATAACACACGATTAAAAAGATCATTTGATTAATAATTCACAGAGGGAAAAATATATATTCTAAAAAAATAGACTAAAATGTGCCTGTTCCCCATTTTGTGCCCCATCCCTTAGTATAGAATTGCCTGATTTAATCTAATGGTTTATTTTTCAAACTTTTCATAGTCCGGCTTGATGATATACTATCAACTCCTGATTTATTTTTCAAAAGTCCCTCTGGACAGCCTAAGTGCCTTCATTATGCTGAACAAAGACTGCATGAACATTAACATAATTAAGCAACTTAAAAGAAAAACAGGCAAAATGTCCACACATTTTTGCGCAATTTCACCATCTAATTTGGGTCCCCTTGCCTCGTTACATGGTTGTGGGGCTGAATGGAATAGAAAAGCGGCATTCACGGAGTGGGGGGGAATACATTTTTGATTTCCAGTCATTTGGGATTTCCTCCCGGCACCGTGTTTTCTCTCGCATCAAAGTCGATTTGCAGCTAATGGCCGGCAGATTAGCTCATTTTGAGCCAAATGGGCAGCTTTGATATTTTGACACTGATAGTGGTGTCTTTCTGTGTGTGTGCGTGCGTGCGTGCGTGCATGTGTGTGTGTGGTGTGTGTGTGTGTGTGTGTGTGTGCGTGTGTGTGCGTGCGTGGGTGCGCACGTGCGTGTGGGTGTGTATATATCTGTGTCTGCATGCATCCTGGTGGGCCTCGTGTGTGTCACATTACAGCAAGGACTCAGCTGAGGGGTTGCGGGGGGACACTTTGAACGAGTGGCACATCATAATGCAAGGAGCACAGAGTTGTGCACTTTGACACATAATGACAGAACTTTTCAATCCAACCACCCCAAAGTAAACATGGTCATGAACAGAAAGCTGAAAAATACATGCCCCGCTTCCACACATACACGCACACACACTAGCCTCATCGAATCCCCCCTCCTACAACAAAAACAACCACAAAACTCCAGAATCTCTTCCATGTGGATTGCAAAATGAAAACACCATGGAAGCCTTGCGTTGAAATGTTGAACCATTTCCTCATGCTAAGTGAGTGCCAGTGAGGAAGATATTGGATTCTAACTGAATTCAAATGTCTCTCAAAAATAAAACATAAGTAACTGTTGTTAGACATGAGTAACGTTCTGTCTTAGAATATGCATTTTTGTGCTTATTTATTTATTGCTTTATGTTGGAAGCCAAAATTTGAGTTATGAGTGATATCAAGTTATCCTCTTGCTCAAGTAAAATGAAACAAAAACCTGTCATGTATGGATTTTCAGGCATTTATTCAATGGGAGAAACCGTCAAACACATACAAAATGAAAACACTCACAAGGGGCACAGGACAAATACCAACACTGAATTAACTGACTGCATCTCCTGATTTCACTTAATAGGTTAGTTTTTTTAATTTTCTTGCCTTTTGGAACATTTATGGAGATATTTTTAAAAATGTAACAAACCGTTTGTGGTTTTGAATGGATTAATAGCGATTAATAATCACTTTACAAGATTGTACTTCATAAAAACATACAGTAATATAATTTAAAAAAAGAACACCTTTAGATTACAGTACCGGTAAAATAGTAAAACTTAATCCTTTGTCAACATATCTCTTCAAGCATCTCATTTCGTCTGCTACTCGTGGAACCCCTCGTCTGATTGTCTTATGAGTTTCAGTTAGATACTGTATAGACACAAATCACTCATAAGGGCCCAAATTCTGAAACGCCAACCCGTCAAAATCACCATGATAGATCTAAATGCATCACTTGCCCATAAAACTTCATTTTAATGGAACGGAATGGTTAGATCGTCGGCCTCACAGTTCCGAGGACCGTGGTTCCAATCTGGCTTCATTTGTATGGAGTTGCATGTTCTCCCATGCCTGCATGGGTTTTCCCTAGGTACTCCACTTTCCCACCACATCCCAAAATCATACTTATTTGGTTGATTAATGACACCAAATTGCCCTGAGGTGCGAAACGTTGATTCTTTCTATGTGGCTTGTGATTGGCTGGCAGCCAGTTCAGGGTGCACCCTGCCTCTCACCCAGAGTCAGCTGAGATATTCACCAGCAAGGCACTAGTGAGCATAAGCAGTACGGAACATGGATGGAGGGGTGGATTTGAGAGATGTTTGAAGTGTTCTTTCCATGTTTTTCCAAAGATTCCCTAGTGACAGCGCCCACTTGTCACATTGCTACTTCAATGCCCAGCGACATTTTGCTTCTCGAATGTGGTCCTTGATGACCAGGAGAAATTATTATCCTGACATATATATATATATATATATATATATATATATATAAGACTATTCTACACTCAGCTACAAGACTGTAAGTCATTTTTTACAAAAGCTAAAGAATTTACAGTAATCTTGTTAAAAATGCACCGATTGATGGAGAGTATCATTTGCTTCCTTAAAGTCTTGATCGGAGTAGTGAGGAAGTACGTGGTTCATTGTTTGTTTCTCCAGATGGACTTTCAGGGCTAGTGTCGAGTCCTCATTTGTGAAATTGTTCTTGGTTTTCCCAGCTTTTGTCCTAACTCTTTTTCGAGTTACCCAGTTTGCCCCATTGAAATTGAACCGTGGGGCCAGTGTTTTGTCTCATGCTTTGTTGTGTTTCTCTCTCCCATACTAAAGCCAGTGTCCCATCCTGTAGAAAGCGGCTTGAGCTGGGTATATATTCTTTTTGGTTATAAAGCTTTTGCTAGATTTAAATTCTTCACCTCACTCCTCGGTGTCCAACTATTTAGGGTCTGGAATCGTTAAGGGGTTTGTTTTGTAAAATTTTTCTTATTGTTTCACGTTAGATGTGTCATGGTAGAATGCCAATTAGATGATCTAGCATTGGCATGGGTGTTGGTGTTATTTTGTTTTATTTAGCTCTGCGTCTATTTTATAGGCATGACACGTTCACGGGTACTGTATTCAATGGTGTATTTGACCAGTGCTAGAGCCACTTGTGTATTATTGACTGTGATTTTGCTTTTTGGTTGTTGATTCAGATTTTTGCTCACAACTCAAGACACAAAAAAAAACGTCTGAGCAGCAGGTCATATTTCGAAAAACGCAGAACTAAAAAAAATAAAAAATGAAAAATTGGTCACTCATAATTCCAGGTGCCACTCTGTTTACTCTTTTTATGTTGTGTATGCCTCGCAATCCATGTGAAAAGAGTGGATTCTGTGGAACAGCACCGTGGTGGTTGTGCCTAGATGAAGCACATTATTAAAAGGCCTCTCAGATTCAGGTGAAAGAGACTCCTCAATCCCCCAGAGGTATTCCTCCACCTGGGAGGCCCCAGGGGGGCTGTGTGAGTCAAGACAAAGCGTGGTATCATTTAGTCACGCCGGATTAGGAGATTTATATGGCTCCAACTGCTCTTAGCGTTTCCACAACACAATTGTTTGTTTTGTCATGTATGCTTCTCATTAAGAGCCACTGAAGAGGATGATGAAGGCTGCCTGTTATCAGGTGTTGCTTCCTTCTAAGAGCGCTCCTACTTATCTGATGGGCTGCTAAGCTCTGTATGGTCTCACTCACTCACCTGTGTGTGTGTGTGTGTGTGTGTGTGTGTGTGTGTGTGTGTGTGTGTGTGTGTGTGTGTGTGTGTGTGTGTGTGTGTGTGTGTGTGTGTGTGTGTGTGTGTGTGTGTGTGTCTGTGTGTGTCTGTCAGGCGGAGATGATGTTCTCTTCAGGGGTCTTCTGGACGGGCCTGGTCTTCATCCCTATCACCTCGCTGGTCTTTGACGTGGCCTACAAAGTGTGAGTCTCGTCTGCCTCTCATCTCCACACTTAAGGAAATTCCTCCTGAAACTCCACCTATCAACACTTTCATGTTCAGGCTTCCATGAAAATTCTGTTTTTCCCGCAGTTGGCATCTGGGCTAAATTAGTCTCATCATGGTGATGTGTGTGCATGTGCGTTTGTGTGTTGATGTTGTTGTGGTTACAGAGTGAAGAAACTGTTTTTCAAGACACTGGTGGATGAGGTTCAGGAGCTGGAGGCACTATCCAAAGATCCCGGAGCTGTAGTGCACGGGAAAAGGTATGCAGCAGCTCACTTTTGCATCATTATACTAAGCATAAGAAAAACCAAACAAACATAAAACTGAACACAATTAATTTCAAAATTCAAAATCTAAACTTTAGAGATTTGGTCATTCGTTTACTTAAGTTATTTTCTCAAGACAAATTAACACTGCACTTTTCCCTTATGATAAAAAGCAGGCAGTAAGTGAAATCATCACTGTTGACCCCATTTTAACACATTGCTAATCAAAACAGCAGCACCTACAGTGGCACTCAAACAATCTCTGATGAACGTAGAGACTCGCCACATGTTGTAAACAAGTTCCAGACACAACAATCATCTTGCGTTATTTTCGGAAAATAATCTTTTCAGAATAATTGTGATCACGCCACTATTTTCTTCCACCCAGCCTGCCTATCTTCTGAACGTTTCCTTCTGTTTATCCAGAATAATAATTTGTTTTAAACATAAGTTTAATTTGACATCGTGAATGATTTTTTTTAAGGCCACTTTTGGGCAATAAAGGGCTCACGGCTTATGTTTGTAGCAGCAACTGTAAAATATTTTAATGCAGCATTTCTGAGCCAATGTGAGGACATAAATATATTTTATGATCACTTTCACGCACAAAAATAAAATCTGATCTTCTTTTATGTTGTCATGTTGTACTAATTGATATGGAAGGTGATACGTAGTGAATCTGGAACTTGGCTTCACACTAATCTGCAATATTTGTTAAAAAAAAAAAAGTCAAGCTAATTGTTTCTTCTAACCTATACTAGCCCTTGTTTGTTTTTGCATTTTTTCTGGCACTGCTGCCTAATCACTTTCATAATAAACCTTTTGGATTCAAGACCTTTCTTGTAATTTAATGTTTTAGTATTTAGGTATTCATAACTTTACTTGAGTATTTTGGAATTTTACACTAACGGTCAAATGTTTTTGAGCAGCCCAATTTTTACTTTTTTTTTTTAAACAATTAATTTAGTTCAATGTCTCACAGTACTCTGAAATGAAAGCAAAGGGGTAGTTCCAACTGAATCATGAAATCAATTTATACAGCAAAATGTTTTTTTAACATTTGACTTGACAAACATAACTGCTGACCACACTCGTGGCATTGTTTGATCAATACAGATCAAATATTCTTCAGAAAGTGCTTCCCATCTCTGTCGCAGAAGTTGCCGTAAATTCGAGGCACTTGAAGTTTTCCTCTGCTTTCCATTTTCTGTCTAGTTCAGCGCAGATCAGCTCAATGGGGTTTGAAGCCTCCATCCATCCATTTTCAGCACCGCTTATCCTCAGTATGGTCCCAGATATGCTGGCAACTTTCTCAGCAGACTTTGGGCAACAGCCAGCGTGCACCTTGATCTGGTCGCCAATCGCAAGCCCGTGGACAAGCAATCACTTACACGCACGCTAATGGGCAATTTAGAGTCATCAGTGGACCTACCATGCGTGTTTTTGGGAATGTGGATGAAAACAGGAGTACCCACGAAGGCACACGAAAACCATGCAAACTCCACATAAGTGAGGCGGGATTTGAACCTGATTTTACTGAACGGAGAGTCCAGGGTTCAAGCCTTTATGTATAGTTCTGAAATGCACACGTCGCACGGTGGGTGACTGATTAGCACATCTGCCTCACAGTTCCGACGTCGTAGGTTCTAATTCAAGCGCTGGCTTTCCTGTCTGGAGTCCTCATGTTCTTCCTGTGCCTGTGTGGGTTTTTTTTGGGTACTCTGTTTTTCTTCCACATTCCTGAAACATGCATGGTAGGCAAATTGAATGCTGGTCTGCACCCAGCAATTAGCTAGCAACCAATTGAGGGTATACCCTACTTCTTGCCTAAAGTTAGCTGAGACAATACCCTTGTGAAGATAAGCGGTACATAGAATTGATTCATGCATGAAGTGCACATTATTTTTCAGTTTAAGGGGACCTTTCTTTTTCAACATCTGGCAGTTAACCTCTTTTTTTTTCCTTAGTAACATTTCAGGCTATACATTGAACCAGAACAGTTTATACATGCAAGGGTTAGAGTTAAAAATGAAATAAATAGAATAAAGGAAAAATTGGTGCTCAAAAACTGTTGACCGCTACGTTGCAACAATAAATGCTCAATGGGATTTTATTTGGGAGTGGGATATTGTTGACAACATAAATAATTTTCAGTAGTTAATAGAAGAAGTCACTGGCAACCATGTTTAAACCTCAAAAATATATTTACTTTAAAATAAGAAACGAAAATTTTGTTCTCAATCAACTAAATTTAAAAAAAAGCTACAGGAAATGTATGTGTACATTTTACACAAAAATACAATTCATTGTGGTTTGCTAATACAAAATAACTGGATTAAATGTAATTTTTAGTATATTGAATATACCACAATATTAAAATATTAATAAAATATCCATAAAAATGAAAAAATCTGAAAGAAAAAAAACATTTTAAATGAGAATTGTAAATGGAAATACAATAGACTTAAGTGTCAAATTTATTGTGACATCAAGATGAGAATTATTCATAAGGACATGAAAATACTTTTTTTTTTAAGAAAAAAAGGAAACTCTATACTCAAGAAGGATTGAGTTCTGCAGCCTGTCCCTGTTCCAGAGCGATCACTAGAATTCCATGGAGTTCTTGAAATTGCTCTTAAAGCCACTACTGTAATTTTGACTGTAATATCAGCAATCATGTCAGCGAAAATGCTGTTTGTCATAATGTTAGAGGTGCACTACTGTGATAGAACGGGGTTGTGTAAGGGGAGGGGGGTTGGTGTTGATATATGGGGGAGGGTGGTTGCAGCTGTTAGGGCTGTGGGTCCTGTGGCACCCATTAGCATGAAGCAGATCCGTGTGGGATCTCCTGGTGGCTGAAAGTGATCTCTCGGCCTGGCCACTGTCCCAGACCCACACACACACACCTAGAAACATGCGTAACACATATTCGTACATATAAAAAGACATTTGTTGTTAGCTTTTCATGAATTTCTTCCATGCTTTCCTGCTGCTTCGCATATTTCACACACACTTTGTTTGGTCACTTTGTCTCCCTACGTGGAGCTGTGGAGCCAGCAGGTAGCGAGCTTGATGAATGCCTCATTAAATCCGCCCGTGTGGGCCCTCGGCATGTACATAACACACTGCCTGTCTGTGCGCACGTCTGTCTGTGTGTGTGTGTTTTGGTGTTGCATTTACATGCAGCTTGACGGAGAGGGCCCAGCTCCTGAAAAACGTCTTCAAGAAGAGTACCGTGAGTCTGTATCGCTCCGAGTCCATGCAGCAGAACCTGTTACGTGAGTTACTCGACATTCTCGTCTTCTGTTCATATCACTTAATTTCTCACAGGAAGTTGCAGGCATCAGCTAGATTGAAATGGGGACACAAAAATCAAATTTTTTTTTTTTTTTTGCATTTTACAATATGAGAGTCCCCACACCTGGCAGGGAAGAAATGTTGTTCGTATAGCTCTTATGGTACATGGTGTATTCTAGATCAGTGATTCCCAAACAGTGTGCTGGGGTACATTAGTGTGCTGTGAGTGTTCTTCAGGTGTGCCATGGGAAGTTATCCAATTTTATGTAACTGCTAAAAAAAAAAAAAAAAAAAAACATTTATTCCAAGAAATAATGTATATTTATTCATATACTGTTTTTATGCCAGTGAGGCACAATGAGAGACAGAACAAAAAAATCCTCTTCAATTAGATGGCAGGAAGTACATAGATTAATTAATCGATCCATTTTTGGTGACATTTACTTTTGTTGGTGTGCCGTGGGATTTTTCAATTGTAAAATATGTGCCTTGGCTCTATAAAGGTTGGAAATCAATGTTCTGGATAACCAACACGCCTGAGTACACACAAAATCACATCCCCTCTAACAATCCCCCAAATTAGATGTGTCGTGGCTTGAGGGAGCTGACACGCGTAGATGTTGGAACGGAGCAAATTGGTTGAGAAATAAGGAAGTTATGACCAAATTTCTAAACATTTTAGGCCCCAAATGTGAAGTCCGAGCCAGCTTCAGAGAAGTGGAAAAAAATAAAAGCAGTTAAGGTGTCGTGTCATGCCCTGGCGTGTGGGCGAGGAGAACCACAGTCGCACAATGAAACTCAATGATAGAAAATGAGAACACACGCAAAGAGCTGCTGCAGGCCACAAGTACGCAGCCGAGCCGGGCAACCTCATAACAGCTCCTGATGACCATGCCCCTTAAAGACACATAGCCAGTAATCACGCTTTCGAAAAGAAGTTACTTTTTTTACCTTTTTTTTGACGTTTTACAGTTTTTACTTTTGTTAGCAAAACTCGGGTGTCGAGTTGGCACACGTGGCTTTGGTTTTCTTTCCATTTTTGTGCCGTGTTGTGTCCTTTTCTCCTTTGTTTGATGATTGCATTTCTGTTTGTCTCATAGGTGGGGATGAGACACTTGTGTGATTTCTTTCTTTTTTTTATTATTCTTACCTTACCTTTTAAGCCCCCCCACCCCTCATAGCACCTCATTAGAGACCTAGTGGTTACTCCGTGATAGTCTTTTTCTCCGCTTTTTTTCCTCGGCCTCGTATTCCTGCTGCATTGTGACTTGGTAAGAGCGCAGCTAACGGAGAGATGACGCAATGTTGCGCTATTTCGCCATCTCTACAACGCCTCCTCCCCACCCCACCAACCCTACCACAATGCACTTGCCACAGGTGGCCCGCAGGTACTGAGCGGCTCTTTTGACGTGAAGGTGAGACTTTAGGAACCGTTTACCTTAGGTTAAACTTAGCCAACTGTTAGTATTTTTACTGTGGTTAAAAGATTTTTAAGGAATATATTCATGGTTTATCCCTATAAAACTTCAAGATGAGAACCACTCGACTCGTTTCTGGCATTAGTTTGATTCTGTGGTTTCTCCGGTTTACACCCGAAGACACGAAAAGGCGCAGAAATGTATAGAAGATGGATGGATTGATTTCATTTTGCCACAAGAAAAACCTTCCTGGTTGCTTGCATTGTTGCCTTTTTCCTGTTCTTTGCTTCAATGTTTAATCCGTTTTCTCTCATTTCGGCAGACGGCTACGCCTTTTCTCAAGACGAGAACGGAGCGGTATCGCAGTCGGAGGTGATCCGAGCGTACGACACCACCAAGCAGCGGAGCCGAGAGTGGTGAGCGATGGGCATTCCAAAGTCGCGAAAGCTCTTCCCGCGTCTTTTTGGAATTTTTGAGGACTCGTCACGTGACTGCAGACAGACAAGAATGGAATCACATATTGTTTTGCGAAAGGGAACAAATTCATTGTGTTTTATTATCGAGCACGGTGCTTTTTTTTTTTTTTTTTTTTTTTTTTTTGGGCAAACCTGAGCAAAGCTTCTCCTCTGTCTTTATTTAACAATAAAAGAAAAAAAAAGATATTAGCACGATACCAAAACAACTAAAATCATTGCGGCGAATTAAAATCTGTTAATTGTGAAGTTAATCAGTCCTTGGAGCCAAGATTTTAAGTGGCGTCAGATTCCCAAAGACCAGTCGTGAATACAATCTTCCAAGTACTCGTGAATTCAGACCGTGTCGTGAGCACCACTCTCCTTTCGTTTCCTGTTGTTTTTTGGTATTGTTTTTGTTTTTCTGCACTGAAGGAAATGTCGTGTGTAAAAAGCCTTACATTTTGTTATGCCTTCACAAAACAAATCCTTTTTAGTTCTTCACATAATGTAGACACTGTGCCTGCTTTTATTTTGTGGCCTAGGCTGATTTCCACCTTTTTGACACGTCGTTTCTCTACACACCCCCACCCCCTCCACCCATGCCCCTGCCCTCCTCCCGATGGATGACAACATTCCATATGTCAGAATCACAAAGGTGCCTACGTTTCCATCCCGGAGGAACGAGCTCGCGTCACAGCTAGCTTTCGGTCGAGGCACACACGAAAAACAAAAAAAGAACCAAAAAAAAAAGAGAGAGAGGTATAGATATTGATATACAGATAGTTATTCCTGACAGTGGTGATCGTGTTTCCCTGATAACCGAGATTTGAATCCCCTTCCGACATAAGTGCCATTAGCTTCGAAGAGAGAACTATTTCCCAGGAAACTCCATGCCAGTATCAAAACAACTTTTGTCTCTCGAATTATTCTTTTGTGGATTTGTATTTTTATATTTGGAGATGTACACACATTTTGCATTGACCGGCTTTATAAAATGAATTGTCTGCAAATTTTGTCCACCGCCGTGGACGGAGCGATTGAGGACACAGAGCTTTCTTAAATGTCTCATTGTGTAACCTTAATATTGTTACCACTTGATTTATTTATAATTGGATGGAATACTTCATGTCTGTGCGATGGCTTTCTTCTCCCTATGGGAGATACGACTTTTGACTGTGGTGTGCGTGTGTTGGGTTCATGCTTGCATGTGCACGTGATGTACGACGTGTTTCCTACTGTGTGTGTGTGTGTGTGTGTATGTGTATCACCTACCGTGTTAGCTTGATTATGCGTTGCATGTCTGTCTTCTACGCAGGAATATTAAAGCCTCACTGAAAAGTACCGTTAAAAGAATACATTTGGGTTTGTTTTAAGAAAAAAAAAGTCCTAATGCAAAAATACAGGAGTCCCATTCTTAAGCCAGGTGGTCACCCTATTCCATCACAAACGTATGCTGGCACAATAAGAAATTTATAATGGCAGTAAATATTAATGTGAAAAACACCTCAAAGAAAATCTGCCGGTATGGCGTTAAGTGAGCATGACGTCATATTGTTACACTGCACAAACAAGTTTATTACATACACCCCTCTCACCTCCCCCCAAACCTCTTATGTCTTGAGCTGAGGATGGGTTTAGAAAGTCTTTTTTTTTTGTTGTTGTTTTTTTTTTTATTGGGAAAAATGTAGCAACGTTTCAAGACTAAAATTCTGTTGTTTTTGAAGATTAAAAGTCATAAAATTACAGAATAAAGTCATTTTACAGGAGGAAAAGAATGCAGATAATTAGAAAAATAGAAAAGTAATTAATAAAGTTGTAATATTGCAAGAAAAGAAAGTCAAAATATTGCAAGAAAAGGTTGTTCCATGGTGAGAATAAAGTTCAAATGTTTTGAGAATGTAATAGTGATATCTCAGGAATAAAGTTGTAATACTCTTTCATTTGTTACATTAAAATTGTCCTTGTGTTACAAAAATAACTTTGGAAAGACATTATAATGTCAAAACTTCCATGCATTTTTTTTTTTTTTTTGGTATAATTTTACATGTAATGAAAATTCCTAAATCCTGGCCGTGTTTGTGCCTGCGTGGGTTTTTATCCGGGCACTTCGGTTTCTTCCCACATCCCCCCCCAAAAAAAATTCTACATTCATTGGAGACTCTAAATTGCACCTAGGTGAAGTTGTAGTTGCGAATCCTTGTTTAATTTGTATGTGCCCTGCGATTGGCTGGCGATCAGTTCAGGGTGTATTGGCTCCAGCACGGCATGAGTCATTGTGAGGATAAGCGGCTCAGAAAATGGAAGGGTGAATATGCAGTTATAATATTGTTTTTGAGGAAAAAGCCATAACTTTACAGAATAAAGTTGCATACCATGAGGAAAAAATCTGAATGATTCAAGAGTGTTCGAAAAAAATGAAATAAAAGCGGCTTATAAATATGACTTTATTTCCATAAAATTGCAACTGGTAAAATTTCAACAGTAAAAACATATTTTTGTTCCGTAATATCCTGGCTTTTGTAAAATGTTGAACATGTAGAATGTTTCATCGTAATGATGACTTCATCCTAGTGACTTCAAAGTGACTGGCATAAATTTCGCACTTTCTTTGGTTCACATTTTTCTTTTCAGCGTGGCCCTAAGACTTCTTCGTAAGATTGCAAGTTCCTTTCCCCTGATGTGTCGCTTGAGTACAAACGTTTGTATTTCGCTAAATGTGTGCGTTCGATGCTAGTCCTTGTGTCCTCCTCCACATGCACGAGTGCAGTTTCCGTCCCGTCGCTCCGTCATCCCCCCACGTGCTGATGCATGGCCCTCGTGTGTGCGATTGTTTGTTTGTATTGTGGAATTTCGAAACTGGATCAGAGTTTCTGATGCTCCATTGGCTTTGACAGGAAATGTTGCACAATGCACTCTCGATGTAACTTTTTTTTTTTTTTTCGGTTCTGAACGTTACTGTTCCTGTCCCATTTTTGCCGTTTATTATATCTGTGACTCGCTTCACCAGAAAAGCTTGAAATGCTTTGAAGTTGTCAAATGTACTTTGAATGTGGATGTTGTCATTTTTTTTCTTTCTTTTCAAATCTACCGCTGCATGAGAGGATAACACAAAACGGTTAAAAAAAAAAATACTTTCCTTTGTATTTTGAGTTTCATGATTGTTGTGCATGTTGGGACTGCAAATGTATAAGTGTTGTCTTTTATGGTCCGCGGAGGAAATAAACTTTAAATTCATGGAGGAGCATCTCCCAACGATTTAGTTTTTGACTTTTTTTTTTTTTTTGGATTATGTACGGGCAGTCCAATGGTGACAGGCAGGATATTCAGGACTAAACAGGAAAAGGCGGACGATGTTTACAAAGTTTCCAGCGGTTGGGGACGGCCCCGAATATTTCCGTTACACCAATAAACATTCAGATGTTCAATTAGATGTTATATTAAATGAGGTGAGATTTTTGCTTTTTTTCAATTTTTTTTTTTTTTCCAATGAAGACCCTTTTGCCCTATGTTGTCCTGTCTTTGATGATTAATATGAATTTATGCAAATCATGGTCCTTGTAAATGAAGCACGGAAGCCATTTTCGGTGTTTAGAATGTCCACTGAGAGTTGCGCCAAATCATTGACAAAATGATGCATCAATTAAATAAATGTATATTAATAGAAATGATTAGGATTTGTGGGTTGAATGACTTGGAATTTTTCTATCAGTTGATAGATTTCCATACAGTGGACCAGATTAAATGCTGTCTTGGGGCACATGTTTTAATTACAGATGCATTATTCAGAATCAGCTTTATTGGCCACGTGTCAATAATAACGCTGTAGATTTGTTGATAATGTCTAAATCATTCAGTTAAGTTAATTTGATGGTTGTGGTCAGCACGGTGGTTTGTTAGTTTGTCTGCCTCACAGTCAAGAGGTCCTAAATTCAAATCTCAGCTCAGATTCCCCCACGTCCTTCCATGGTTTTTTTCCCACATTCCCACCCAAAAAAACGTCAACTTGATTGAAAACTAAATCGCCCAATTTGTTGTCCCTGTGTGTGTGTCAGAAAGGTTCCAGGACCAGTGTCACAAATGAAATATTTCAAGTCAAACAAGGTTCCTCTAAAGTAGTTTCGTCGTCACCGTCGTTTGATGTTGCCCACGTCTTCAAAATCAATTTCATGACCTGTTTGAGTTTTGGAAAGATGTTTTCAAAAAAAGAAAAAAAAAATCACGCACAGCCAGGTCACGCCACTAGTGAGTTTGCTCCAGCATGGTTCACAAGTTCTTCCCGCCCGGTAACTGTTAATCGTTATGGGTACCCCTAACCCTGCAGGATCTCTTTGAGGGGAAACTGGTTTGTTTGGCCCTAATTAAAAGAGAAAACCTGAAATCTTTTGGATTTGAAACTTGCTTTTTGTGACCCCAGTCCTGCAACCTCTTTTAATGAGCTTTGTGATTGAGTGTCGACCAGTTTAGCCTCCCGTCCATAGTCAAGTGGGATAGGCTCCAGTTCACCTGCACCCCTAATGAGGAGAAGCGCTACAGCAGATCGATGAATGTTTGTCACCCTTATGGATGAATGGACACTCAGTGCATTTTCCTCAAATATTACACTTTTAAAAGGTTATTTCTCATGTCACACAAGAAAACCTATGGATGCAGCCCCAAGATGGGACCGGGGTCATTCTTTACTGGTTCGCTGGTTATTGATTACCTTGAATACCATTCAGGTCCACCTTTTCTTGCCAAGAACTTTTTAATTCCTGTTTAGAGTAGTATTTTATGCAAGGTATATATATGTCCACGTTAGAGCAATCCAAGACGTAGTTTAGGTTTGCATTGAAACTCTGCATGAGACATCTCTCAATGAAATGTTGGGTTGGATTCCTCTTTCTTTTGGAACCATTTTGAGGTAGACCCTTTTTTTTTTCCCCCAAATGCTTGAATTAAGATCAACAAAGGGATGGTTAGTACTTCACTTTAGTATGGAAGAACAAGCTCATCAAACAACTTGAGCATGAACTAGAACAGAGATTGGACAAAAACGCCTTTCCAGAATTGTGGAAGCTGTATACCATATTTTCATTTTTTGGAGATATGATGACGTCCCAATGCTTTTGCAAGCTGGTTAACTCCTTTCACCAAAAGACAACCCAGCAAGTTTAACAAAAAGGTCATGTATTTTGCAGTAAAAGCAGAACACAATACAGCACTCCAAAGTGAGAAATATAAACAAGACCTGACAAGGGGAATGGGACAAATGCTGACGGTGGAGTTTGCAATGTTTAAAGAAAGACGGCGCTGATTGCCACCTCAATTTCACAGGTAGATAAACCTGGGCCACACAAGAGTCTTTTTTTGTTCGGATCCAGTCGCTACCTGTCGATGCAACCTAAGCCTCTTCCACTCAAGGAGCCATGGCACTTTTGACGCCGCGGGGCTTGCCACGCTCGTTGAGCACTGACAATGATGAATCGGAGAGCTGCATTCCTCCTGTGAAGTCACACAGCTAGGAAGCCTCGGTTCTGGTTTCTTGTGTGAATGACAGATCCATTCGGGTTCATTAAAAAAGGGCTTCTCAAACTTCTTGGGTCCAGGGACCCCTTATCACGGGTGATGTGTCTACAGGGGTGCCCTCATAATCCGAACACCAACAAAACATAACTAGCGTGTGTACAACTGAATGCTGTCAGAATCAAAATGTTGTCAATTACAAGAACAAATTTCCTTTTTATGAGTTCTCATGTTATGAGAATAAAGTCCAAATTTTAAGTAATCTTGTCCAGAACCAAGACATTTTGAGATAAATCTTATCCACGCAAGGTTAGTCGAAGATTTGTCTGAAATAAGGTTTTAAACGTTTAACAAGGAAGTCCTATTTTAAGAATTTATCCTATTTTAAAAAAATACAACTTTCTTCACATAAAACACCTTTTATTGCTTTTTTCCATATCTAACACACAAAGGTTTCAAATCATTTAACCAAAGTTAATATCACTCAGACACAACCCAAGGAGATAGAAAAGGCAGTTTTCCACTGACTATTCAATTTAATAAAGCACAGAAAAAAAATCCAAACCTTTCTGAAGCTATAGAAAAAGGTAGATGCAGTAATTTGTTGAATCACAAAGTCACTGTGACTAACCACAAATTTGGGAAAGGTGACTTCAATTTCACAAGCCACACCCAAACCCGATTACCACCATACTTGTTGAATGAAGAAGTCACTGAAATGGAATCCATCAGAGAATGTGAAGCAAGCTACTAGACTTAAAAAATAAAAATAAAAACAATGCATCATGCCATCATCCAAAGAAATTCAAAAATCAATGAGAAAAAAGGTAATTGAAATCCATCGGTCTGGAAAATGTTACGAAGCCATTTCCGAGGATTTGAGGCTCGAGTTAACCACGATCAGAGCCATTATCCACAAATGGAGAAAACTGGGAACAGTGGCCAACCTTCCCTGGAGTAAAATTACTCCAAGAGTGGGATGACGACTCATCCAGGAAGTTGCAAGGAACCTCTCACATCATCTAAACACCTGCAGGCCTTGCTGTCCTCAGTTAAGGTCAGTTTTCATCATCTTCTTTTTCTTTCGGCTTGTCCTGTAAGGGGTCGCACAACGTGTCATCTTTTTCATCTAAGCCTATCTCCTGCATCTAACCCCAACTGCCCTCATGTCTTCCCTCACCACATCCATAAACCTTCTCTTTGGTCTTCCTCTCACTCTTTTGCCTGGCAGCTCCATCCTCAGCACCCTTCTACCAATATACTCACTCTATCGCCTCTGGACATGTCCAAACCATCGAAGTCTGCTCTCTCGAACTTTGTCTCCAAAACATCTAACTTTGGCTGTCCCTCTAATGAGCTCATTTCTAATCCTATCCAACCTGGTCACTCCGAGCGAGAACCTCAACATCTTCATTTCTGGTACCTCCAGTTCTGCTACCTGTTGTTTCTTCAGTGCCACCGTACATCATGGCCGGCCTCACCACTGTTTTGTAAACTTTGCCCTTCATCCTAGCAGACACTCTTCTGTCACATAACACACCAGACACCTTTCGCCAGCTGTTCCAACCTGCTTGGACCCGATTCTTCACTTCCTTACCACACTCACCATTGCTCAGGATTGTTGACCCTAAATATTTGAAGTCCTCCACCCTCGCTATCTTTTCTCCCTGTAGCCTCACTCTTCCCCCTCCACTTTTCTCATTCACGCACATATATTCTGTTTTACTTCGGCTAATCTCCATTCCTCTCCTTTCCAGTGCATGTCTCCATCTTTCCAATTGTTCCTCTGCGTGCTCCCTGCTTTCACTGCATATGACAATATCATCTGCGAACATCATGGTCCAAGGGGATTCCAGTCTAACCTCATCTGTCAGCCTATCCATTACCACTGCAAACAAGAAGGGGCTCAGAGCTGATCCCTGATGAAGTCCCACCTCCACCTTAAATTCTTCTGTCACACCTAAGGCACACCTCATCATCGTTCTGCTGCCATCATACATGTCCTGTACTATTTTAACATACTTCTCTGCCACACCAGACTTACGCATGCAGTACCACAGTTCCTCTCTTGGTACTCTGTCATAGGCTTTCTCTAGATCAACAATGACACAATGTAGCTCCTTCTGACCTTCTCTGTAATTTTCCACGAGCATCCTCAAGGCAAATAATGCATCTGTGGTACTTTTTTTAGGCATGAAACCATACTGTTGCTCGCAGATACTTACTTCTGTCCTGAGTCTAGCCTCCACCACTCTTTCCCATAACTTCATTGTGTGGCTCATCAACTTTATTCCTCTATAGTTCCCACAGTGTTCATGACCCTACCATAATAAAGACACTGACCAAAAATGGCTTCTATGGGACAGTTCCCATGTGAAAACCCTTGCTGTCAGAAAATAATACAAAGGCTCATCGCACATTTCCCAAAAAACATATTGATGATCCTCGAGACTTTTTGGAGAAACATTCTGTCAACTGACAAGCCAAAAATTGAACTTTTTGGAAGGTGTGCTACCCGTTACATCTGTCGTAAAACTGGCACAGCATTTGATTAAAAAAAACATTGTGGTAACAGTGAGGCACGGTGGGTGGGAGTGTGATGGTCTGGGGTTGCTTTGCTGCCTCAGGGGCAGGACAGCTTGCTGTGATTTCTGGAACAATGAATTCTGCTGTGTACCAGAACATCCTGAAGGAGAACGTCCATCCATCAGTTTGTGCCCTCTAATGCAAGCGCTCCTCGATCAGGCAGCAAGACAATGATCCGAAACACACCAATAAGTCCACTTCTCGATTGCTTAAAAAGAAAAAAAAAAAAAATGCAATTAATGTTTTTATGAATGGCGAAATCAAAGTCCGGATTTAAATCTAATTGCGGTGCTGCGGTCTGACCTTAAGTGGCGGAGTTACAATGTGAGAAAAGCCTCCAATATGGCAGAATTGAAACAATTCAGCAAAGAAGAGCGGGACAAAGTTCCTCAGGAGGGATCTGAAAGAGTGATCACTAAATATTGCAAATGCTTGATTTCACTTATTGCTGCCACAGGTGGTACAACCCGTTATTAG
This sequence comes from Syngnathoides biaculeatus, assembly GCF_019802595.1. Taxonomy (NCBI): domain Eukaryota; kingdom Metazoa; phylum Chordata; class Actinopteri; order Syngnathiformes; family Syngnathidae; genus Syngnathoides; species Syngnathoides biaculeatus. The sequence continues at coordinate 29,732,087 of NC_084650.1, read as the reverse complement.
GTTGAGGCGCCAAATAGATTCACACAGAGGGTCAGAAAGGTTTTGATTTTATTTTGTCCCTTAATACATTGAATTGTCATTTGAAAACTGCATTTTGTATTTCCTTGACTTGTCTCTGAGTGACACTAAAATTAGTTTGATGATTTGAAACCTTTGTGTGTGATGGGGGAAAAAAATAATTTAATAATAAAATTGGGAGGGGGAGCAGATACTTTATCACAGCGCTGTATCCTTGCCACAGAGAAAATACGCAAGTAATCGATGGTATATAGCGCCTGCTCGATGCCACAAGATGGTGACTCAGCTTGGCTCTGTGAAACTCCTCCCCTCACTTCAACATACTTCTTTGAAACCAAAATGTCACAAGATGGTACCAAAGTGATACTTCTTTATTAGACAGGGTTTTGGTCTGATCACATGCCAAATATTGGTTTTTCACCAAATAATGGCGTATTTAGTACACCCACCAATATAAAATCAAAAAATAAGATAGGGGAATGCAGATATAGTGAATCACATTTATGTGGGAAACATTCTAAAAAGAGTGCCTTTCCAAATATATATTCACACGATATATACAAAACAATTGAAAAAAAAAACTTTCTGTATTATACATTTTGTTCTATAAAAAAAAAGTAAGTATTCACGCAGGGAATTTAGATTTTATTATTATTTTAGATTTTGTATGTGGTAGGGCACAATCATATCAGAGCTTTGAATTTACCCTAAGCTAAGTTAAGGAGAAGTAATTGGTATGGTCTGTTTTATTGACATGCCGGGTCCCATACGGAGGTACTGTATGCACTTTTCTAAAATCATGCAGCCTAATTTATTGCCAGTTTTGCAGAGCCTAGGGACCGCAGTTTGAAAACCACTGCATGAAAAGATCTGTGAGACCATTCTGAAAATTCATCAAGACAAGATTGTCAAAAAACAGAATATTCTGGTTCATCTTTTCTCAAGCAGCCCATCATCTTCCTGGATTGCCGAGAATTATTTGTTTATTGTTAAAATAACAGCCCATACAACAACAGTCATAGTGTTTACTGTACAATCTACAATACAAAAAGTGCATAGGTGGCTTGTTCGGGTAGGTTGAAGCATCTCCAACTAGATTCAGTCTGGCAGCAGCACTTGTCAACTCTGGCCGAAGTCGGCGAAACCCTTTGCTGAGGTGAATGCGTCGGGCTGCAGGGGGAAGAAGTACTGCTGGCCCAGGAGGAACGGAGCGCCCTGCGAGGGCTGCTGGAGGACCCCCGACGCAGGAGGGGACGTGTAGGGCGGGGGCAGAGACGGGGGCAACGTCTGATGGGTTTGAGTCGGAGTGGACGCCGGGGTGGAGACTGCGGGCGACACTAGGCAACTGTGCTGCTGTTGGCCCCCAATGGAAAACCTCCGCGTGGAGCCGCCGCCGCCCCCCGCCGAGCTGGAGCCGGTGGTGGCTGTGCTGGACTGCCTCGACGGGGCACGGAGGCCGGGCGGTGCGGCTGTCAGGATCATGGGGATGGTCTCGCCTTGGCAGCTGCGCAGCGAGAAGCGAATGGGCTGCTGGGCGGGCTGCTTGGGCCGCAGGCAGGTGCAGCAATAGACCGCCACCAGGGAGCCCACCACCACGAAGGCCACGAATATGCTGCTCACCATGAGGAAGGGCATGTACACAGGCTCTGAGAACAAAGGTGAGGACACAAGTACATGTCAAACCCTTCGAAGACAATAAAGTCAGGGAGCCTTTTGTGGTCTAGTTTGGATGTACAAAATTGGAAAACCTCAGATCGTAATCAAGTCGCAAACATCCTGTCATGTTTCTATGCAAGTGCTGCGTTGATGCTACTCGGAAAATGTGGGCTGTACCACGGATGTAGAAAATAAACTGAAATTGAGAGTGATACACAAGTACACTGCACTTCACTTAGTTGGAGAGCCCATTAGACAAGCAATCCATCAGAATACACAGAATTCCAAAGAATCATGAATTAACTTCTATATGAGAGCACGAATGGGTCATCTCTCTTTCTCCACAAGTGGATCTTCTCGAAGAGCACAAACGCTTTAGGTTACACTTCACCCAGAGTGTCTCTTTATTTTGTTCAAGAATTGCAAAAAATGGAAATTGCGTGAGCGCACGTTGGGGCCATTCCGCACGCCTGCCCACGGTCGCGTGATTTGTTGGGCAAATTTGAAACTGAGAAAGCCCTCAAGAAGAAAAGCCACAGAGACTCCAAGTAAGACTTTGAAGCGTTTAACTTTACTATGACTGAGCTGAAAAGCAATGCAAAGTTGAACGCTACTCTACTGATAATTAATATCATCGCAACTCCCCCCTGAAAACAATCATTCAGAGTTAAACCCTAAAAGCGACGACTGCGGTTGGTCAGTCGTTTTGTGGGGTTATGCGTGAACCTTCTGTTAAATGTAATTTTCTAAACGACGTTTGAAGACTCTGAAATAAGGTAGTTTGTTTTTTGGTTGGCCATCTTTCACTTTGTGTAAAACTTCAAATAGGCAAGCCCGTCCATCTTCTGAAACATAAAATGTTAAAGTTGTGACAAAACCTAAAAGGTGGCTGAATGTTTCTTCTTCTTTCTTGAAACATGCCAGCAATGTGTACAATCGCGTGCAAATTACAGTATTGTTAGTTATTTTGTGTTGCCCATGGCTTATTTTTAGCATACACTGCAACCTCTTTATGTATTACCTAATGTACTATTGTACCACCTAATTGCTTGAAAATTGGTAACTTGTGTTGGAAGCCAAGTTCATTAAAACATCACCAAAAGAGGTAATTTTATTTTTGAAAAGGCACATCTTGATGTAATTGTGGTGTGCGCTGAAAGAGGACCATTTGACAACAATTAAAACTAAAACAGCTGTTTTTGTAGGCTCTTTATGAATTTGATGATGAAAACCAAGTTGTCAATACTGTAGTTTTTGTCATCTCTTACCTGTATCGTATACTTGATGATGACAACACGACATCAAATGTGATTTAAAATGTCTTCTTTTGTAGGTTGTTTATAAGCTAATCAATTCCCACTAGCAAACTGTGTTGGGAAACAATAGCAAATGAAAAATAAATATTCTCAGTCAAATCTACATTCAGACGTCACCTAGCTGATCCCCTCACAGTTCTGTTTAAATCCAGCTGCGTGGCTTTTCTCCGGGTGCTGCGCATTCCTCCCACATCTCAAAATCATGCACGCTAAGTTCATTGAAAACTCCAAATTGTGAACGTGTTTGTTTCTATGTGTGCTGCGATTGGCTGGCGGCCAGTTCAGGGTGTACCGTGATGTCACCCAAAAAGGAAATGATGCTCACGCTGCTCTCTTTAAAATTCTTTCCATCTTCTGTTTAATTTCATTTAGGATGGAAATAAAGAGTCAAACTTCTCAAAACGCCAACTAAAGTAAAAGTACATTCAAAAGTTACCCGGCTGAGGACACGCTGCAACACGGCCCAACAGTTGGCCGATCAAACCCATTTTGGCCACCTGCATCTGCCATCTCGACAAATATTAGTCCAAAATTATAGTTTTGTGCAATGTTGTTTATCTTGTCATCAAATAAAAAAAGGAAAGGAACAATAGAAGCAGGATTTAAAGGAGAGACAGAGTACAAAATACATTGTCCTCTTTTATGTGATATTTTTTGTTAATTCATAGCATGCATTTTTAAGTTTTTGGCTTGAATTTTACAATTTAACTAATAGGCAACCAACATTTATTTGTCTTTTTTCATTCATTTAAGTAGACAACTAGAAATGGCCATCCCATGCAAGTTTGTAGCAAACGCTGACTGGCAACACCTGTCCCTTTATAGCGAATATTTGTTTTTCTGATTATTGTCAAATCCATAAACATAATTTTGCTTATAGGAAATCAAGAGGTACTTGTGTTGGAATAATTTTACAGTGTCACTATTGGGTAATTTAGTGAAGGTTTATTTTTTTTGTTTCATACGTAGTGGGCCGTATAGAGCCCACGGGCCGTAGTTTGGTTACCACTGCCTTAAAGGTTAGTCCCCAAAAATCTTTACTCCTGTTTGTTCATCATCACCGACTTTATTTGTCTACAAATATTGAGAAAAATGTTGGTATATCAACAAATGGGCAATATTTTTGTGCCAAATGAGTTTTTGAAAAAAAAAATCTGATGAACATTTAGGTTCAAAATCAAAAAATAAAAATGGCACCTAAAGGAGAAATTGAGGTCATGTACATGTTCACAAAAAAAAGTTGATTTGAAAGGTATTACACAAATAGTCAAATTGCTGTTTTGAGGCTTTATACGATGATTAAAACGTTAAAAAAAAAACTGAAAAATATTCACAGTTTTTATTTGTAAAATGTTCCATGCCCTTTTTCTGTCCTGTTTTATTCAATTCTTCTTCTTTTCCTTTCAGCTTGTCCTGTTAGGGGTCCCCTCAGCGTGCCATCTTAGATATTTGGCACAGTCAATTACAGATGGAAATCAAAAGAAAAAATAACAAATTTGTATAGATGATGTTCTTATCACAACGAGACAAATATTAGTCCAAAGTTTTAGAAGTTGTCTAGCAGCTAATTTATTACATTTTGGCTGAATATCAAAACGTACTGAAAATGTAAAACAGAATGAATTTTAACTGCTGTTGGTCCTGATTTGTTGTCAAATGATCAATGACATCAAGGCGTGTGTTTAGAAATATATTTCTCCGATTTATGTCAAATTTAAATGCAAATTAGAATGTGGCTCTTGAAATTGCATCCTAAACCCTGATCCTTGTGTTCCTCTTTAAAGTGAGAATACTGTCAAATTTAAGGTCACTGCACTGTAGTTTCCCACCCGCGTGTACGCGAGTGGCTGACTGTTACGTACGTGCCGCATAGTCGTCGCCGTCCTCGTCGGGGTCGTCGGCCGGTCGGTCGTTGGTGCAGCCGTCCTGCTCCAGACGCGCGTCCGCCGCGGCGCAGCAGTAGCGGAGTGCGCACGAGCCGCAGCACACGGTGGCGTCGCTGGTGTCGAAGTCCTCCGGACACTGGAAGCCGTCGTGGGGGTTGCCGCCGGCGTCCAGCCAGCCGTGGCAGTACTCCCCCTGCGCGTCGGAGATCCGCAGATTCCAGGTGAGGTATCCGAGCAGGAGGCACCCGAGCAGGCGCACCATCCCGGCCGCCGGCGAGGAGGCTCTGATGTCGGTGACGCTCCGAACTCCTGCAAACTTGTCATCAAGTCATCTTGAGTCCATCCGGAGCACGTCGAGTCCCCCGCTTAGCCGACTCAATGGGGAACGGGCGTCTGTCCGCCTTCGCTCCGCGTTCCCCTCATCCCTCTTTCTGTCGCGGAGCTCCGCCGCCTTGTGGGCTCGACTCCGGTCGGACTCGCCTCGCCACCCTCGAGCCCCGGCTCCAAGTTTTGGTGCTTGGCCGTGACGTCATTTCCGAGAGACGCCCGCGTGCGGCTGGAAAGGAGACAACGCACGTTAGGTCCATGTCAAGACATCGAGAACTAAAGTGGACTACCTCCATTCGTGTACATTTTGCTAGTTTTAGGCCTTTACAACTGTATCTTATTATTGTGTAGAGTTTTTTTTTTATGGCAGCGATGCACAATTGCTTTTACAAGCTTTTCTTCATTTTCAAAGGTGTCTTGTGATCAGATCTTTCTGTTTTATGAAAGATGATGCAGAACATGACGGCATGCTGCATCAGGTTCCGTTGCTTGCTCAAGGACACGTCGACATGGTCATAAAGACTCGGGATAGAACGCACAACCTTCTAGGACTTGACCATTCCACCGCCGAAAAGAATTGTCAGTTGTTTACGTCACCAAATGCCACATAACTTTGAGGAAATGGAATTCAAAACACCGCGGCGGTGCGATACGGAATCTCCCGTCACATTCACGCTATTATGTCCCTTGAAGCAAATGTATTGGAACACAAATTACGCAGCAACACATGGAGCCAGACAGTATAATAATCCTCACAAATACATATTCTTTATCTTCTGTAAAGAAAAAAAAAAAAAAACGTTACTGCAGCTTTCTGGGCAGGTGTGGCCATATTCTTTAGGTGCTGTATATGCATTGCATGTATTGTACGACACCCTGGTGAGCAAAAATTGCACACCAAAAGGAAGTGCACAATAACTGCATGAAATAATGAACAAAGTGTTTGCTTCTTTATATTCTTTTTAATTACGTTATGAGTTATGAAGTACGCACTTAAGAGCAGCACATCAGACAGAGACAATGAATGTGACGAGTAAAGAAGAGGAAATGTGTGACAGCTAATGTTAGCTATTTGGAAGATTGCATTGAACAGATTTTTTTGCCTTTTATCAGAGGTGAATTCCGTGTTGAGCTGAACCAAATACTGTATTTTCTTTTGAGTTTCTTCTTGGTATATTTGATGAAACTTACACAAAATGTGGTATATCCTTAATCCTGATCTGATTCCTACAAACTACTGATGTTCCAAGAGTGTGACCTAAGATAGTTCTGACCATCTTTTTTTTTTTTTCATCTGCACTGAATTTCACAACTGTTTGCTGTGTTTGATTCATTCATCTTCCATTCTGCTTATCCTCACAAGGGTTGCGGGAGTCCAGGCGCCTATCCAAGCCTTCTTCAGGCGAGAGGAAGGTTACACTCTGAACTGGTCATGAGCCATTGCTGTATTAATATTATTAATATGATTATTAAAATCATCATTCAATCTATTTGACATGTGATTCATATCAAATAGTAGCTTAAAGGTCCACTGATAGTCATATATATATTTTAAAATAGATATTCTTATGAAAACTACATATATTATTCATTTGTCACTTCACAATGTCTATACGAAAAAAAGAGCAGAGAGCGTGTTATTCATGCGCCAAGTTGCTGAAATCTCACTCGACATCCCAGCAGTTGCCATATTGCCTGGAACGTCATTTGGAGATGTCACACGGGGACAGTGGCCAGTGAAAACATGCTGTGCCACCTGCTATGGCAGACGGAGATTTTCAGATTTTTCTGACGCCCCTTTTGACACTGAAACTCATTTCGAAGAGAACGTCTCAGAATGGAGTGACGTGACAGGGATAATATTACCCTATCGTTTTTTTTTTAGCCATATTTAGATATATAGATCACTTCAAGCTAATTACAAACAGCTTTCACCGAGGAAAAAACCAGTGTAAGCACACAAACCCGCCGGTGTGGGCGTCTGCAAAAACCATCACTTCCAGGTTCTTCTCCAATACAAATACAAACAGCAGCCTCAAGAGGATTTTCATGGCGGGAAATGCAAAAATCCATATACTGCAACATTCTGATGTGCTGTGAACGGATGGGTCCATTCCAGTTGATTTTTATTATTGATTGAAAACATACTAAAAATTATGTTTTATGTGTCAGTGGACCTTTAAGTATGTGAAAACTGAAAAAAAAAACCCTCAAAATAGCAACCTTGTTATTGGAAAATGTTGTCTTCTTTCAAGCTACATATTAATTGAAATTTCAATTCCACGAGTTATTGCTGTTCATATCCAAGTCGAGTTCCAAGTCTTCTTGTTGAGCCTAAAGTCAGCAACTTCATGACTTTAGTCTGACTTGGATCCAAGTCATGTGACTCCACTCCACATCTCTGGCTTTAGATGCTCACATGCATGTACAGTAGGTGGTTTGAAAAGATTTATTTACACACCTAACTGTATCGGAGTGAGTAACTTATCATGCGTTTGACACCTAAAAGAAAGAAAATGCTTCAGTTTTCACTAAAACCGGAGGTCCTCATTAAAGTACAGTATGTAGTTGGTTTTCCATGTTCTAGAATGACATCAAAACAACATTTTGGTCACGTATATAGGACAAATTTTGAATTCATTGGCCTGTTCATGGGTTCTAAGGACTGGGATTGAAATCCCGGCGCCACCTGTGTGGAGTTTTCATGTTCTCCCCGTGCCTGCGTGGGTTTCTCCGGGTACTCCAGTTTCATCCTACAACCTGAAAACATGCACGGTTGGTTGCACGTGTCCCAGTGGGTCAGACTCGATATGATCCAGGACCGTACATATATGTGGCCCTCAAAAGCAAATAAAATGTTTACTTTTTTTTTTTTAAATAATCAAATCCCCCTTTTATACAACTGAACAGTACAGCGGTTGTGTATACGGAATAAATATTTGGTCACCATCATTTTGAATGACTTCTAATTTCAAACAGAATCTTTGACAAGGTGATTATAGGTTTGCTGTATTGTGTGTGATCATGGCCCTTTGAGGGAAACCCGAACTCCGACGTGGTCCCCGTCCAAATTGACTTTGGCAGCCCTGCAGGATGGCGCTGGCCTTTTTCGACGTTTCTGGAGTGGAGCTATGGCGCCCCTTTGTGGTGATTGTTCCATTTGCTCATTGTTTTCATGCACATCCATCCAGCCAAAATAGGGATGCAGTCATTCGAATTTTCAATGAACTTCCTCTGTTTCAAGAGCTGTGCCCAAATTCCAGATAACAGTGGAGATAAAAATAAATGTTGGTTTCGTCTGCGTGCTTTGGGAGTTCTGGACAACAAAGTGGGCAAGTCCCGCCCGTCTCTCACCCCAGCCACCACCTTCCGGACCAGTCTCGACATCGACCTCCCGCCCGGGGATTGGAGAGGCTACCTGTCAGTGAATATTAGTCCCACAAGCACGCACCCTCCCCGCCTCCTCCTAAGAGAACCGAAGACGGCAGACAGCGACGGCCAGAGCCATCGTAAGCGCGCTCCTTACCTGGACCCACCTGGCGAGAAGGCACGGATGGACGGGCAGATGCAGCCCGCCGACGAAGGCCCCTCCGTGGCCAAGATGAACCGCCGTGGCCCCGCCAGGAGCCTCCACCGCAAGTCCGCCTCCATAGAGCGTTCGCTTTTTACTGACGCTCGACAGTTTGCGTTCCAGCATTTCCCTTTCCAGGCACAGAACCAGCAGCAGAGGTTCCCCTGTGAAGGCAGGCCCAGCTCCGGGGTCCCGACATCCACCTCCGCGGAGGCAGCGGGCGGCGTTGTTCTCCTTACCCAGCAGCGGCGCGCCATTGTCGGCATAGCAGAGTCCACGCTCGCCGCTGGGCGACTGAAGCAGGAATCTCCAGACTGCACGTTTGGGATTACTTCAGGTGCGTTTTGACTCGAAGTTCAGGCAGTTTAGCACGTTAAGGACTTTACAATGTTCCATTTCACATTTCATGACAATGATATAAAACTCACTTGTCATGTCCTGACATAAACAGATTTACAGTACTCACTAATCATGATTGCAATGAAGGAAAAGAGCAACATTCTTTATTTGCTCCCATCAAGGGTCATGTTTTGTTTAATTTCTTCTTGTTAGATGTGATTGATGTTCACTTGAAATGAGAGCAGCCATGATTGGACCGCCACTGTGCAAAATGACACTGAATTTAATTTTAATGTGCACATGCGGTTGGTGCTCTGGTAGCCGTTATTTTTCTTGCTGTAAGTCATTGTTCCTGCACGAGCTGCGAGCACTTCATAGTGGTGAGTTTAAATGAGGTGTCTGTGCCCAGAAAGGATGGGAGGGTGTGTCCGAGGAAGACCAACCCTGAGATGAAATGCAAAGTAATCCTCGCTGCTGTGAAATCAAACATGAGACATCTCATCCTCTAATCACATTTTCATCTCTTTATCGCAGTTGACAGATTGCGCCAGCTTTATTGTTGTTTTGGATCCTTGTTGGTGCATTCAGTGTAATAACCAACCTGCGTACAACGTGCTGTGGAATGGTTTAAAGACAGGCATTGTGCTGATTGACATAATATAAATTATCATTAATAATGGAAATCGTCTAGCATGATGCACCTCACACATTACACTTTTTAACGACGGTGTCTAGTTACTTCAGATGTTTCTTAATACATTGGAAATGTTTGAAGGTCTTTGATGAAAAGGTGCAAAAACTGAGAATTATAGTATTCCGTTATGGAACTATAGTGTTAGTGGGGGCTTGTGTGTGTGGGGGGGGGGGTATGATTTGAGTTGATATTTTGGGTATGGCTGAAGCTGTTCTACTTGATGCCCTTTGGAGTCTGCCATGAGTTTCCCCTCCTCTACGAGATAAGAACTTCAGCAGCTTAATTTCCTTTCAGCGGTTTTCTGGCGCAACCTGCAGTTAGCAAGCTAGCTATGCCTGCCTCTCAAAAATGGATCTTGCTTTAAGATAGTCGGCTGCTGTGGCCATTTTTAGAGTGCCTCGTTGTCGGTCCTGAGTAGGTGCACATCATGGTGAAAAAAATTACTTGACAGCCAGCGTGGCACAGGATTTCTGGCTTAGTGCGGCTGCTTGAGCCCACCACGTTGTCGCCTGTGAGTTTGCACATGTTGCTGAGAGAAGACAGAAGAGAGTGGAGGAAAACAAAAGTCGTACTTGACAACTACCATGTGGACCATGTGGCTTTACATGCTTATTTTTTTTACATTTTTATTTTATTTTATTTTTTTATAATCACTCAAATTTGGTAGGGTTATTAACAACAATCTTCTCTGTAATGTGTCAAATTTAGAGGGCATGTTACAGATAGACAGATTATCAGACAGGATGATGATTGGCACGCATCAAAGTGCCAGTCTTTTTAACAACTTCATACCCTTAGCCTCACTAGGGTCGCGGTGGTGCCGTAACCTATCTCAGCTGACTCTGGGCAAAAGGCAGTGTACACCCTGAACTGGTCGCCGGTCAATCACAGGGCACATTTAAAATAACAACTATTCACACTCAACAGGTAGCTAATTACTTTGATTAGTAATGCGTCAGGTGGTGATGACAATGGGATTGTTTCTAGTGAAGCTATACAGTGACAGTGATGGAGAGGTTTTTGAAAAACAAAGATGCAAACTCAGAATTGGACTCGGGACAAAATTCTGACCCAGATGAACATCCAAGTACAAGTGGAGGTCAAAAGAAACCAAAGGTTTACTCACGTAAAGCCTCTGGCGTGAGGCAATAAAGCGAAAACTATCTTTCATTTGGATTTACTCTCAGCCGGGATCCAACGATTATGACTCCGTTGTGCTTGGTGTGTGGTGAAGAGCTAGCGAACAGTCCAATGGTTCCAAGTAATTTCAAACGGCATCTCCAAACGAAACACCCTTCACTTCAGAGCAAGAAAGCAAAGTATTTTGTTCGGATTCATGAACATGCGAAGGAGCAGGAAACGATGAGGAAAAAACATAAAGAAAAATGAGAAAGTCCGTAAAGCAAGCTATCATGTTGCGGAACTAGTACCCAAATTAAAAAAGTCACACACTGTGGCAGAGACATTAATACTTCCCGCCTGTAACGCAATTGTAAATGAGATGCTCGGACCTGAAGTGGTTAAAGACACAATGTCCCTCTCTCAGATAACACAATTTCCAGACATATAGGTGACATGTCTGCAGACATCGAAAGTTTAGTTTTGGAAAAGGTCTGTATCAGTGCTAAGTTTGCATTCTAACTTGACAAGTCCAGCGATATTAGTGGACATGCCCAACTCTTGCGGTTGGTGGATAGAGGTGCAATAAGAGAAAACGTCCTTCTTTGCAAGCCATTGCCAGGAAAAAAATCAACAGAGGAAAATGTTCAGGTCACGTCTGAATGTTTTGAACAAAATGGACTTAAATAGGAAAACTGCATAGGTGTCTGCACTGATAGAGCGGCAGACATGGTCAGAAGCACCAAAGGCTTTGTAAGCAGAGTGAAAGAAAGAAAGGCTGGTGTAATTATGCACTGCTTTTTACACCGTGAAGCCCTCTTAGCCAACACATTACCAACATACCTACTTCCCGTGTTAGATGATACTGTGCACTTGGTGAACTTTGTAAGATCGCAACCCATGAAAAGTCACATATGGATGGATGAATGTAAGGAAATGGGAGCCTTATTTTTTCATACCGAGGTCCGGTGGTTGTCCCATGGCAAGGTTCTGGCCTGTGCTTATGAACTGTGTGAGGAAATAAAAGTGTTTGACAAATGTGAGGTCCAATTACGCAAAACTGCTTGTAACTGATGAGAAACATTTAAAAGCACTTGAGAAGACATCATTTTGGAGTTCAACCAACAATCTATGGCTCAAAATTCAACCAAGTCCATCTTTGCATAAGATGTCAGAAAAATCTCACGAGAAAAGCTCAATGAGCATTTTAAGGATGAATTCGCCACGTTTTGCTTTTTCATTGATTTATATAGAAGGATGTGTTTTTTGACAGCACCAAAGAAGACAAAATGTGATGAACACAGGAGAGGAAATGCAATATGGGAAAGAATAGGACTGCTTGGTACAAAGCAAGAAATACACATTAAATGTTCTCTTACGTATACAAATTAAGTTTACCGAACAAATGCTGGTGTTAAAGCCATGTTGCTAAAGGCTAATGGCTAATAACTAGCTTGAAAAATAACTTACCAGTGGATTTTGTTTAATTTTGTCAGGATCACTGAAGTCAGGCCAATGAAACAGTTTCTCAATTTTGACAACAATTACCATAACGTTACTGCTTTTTGATTGCAGATCTCTGTTCCCTTTGGTGCATGTAATTATCTAACATTAATTTTCTTCTCTTGATGGTACTTGTGTCACAAAAATCCACAAAAGAGCAAAGGAAAAAGAAAAACCTTGGTTGAGTTTAATCTGTCACACAATGGCAGTCCAAGCAAAGAAAAAGCAAATCAGACAGATGCAATGAATCATTCGGAGGTCTTGTATCATTTCTAACATTTTTGCCAGTGGTTTGAACTCCCCAGTTTTGTAGCACTGGATCGGCAGATTCGGAAATATACCACTCTTGTGTTCAGATTTAAACCTTCCACTGCATTACTTATGAGGTAAAACAAAACCAAATATCCTGAATTTTGTCAAAAAGTAGAATATACACTTCACTGATGATTCACTTGATAACAGGAAATAAACATGATGAAAAGAAAGCACCCAATATTGCTGAATGCATGCATATGAAAATGGCCTTCTCCAAGTATTGTGATTAAAACAAATGGGCCTCATAAATTCTCCATGGCTGAACATGTCGTGTTTAATGACATTTTATGAGGCTACTCAGCTCGCTGTGCTACTGAAGTGGCGAGGGAAGGAGGAAAAGGCGGCTGGAGGGAGGGAGGAGCCGATGGATGATATCAGCCACATCTCCACTGCTACCCACTGCCACCACGCATATTAATAACCATGACACATCTGTGCCAGGCTGATAGACACATCTGAGCGATTGTGTGTGTGTGTGTGTGTGTGTGTGTGTGTGTGTGTGTGTGTGTGTGTGTGTGTGTGTGTGTGTGAAGTGGACGTGCCTGGACTAAAAGGCTGGAATATTATTATTATTGAGTTCCACAATCAGTACTAGAAGCATGGTAATCAACTTTGCTAAATAAATACCTTTGACGGTGTCGGGCAAATGATTAGCAAAATTATCTTTGCAAAGACTGAATGGATTCTGAACTTTGATGTGAATTTTGAATATTAACAGGCCTATGTCGCGACCAATTGTGATTTGTAACCATAATGGTAAAGAGAAGTACCATATCTACATTGTAGTTACCTTTTGTTTTTGTGTAGTGGCTAAGATAATCATCTGCAGAGAGCGCCGATATGTTAGCGGTCAAGGTTTTTTTTAGGGGGAACCCTTAAACTCCACGATAAATGTTAGCTTCACAGATGCCTCGTCTGCTCTGAAGACATCCATCCATCCATCCATCCATCCATCCATCCATCCATCCATCCATCCATCACAGCTGTCAACGGGCAGGAGGTGGGGTACACTCTGAACTGGTTGCCAGCCAATTGAAGGCCACATTGAGACAAACAACCGCACTCATAATCACACATAGGGGCAATTTTGAGGCTCCAATTAATGTTTCATGTTTTTGGGACGTGGGAGGAACGTCCGGAGAAAATCCACGCAGGCAAGGAGAGAACATACAAACTCCACACAGGCGGGTCCGGGATTGGACGCGGGACCTCAGAACTGTGAGGCCAATGCTTTACCAGCTGAGCCACCCTGCCGCACTGAAGACAACCAGTTAGCGTGTAACGATCTCTACTGTGATGCATGGTGATCAAGTCATGGTCCTGTTTTTACCATTTTTTTTTTTTGTGGAGCTTGTGAGGGGAGGATTGATTTAAGATGCATTATTTTTCTTAGAGGGTAATGGAAAAGTGGTTTCTTTATGATCAAGGTCTACACTATTCAATTGGGAATATCTGTAAACCTTGCCCTTACTTAAAAATATCTTTTAAGTTTTTGGATTCCATCATAATACAGACCTTTTTTCAAACACTAGTTAGTGGCAGGCCCCGTTTAAAATAGGTCACACAAGGCCCAGGAAACAGGCTTTTCATACAAGAGAGAGTTGAGTTGGAAAGCAATTTCGCAGGTTAGTCTCTTCTAGAAATGTAGGCAGCCTATTTTGTAGCCACCTTTTTTTTTGTCATTTAGTAGTTGTCATGTGTAGTGTAAACCCATTATGCACTGTTGTCACTGTTGTTTTGACTGTGACATCCATTGGTGAGAATTGCTCTTTTGCGCCTTCACCAGGAGCGTATTTTCTTGCTTTTATTGAGCGGAGTGTATCCCCGCTATTAGACTGTCGGCTCTAGTCCACAGTGAGACAACTGGAAGGAACTTTGACCCCATTTTCTTAGCCACTTATCCTCACAAGGGTCGCGGGGTGTGCTGGAGCCTATCACAGCTGTCAACGGGCAGGAGGTGGGGTACACTCTGAACTGGTTGCCAGCCAATTGAAGGCCACATTGAGACAAACAACCGCACTCATAATCACACATAGGGGCAATTTTGAGGCTCCAATTAATGTTTCATGTTTTTGGGACGTGGGAGGAACGTTGTTGTTTTGACTGTGACATCCATTGGTGAGAATTGCTCTTTTGCGCCTTCACCAGGAGCGTATTTTCTTGCTTTTATTGAGCGGAGTGTATCCCCGCTATTAGACTGTCGGCTCTAGTCCACAGTGAGACAACTGGAAGGAACTTTGACCCCATTTTCTTAGCCACTTATCCTCACAAGGGTCGCGGGGTGTGCTGGAGCCTATCACAGCTGTCAACGGGCAGGAGGTGGGGTACACTCTGAACTGGTTGCCAGCCAATTGACCCCCAATGTGAATCTGAATATTTCCCAAAGGAGGGGGTTGTAGGGTATAAGTAGGCATCTTTTACATTAAGAAAATTTGTTCTCCCCACGGCGATTGCATAGGGTTTGTTCCCTGTATGACAACAAAGGCTTTGTACTCAACCTTACCATGCACCTGCTTTTCGTATCAAGCCCCAAGATCCACATGAAGAACCTGTCATCCTTTCTTATCCTATTTTTGTTTTAGCTCAAATGTTTTAGAGCAGGTGTTGGACCAGAGGACCCGACCGGACCCATATGTCATCTGGCCCTCCTTGGGTCCCGGCCTTCTCAAACTCTGCATTTTCAGTTTCTCACATCAAACCTCACAAACAATTGAACAAATACTCCAAACTTAAGGTGAATTTTTTGTCTGGTTCCTTAACTGTTCAGAGAACCGACTCATCTTGGATGCCTTCGCCAAGGAGTGCAGTCGAGTGCTAAGCCTACTCAACAATGGACGGCTGCTGGAACCCTCGCCGTCCATCCCCTCCAGTGTCAAGATGGAGGAGGGTTCAGGCACCAGTCATGGTTCCAGACCTGAGGAGAGTTCCTCTTCTTCATCCACTGAGCCAGAAGAGGATGTGCAACAAAGCCATTTGAACCAACAACAGACCTCTGCTGTTCTGCGCATCTTCACGGACTCCCTGCATAGTTATCTGCTCTCAGGGCAACAGAAACAGCCTCAACTTGTTTTGGGCTTGGTTGATGAACAGTCCCATTCGGCCGAGCCCGGTTCTGAGGTCTCACCCCCAAGACGCACCCAGGTGGGCTGGGGCTCCCCGACTCCGTCCGACTCATACGGACATCCTTCGTCCACGCTGCCGGAAGAGGAGGACGAGGAGGAGAGCTGCTGCCCTCGTTGCCTGGAGCTGGAGCAGGAAGTGCTGTCTCTGCAGCAGGAGAACGAGGAACTCCGCAACAAGTTGGACACCGTCCCAGGTGTGTTTAGAAAAGCCAGTTTTCAACTGCAAACAGTTGTGGTGAGAAGCCTCGTTGAAAACTGGAAAATGTTGGAACGTGTCACTAATTTTGCTCATTTAGAGGCGTACACTATATTATTTCGTTAGACATAGAAGACAATTGCAAATATTGTTGCTCTCCAACTATGACACTACAGCATGTACTGTATGTATTTGATCCCTTCGTATTTAGAAAAAAAAAAACACTGAAAATAATATTGCCTGCAGAATTTTAGACCCCAGCCAAATCTGAACAATTTCTTACTGTCAGGGACTGTTTCAACTAGAAAACTTAATAAGGTCGCAGAGATTAAGCCCGCAGATAATTCTAACTTGATGAGGTTTGATAGATATGAGCACCTAAAGAAAAATGTGCTCCATATTTTTACTTGAAATCAATGGGTTCATTGTTGGAACATTCTTGGAAGAATACCCAACAACAATAAGAAAGTAAATTTGTTAGGGAGTCCTAAACATGAAGTTGCAAGTACCAACAAAATACTGTTTTATATTGTTACTGTGTGAGTGGTTGTGTTGTAATTAACTGACTTCTGCGCAGTACCCTGTCAAAATGTTCTCGACTACTTCAAGAATGTTGTTGAGTTTCACAACCAACTGGTGCCACCGATGCCAGAGGAGCTGCTAACAGAAGTGAGCTTAAAATCAAAGCTAAGTCGTAGTTTGCAAGTCTGTATGTTTAGAAGTTGTTGAAGTAAAATTGGGTGTTCCTTTTCAGGAAGAAGAACAGCAGACAGTCTTTGAGGTTGGTGCTTCTTGTTGATCCTAAACTTTATATTTTATTCATACCAGAGCATAGTCTGGTGTCTTAGTATCTCACTTGAGCTAATCATCTTGTATTGGATGTCAGACAGAAAATCAATAACAGTCAACAAATATATTTTGCCAAGATGACAGCCCATCATCAAAAGTTGATTAATTCCAAATTTACAAAACGTCATAACAAAATTACAAAAGTATGTACAGTGTTATGTTTCTCATTCGTTATTTACCCTTACTTAAAATTACACATTTTCTCCTGTTATTTCTGTTGATTTTTCTCAAAATCCTAAATCTAATTCAAATGGTTTGAATGCCAGAGACAAATGTAAGGAATGAAACTTCTGAATGAACTGCAAAACTACTGAATGCTAAAAAAAAAGGTGTCCAGTCTGTCTGCTGAAGTCCGCTGTAAACACACAGCCCACTGGGCTGCGCTGGTTTGTGAGATTACTAATTAGTTACTTTTTTGGCCTAATCCATCAACTAGAACTATTTTACAATTTTAAAACGACTAAAATGGTGCCTATTGGTAAAGATTCCTCAACCATGAACCAGATGCTCTTGTGCATTTCAGAAGAGCTGTTTCTATAAAGTCAGATAAAACATTTCAAATATAGAAATATTAAGTTTGTACTGGACATCATTTATACAGGGAAGCAAACAGCTGCTGGAGAACTACCCGCTCTTCATCACCAATAAGCAGTGGGACGAGGCAGTCAACTCTTCCAAGAAAGACGGCCGGCGGCTGTTGCGATACCTCATACGCTTTATCTTCACCACTGATGAGCTCAAGTTCTCCTGTGGCCTGGGCAAACGGAAGCGCTCGGTCCACTTGAGAGAGCCGGGCTTGGAGAGACGACCGCTCAATCCCGTCAAAGTCAGCTGCCTGAGAGGTACCCGTAGAGCACGAGAAGTTACATCTTTTTTTCCTTTTGGCCTGTCCTGATAGGGGTCGCCACAGCGTGTCATCTTTTGCCATCTTAGCCTATCTCCTGCATCTTCCTCTCTAACCTCAACTGCCCTCATGTCTTCCCTCACCACATCTAGCAACCTTCTCTTTGGTCTTCCTCTCGCTCTTTTGCCTGGTAGCTCCATCCTTGGCACCAATATACTCACTCTCTCGCCTTTGGACATGTCCAAACCATTCAAGTCTGCTCCCTCGAACCTTGTCTTCAAAACATCCAACTTTGGCTGTCCCTCTAATGAGCTCATTTCTAATCCTATCCAACCTGCTCACTCCGAGCAAGAACCTCAACATCTTTATTTCTGCTACCTCCAGTTCTGCTTCGTGTTGTTTCTTCAGTGCCACCGTCTCTAATCCGTACATCATGGCCGGCCTCACCACTGTTTTGTAAACTTTGCCCTTCATCCTAGCAGAGACTCTTCTGTCACATAACACACCAGACACCTTCCGCCAACTGTTCCAACCTGCTTGGACCCGTTTCTTTATTTCTTTACACTCACACTCACCATTGCTCTGGATTGTTGACCCCAACTATTTTAAGTCGTAGACCTTTGCTATCTCTTCTCCCTAGAACTCTGGTCCAGTTCTGACTCCACCTTAAATTCATCTGTCACACCTATGGCACACCTCACCACTGTTCTGGTGCCCTCTTACATGTTCTATACAATGGGTTGTTTTCACTGATAGGGTTAGCTGAATTACCCATATACCACTGCGCGCCTCCATTTAACCTCTCTACCTAACGCGTACCAGTGTTGTAGCCTCCGGAATGCTCTGTTACTGTCATGGTCCTACCGGTCCAGCCCTGGCTGTGCAGGTCCCCTGCACACCTGCGTTGATTCGGAGGCGCACACCTGTGCCTCATCAGCTATAAGGAACCCTAGTATATATAGGACCCAGCGGACGGTCTGGCTTTGCCAGATCGTTGCCATCCATGCCTCATTCCCACACTTCCGCATTCCTGATCCTGAACCCTTGTGTACCGACCTCCGCCAGTCCTCAGACCAACCCCGTAAGGTTGACGCTCCTGATACTATTGCTCGCTCTGACTGACTCTCCAGCTTTCGACATTGGAACGAATAAAGATCTTCCTTTAACTGCCTTCCTGTCCTGTCTACCGAGTCGTGCATTTGAGTCTGCCCCAGTGTTCTGGTTATGACAATTACTGTTTGTGTTTTTGTGGTTCATGAGCATCTCGAGACTCAAGTACACAAGAGAGGACTTGGTAACCATCAGAGAGCCTTCTTCTGACTTTTTTTCAACAACTCGACCCAATTCGCTCAAGCTTTTTCCAGAGTTGCTAGTCGACGCGCTCTTCAAAGCCTCGCAACGAAGATGCTCGCGATCCGGGACATAAGTCCGCCTGCAAAAGCGGGGGCATCGTCTTTGGACAAACAGACTTTGGACGTTCTGGGGCTCTGTGCTTCAGGGAGTCGAGGCTTTGTGGACGAGTGCCCGATGCTGCTATCACACTGCCCGGCTTCAACCTCCATCATGCTGATTGTGTCGCTGAGCTAACAAGCGTAATTGATACTCTTTTCAAAAGGCCAACATAACAGTAAGTAGTCAGTGCCCACATATATTTTTTTTATATGGGCACTTACCGGTATGCTAACACGGAAAACAAAAGGCGGTGAAATATGCTTTCATGCTAACGAGGAATGGTGCACAGACGTTACAGAGCTCGGAACACACTGCGCAATTTTCGTTAGCTACAACAACCTAACTAAAAAATAAGACTGAACTAAACATTTACAAAGTGTCTTGAGCAGACAAGTGTCCGATCCCACTGCTCCTCCTTCGTGATTTCTGTCACATAGAGTAAAAAATTAAGGGCACAATACTGTGTCTTTGTGACGCAGTCCCGAGTCCCATTATGTGTGTATGCCAATTAGCCTAGTAGTCAGTCTAGGCTTGATGTGCTTTCGGTCGTGTCTTCAATAAATGCAGTTAGAAACATAATGTTGTCCACCTTGCGAATGTATGAGTAGCGGAGATCAGTGATTAAAAAAAAATGGCCGCCGTTCGAGGCAGCACAATGGGTGACATCTCGTGAAAACAACCCTTTCTAACATTTTTCCCTGCCACACCAGACTTACGCATGCAGTACCACAGTTCCTCTCTTGGTACTCTGTCATAGGCTTTCTCTAGATCCACAAAGACACAATGTAGCTCCTTCTGACCTTCTCTGTACTTTTCCACGAGCATCCTCAAGGCAAATAAAGCATCTGTGGTACTCTTTCTAGGCATGAAACCATATTGTTGCTTACAGATACTTACTTCTGTCCTGAGTCTAGCCTCCACTACTCTTTCCCATAACTGCATTGTGTGGCTCATCAACTTTATTCCTCTATAATTCCCACAGCTCTGAACATCGCCTTTGTTCTTAAAAATGGGAACTAGCACACTTTTCCTCCATTCTTCAGGCATCTTCTCGCCCACTAGTATTCTGTCGAATAAGTTGGTCAAAAACTCCACAGCCATCTCTCCAAATTGCTTCCATACCTCCACTGGTATGTCATCAGGACCAACTGCCTTTCCATTTTTCATCCTTTGTAGTGCCTTTCTGACTTCCCCCTTACTAATCATTGCCACTTCCTGGTCCTTCACGCTTGCCTCTTCTACTCTTCATTCTCTGGTTTTGTTCATTCATCAAGTATTCTTTCCATCTATTTAGCACACTACTGGCATCATCCATCCATTTTCTTTTGCCCCTTATCCTCACGAGCATCGCCTATCCTCGCGGTCAATGGGCAGGAGGCGGGTTACACCCTGAACTGGTTACCAGCCAATCACAGGGCACATCAAGACAAACATCCACACTCACAATCACACCTAGGGGCAATTTAGAGTGTCCTATTAATGTTGCACGTTTTTGGGATGTGGGAAGAAGCCGGAGTGCCACGCAGGAATGCGGAGAACATGCAAACTCCACACAGGCGGGTCCGGGATTTAACCCGGGACCTCAGAACTGTGAGGCCAACGGTTTACCAGCTGATTCACCGTGCTGCCCCCTACTCGCACCAGTCAACACATTTCCATCTCTATCTTTAATCACCCTTACCTGCTGGAGATCCTTTCCATCTCTCTCTCTCTGTCTGGCCAACCTGTAGAGATCTTTTTCTCCTTCTTTCGTGTCCAACCTGGTGTACATGTCTTCATATGCCTCTTGTTTAGCCTTTGCCACCTCTACCTTTGCCCTATGTCGCATCTCAATGTATTCCTTTTCCCTCTTTTCAGTCCTCTGCGTGTCCCACTTCTTTGCTAATCTCTTTCCTTGGATGACTTCCTGTATTTTGGGGTTCCACCACCAGGTCTCCTTCTCCCTTTTCCTACCAGTCGACACACCAAGTACTCTCGTGCTTGTCTCTCTGATCACTTTAGCTGTCGTAGTCCAGTCTTCTAGGAGCTCCCCCTGTTCACCGAGAACCTGCCTCACCTCTTTCCGAAAGGTCCCACAACATTCCTCCTTTCTCAGCTTCTACCACATGGTTTTGTGCTCTACCTTTGTCCTCCTAATCTTCCTCCTCACCACCAGAGTCATCCTACACACCACCATCCTATGCTGTTGAGCTACACTCTCGCCTACCACTACCTTACAGTCAATAACCTCGTTTAGATGACAGCATCTGCGCAAAATGTAATCTGTCTGTGTTCTTCTACCAATACTCTTGTAGGTCATCCTATATTTCTACCTCTTCTGGAAAAAAAAGTGTTCACTTCACATTTCCATTCTTTTTGTAAAGTCCACTACCATCTGTCCTTCAAAGTTCCTTTCGTGGATGCTGTACTTACTCATCACTTCTTCATCGCCCTTGTTTCCTTCACCAACATGTCCATTACAATCTGCACCAATCACAACCCTCTCTGTCTGGGATGCTCAGAACTACTTCATCTAGTTCTTTCCAGAATTCCTCTTTCAACTCTAGGTCACATCCTACCTGTGGGGCATAGCCGCTAATCACATTATACATAACACCCTCACTTTCAAGTTTCAGCCTCATCACTCTATTTGATACTCTTTTCACCTCCAAGACATTCTTAGCCAGGTCTTCCTTTTAAAATAACCCCTAAAAAAACTTAAAAACTGTGCCGAACAAATATGAGCGTTCATCTAAGATGTTACGCTGTGGCGACCACTAACGGGACAAGAAACTTACCTCAGAACTGTGAGGCAGACACTCTAACCAGTCACTCCAGTTTGCAATCTCACCTTACTGGTGACACTGATTAAACTTCTGTTAACTCAAGAAACCCAGTAATTCGAAAGAAAACTTGGCCCCCGATGCCATGTCATACCAGTAGATGATTTTTAGGACAACATGCTAAACATAAGTACAGCCGAACCAAATAAAGGTTCTCTTCTCCAACTGTCCTTGTCAGAGTTTATCCGGATGCACTGTGCCTCTAACCCAGACTGGTGGATGCCTTCTGAGGAGCAGATCAATAAAGTTTTCAGCGACGCCGTAGGCCACGCTCGGCAAGGCCGCGCCGTGGGCACCTTCCTGGGGGGCGGAGGTGGCAGCATCCTCTACCTGGACAGCTTTGACGGACACCTGTCTCAGGACGAGCTCTATTTGAAAAGCTCTCACAATGGTCAGTTGGACTGAATGACAGACATCAAATGTAGCTATCCAGCAACATATTCCAAGACAGTGACCTTAACCTGTTACTTTACAACGGAGACGAGGAACCCTTTTCCTATCAGGGGCCAAATCCTTAAAGGGTCATACAAAATTTATGACAAAAATAAATGCCACAATCAAACAAATGTTTCCCGATATACAATATGAGCAATTTTGTGTGTGTGTGTTTTTAATAACAGATCCTCTGAGGTCATACAAATATCAGTCTGGATCAGTCTCTCTCAGAGGCGGTATATTGCCCATGAATTGTAGGTTCCTTACTCCTGCTTTAAATAGTGACAACATGCCACATGAGGATAATGCTTCTCCATCTAGTTTGTAGCCCCACAATAGTTAATTGCAAGTTAGATATGAAGGGGTTTTCCACTAAAATTGTCTTCCATTTGCCATCTTTTCATTGTCTTTTTAATAACATTAGAAAATCTGAAAGTAAAGTATTTTTGGGAGGGGTGGTTACTAAGCAAAACGTTATGTCCCGAGTGACTGTGACAAAGCACCTTGAATTGTAAGCCTCTTTGTGTGTTCCCTGAGAGGTAAGCTTACATAACCGGTCGTTTTGCACTTTGCATCATTTAATCAATATTAATGTGTCCTCTTTCTGCTTTGAGATTCTGCTGATAAATTGTCTACCCTAGCTCTTTCACCCTTAACAATATTTCTGGTAACTGCAGCACAACATGTTTACACTGTTCTTGGCAGTCATGATGCCCTAGCGTGGGATTTCGGGCAGTTTTTTTTTCATTTGTATTCAAGACATACTAAGTTTTCAGGGTTGCTGAGTCTTGGAGGCTCAAAAGCAGTTCGACCTTCGGTTTACCATGGATGCCAAGTTCTGATGAGCTGGCTTACATTTTCCAAATTTTGTCAAAGCTTTCAACAAATGAAATATGCACGCTAGACACCTTCAGAGCATGTTTCTAATCCTTGCAGTATCGAATGACAATTCACAGTCGCTTGCCATGAAAACTGGCAGAAGTTGGACATAATGCGCACCAAAAGCAGCAGAATGAGACAAAATCTGAAATTACAGTGAGCTGCCAGGAATACAGTGGGGCAAAAAAAGTATTTAGCCACGCGCTGTGCAAGTTCTCCGACTTAAAAAATGAGGGAGGCCGGTAAATTAAAAAGTATTTGGTCAATGACAAATAAGCAAAATTCCTGGCTCTCACAGAGCTGTAACTTCTTCTTGAAGAGGCTCCTGAAAGGTTTGAGTTTGGAACCACTAAAACAAAAAAGACACCCACAACCTCAAACTGTCACAAACTCCTCTATGGCCAAGACCAAGGAGCTGTTGAAGGACTCCAGAAAAAAAATTGTAGAGCTGCACTGGGCTGGAAAGACAGAATCTGCAAAAGGTGAGCAACTTGGTATGAGGAAACCAAGGCTGGGAGAAATTATAAGAAAATGGAAGACATACAAGACCACTGATAATCGCCTTCAATCTGGGGCTCCACACCAGATCTCACTCTTTAAGGTCAAATTGATCACATGAAAGGTGAGCAAAATCCCAGAACCACACTGGGGACTCTAGTGAATGACCTGCAGAGAGTTGGGACCAAAGAAACAATGCTACTACCATCAGTAACACAGTACCCTGCCAGGGGACTTAAATCCTGCATCGCCAGCATGTCCTCTTGCTTAAGACAGTAAATGTCCAAGCCTGTCTGAAGTTAGCGAGAAAACATTTGGATGCACCACAAGAGGATTGGGAGAGTGCCATGTGGTCAGATGAAGCCAAAATAAAGCTTTTTGATAAAAACTCAACTTGTCCTGTATGGAGGAGAAAGAATGCTAAGGCGCATTCAAAGAACACCATACCTACTGTGAAGCACAGGGGTGGAACCATCATGCTTTGGGGCTATTTTTCTGCAGAGAGACCAGGACGACTGATCTGCGTAAAGGAAAGGATGAATGGGGCCATGTATCATGAGATTTTTAGTGAAAATCTCCTTCCATCAGCAAGGGCATTGAAGATGAAACGTAGCTAAGTCATTCAGTATGACAATGATCCCAAACGCGCAACCCGGGTAACGAAGGAGAGGCTTCATATGAAGTATTTCAAGGTCCTGGAGTGGCCTAGCTTGTTTCCAGATCTCAATCCAATTAAAAATCTTTGGAGTGAGTAGAAAGTCTGTGTTGCCTACTGATAACCCCAAAACATCACTGTTATAGAGGAGTTTTGCATGAATGAATGGGCCAAAATGCCAGCAACAATCTGTGAAAACTTTGTCAAGATTTACAGAAAACATTTGACCTCTGTCATTCTCAACAAAGGGTGCATACATAGTATTGAGATGAACTCTTGTTATTAACCACATACTTTGTACTTATTTCCCACCATAATTTCCTAAATTATTGCTTTAAAAATGTAATTCTCTGGCTCTTTTCCCTTCATTTTGTCCCTTCGTTGGTGAGGTAAATTGTACCTATGATGAAAATTACAGGGCTCTCTCATCTTTTAAGTGGGAGAACTTGCCCAGCTAGTGGTTGAGTAAATACTTTTTTGCCCCACTGTTCATATGCTTCCTGATGGACGAAGGACCACCTTGAAGTTTACTTATGCCTTATTATTACTTTTCGTTGCGTTTACTCCTTTTTTTTACAATAACCAACTAGGTTTCTCATTTACATCTTTACTTCTGTGGCAAAGTTTGACAGTTCCATTCTGTCTCCTGTCATTTTCTCATGGCCCAGTTTGTCCATGGTAGCCTGAAAGATACTTGTGGTGTTTACCGGGAAGACAAAGATTAAAAGGCTTCAAGCTATTTTTTTTCTTTGCCAAGCATCCTGTGTGTGACGTAATCAGTTAGCATCTAAATGACTTGTTTTGCGTTTTCTTGCCATTTTTTGTGAAGCTTCCACAAAAGGATACCAGTAACAGCAAAGATATTTTTAAAAAGTGCACTGTGACATGGGAGAGCATCTAGCGCTTCAGTACAATAGCAGCAAAATGATTGTTAATTACCGCGTTTGGTCTCTCGCTCTGATTCTTATATTTAAGAAATGCTGATTTTTATATATGAAAGGGAAAAAAAATACTAATAGCTACATGTCCCTCTGTGGAAAAAATAACCGCCCCGTACATTTAAAAATTGATTGCACACCCACACACCGCGTTTTCCATATCCGCCAGTGACTCTTTCACATCTTCATGGTGATATTGTCTTTCTCTTCAGTGCAGAATTGCTTGAATTCAGCAACAATGGAGGGTTTTTAAGCATGAACATCCTTTTTCAGATTAAGACAAGGCTTTTCAATTGGAATGCATTTTGGATAGCTGTCCTTCTCCAAAAATCAAGTGTGCTTCATCTTAAGGTCACAAACTGATAGCCAAGCATTCTCCATGATTTTCAGACTTCTTGGTTAAAAGTTTTGGAGGTTCCACTTTCATTGCCTGGTGTGTAGCTTCTGCTGAAGTGCTCACTTTTCACAGACTGACATGCCAGATGTTAATTACTTCCCTATAATTTTTGGGTGGTGGGCGTTCTATTAAAACGCTGAATTGTGGGTAGAAATGTAAAGTGACAGAAAAACAAAACATTCCTTAAATTTGCCTTGACGCCTTAAATTTGACATCACAATGTTAAAGATTAATGCTCTCACAATATTTGACTTTCTCAACAGAAGCTCCTTTTTTAGATGTTCACTGGAACTGTATGACATTATGTACTGCATTTTATTGGTCAATTCAATGTTACGAATGTACTTTGTAAACATTGCTGTGTAAAGGTGAACTGTACTATATTATAGAGTACAAGTGTCCGTGTATGTGTGTCTTGTTTTTTTTTTTTTAACCACGTAGAAAAGTGCCACAGGAACCTTAAAAATGTTGCATTATGTCCTTGTACTATGAATGTGAACATTTACTGTAACTATTGCTCCTAAATCCTTTCAGTGGCTATTTCAACACTGAAAAGAAACATTGATTTGATTTTTACAAATCTTCTGGTTTCAGTTTGTTTTATAATTCATAATAAAGGGTGAACTGAAACTCATCAATCATCGATGTTCTCTAATTTAGTTTACTAACAGTTGAGGTAGCTACTGGTTAGCTCTCAGGCTAGTTACCAACAGGTGTACATAAATCTATATCTATTTATACATTAATTCTAATGTCCCTGTCTATCAATGTAATTGGAAGATGATATGTCTATTGCGCTAGCTAGCTATTAATCTGTACACTAGTCTAGTCAGCCATTAATTTTTGTATTGACGGTTATGTAGTGTTTCTGTATCAATTTGATATAATTACATTTACATCCAGCATGCAACCAGCAATCAGAATTATTCTTTTGATGGAGTTTTATCATGTATTACTTTATTACTAATTGATATCGATGTGTAGTTATTATTGTCTCTCTGAATGTACAGGTGTGTGGATTGGGTTCAATGAAGACGCTTCAATGTACTGGTTTCCAGAATTTATTTACACATGCAGAAGACATTACAGCACATCAACTGCCTTCTGAAGTCCTCTCTATACTACAAAGCCCAACGGAAGCAGAGCACAGCAGATTCCACAGAAAATGACAAAATACCCGTGAGTAGATAATAAAAATCAAAATTAAATTCACAAATACTCAAAATAATTCATGAAATGATCAATACCATTCAAAAATTAGGAAGAAAAATAATTATGCAAACCTAACACTCACTGATTTTGATCAAATATGAAAACCTACTACACTTTACAGTACACATCATTTAAAACATCACAGAATATGAGGGATCTTCATCAGAAATGCAACATCAAATAAATCCTCTGAGTATGAAGTGATGTCACCACAATGCTTAGCTCTCGCCTGCTTCTGGGATGGTGTCACGCCGTCAGACTCCATGAGGTCAGCAGGTTAATTTTTGATGTTCTCAACCTTAGTTGGTTCTGTCAACATGCCACTCCTCTTAATTTCGTGTCCAAGGAAGTTCACAGGTCTCCCAAGGATTGAGCAATTTCGGGGGAACAGCTTCTAGGTATGGCTACGTCGTCTCCCAAACACCATCTCCAGTCATTGCATTGAGTCGTTTCCTCATCATGGCAAATCATCAAGATAAACAGCAGACTCATATTTGCTCTCACAAAATGGTGTTCATGTTACACATGCAGCTCTGGATTGTGTTCCAGTGGCGCTGTGACAGACATTTGTACTCATGGCTGTGGTAAAGGCTGAATATTTGAATACTTTTTTTTTATCGTAGATTGAGCACTTCCTATCGTCTTTGTGGAGTGGCTTGTTTTGCAACCTGGTCAAATCCTTCATGCTGAATGCCGTTTTCTCTCAGCTCTGCAAGAAAATCCATCTGTTGAGGTACCAGCTGAACATCCTTCAGGGTCCCCGTGTTCAACCAGCGAAAATCTGTACAGATGAAGAGATCACCAATCCCCCCCCCCATATCAATTTTTTTTTACCCCACATCAGCACCTGTTTAGAAGACACTGTCAACTGTTGCCAACTCTGTGAATACATGTATTCACAAAAACTGATAAAAACTACAAATGTGTAAAGAGGTCCAACCAAAACTTTGGGTTTCAAACCACTGCTTGTAACTGGTGTAAAGAGGAGGGTTCTCGTCTAGAAAGCCTGAGAATTTACTTGGAAAGCAGCCTGTGTCAAGTTACGAGTGAGCAGGAAAAAAAGTGTACACCAGGCCCTGGGAAGCATTTTCAAGTGATTCAAAACTGCAAATGTTGTCATTTTGGGAGTTCTTGATTTGATCTCTCATGGCTCTTTCTGAATACAGGTCAGCTAGTATAACAATGTAGCTCCGGCTGGTGTGGACTGGGCTGAGGCAATTGAAACAGTCCGTCAGACATCGAGTGTGAGATGCTGGTGTGGTTTGTGACATTACACTTTTCAACTCTACTCTCGCCCGCGTCTATCACGAGGGGCACGTTTGAAACTCCCACCATGATTTTGATGTGATGTGTTCCACTGTTCCATTTTCTCCATCATCTTTTGAAACCTATCAACCATGCTTGTGAGTAATCTCTCCTCCGACTGTTGCAGATTTTGAGCAACTGGAGCGAAGGATGAGATTTCATCACATTGTGACACACCTTGCACAGGGACCGATGCCACAGAATGGCTGGGACCCTGACACTCGTGATGTTGGACTTGAAGAGGGGAGGTTGAAGGACTTGGAGAATTTGGGGAATCAGAATTTGTGTTCGGAACACCAGCTAACATTAGCTTTTCAACAATGGATTCACCAATTTGAACACCTAACTGTCCAGCCATGTCTTTGAGGCGGCGAATAGCATCAACATCACTGGAGGGTCTAGGGGTTCTGGGACCCTCCCTGATAGGAGAACAACTCGGGCTCTGACACAACCCTGAATCTGTACGACCATTGAGTGTGAACTCTGATCTTCCCAAGTCCCCACTATCAACAATATCTCTGAGCCAAGCTCTTTTACCTTTGGGTAAAGTAGAATTAGCGGATTCATCCATCCTTAGTTTAACAATTGTATGCAACCCTTTAATGACTTGGATGGAGCAGAGAAGCAGTGATAGTCATGTTAGTAGTGCAACATAAACCAGTCTTTCAGAAACCTGGCCATACAAAAGTCACAAAAATGGGATAAGGACAGCAGTGCAGCATCCACAGCAAGAAGACGCTTCAATTTACTTGTTTCCGGAATTTATTTACTCCTGCAGGGGACGTTACAGTGTATTAATTGGGTTTCCCAAGCCCTTTCTGCACACCTCTGCTCCTCTCAACCAGCAACATTGCAATGTGAGAGAAGGACTGAGAAGGAAGCAGAGTACCATTCAGCTCATTGAAAGAAAAGCATTGACTATTTGGACTCATTCAAAAGTTTGGGAAAAGGCAAATTAATTGACCTGACAAGGATGTTGTGCATTTTAGGTCCAGTATCAAATTTCAGTTGAAAGAATATACCCTACCTTTTGTGAAGTGTTGGCTATATAGCAATATATGGGTGCATATTAATATCAAGTTGATAATACACTATATGATACACTTTATATATAAATTATAGATATACAAATGGAATGAACAATGCTGATATAGCTAGAAGGATATAAAAGGTAAATATCTCAACTTGAAAGAGAAATATGCTGTGATGCATTGTTAAACAAACTTTACAAAAACGGTTAATAAAATTGAAAAGTCCACTTACTTCCATAATTCCATTAAAAAAATTAACTTTTATAGATGAAGGGCCCACAATTTCAGGTATTTGTTTATTGTTATATAAATTGGGCCCGCAGCTCGAAAAAACCCATAAAATCAGGAATTCCAAATATTTAAATACTATGAAGAAATTACAACTAACTTTTCAGTTTTTCTCAGAAAAAAAAACAAATTTGAATTATTAAATGAATCAAAATATGATTTCAAAATATGTTCATCTTCAATGGATAGGTTCCCAATGATGTCACCACCACCCTTAGATCAATCAGATAAATTAACAATAGGTGAATCACGCTTCATCTGTCACCTGTGTTCTCTGACCTCTATGACACAAAAGATGGCGTAATTGGAAACCTATCCATACTTGTTTGGGAATCCCTTTGCTTGAATCACTGCCTCGATGTGCCGTGACATTGAGGCAACAAGCCTGTGGTATTGCCTGGGAGTTTTGGAGGCCCAGCTTTCCTTGATACCTGCTATCATTTTTTTTTGTTTCTGGGGATGGTGTCCTTCATTTGCCTCTTGATAATACACCATCAATTCTCAATGGGGGTTAGATCCGGTGAGTTAGATGGGCAGCTAAGCACTGTGAAGGCATGGGCATCAAATCAGCTTTTGGTGCTCTTGGCTGTACGGCCAGGGACCAGGTCCTGCTAGAAGATGAAATCTGCATCTCCATTGAGATCCCCAGGAGAAGAAATCCTCAAGTCCTCTAAAACATTCGAGTAGATTGTTGCGGTGACTTTTGATTTACGAAAGCAGAATTTGTCAACACTTGCACTAGAAATTGCACCACAAGCCATGACTGACTGGAGATATTTCACACTGGACCTCAAACGGCTTGGGTTCTGTTTTTCACCAAACCCTTGGATCTTGATTCCCAAATGAAAGGCACACTTTAGTTTCATTGAAAAAGAGGACCTTGGACCACTGGCTAACAGTGCAGTTCTTCTCACCCAGTTGAGACCCTTCCTACATTGGCTCTGTCTCAGAAAGGACTTAACCCAAAGAACCCGACAGTTGTAGCACATTTCCCAGATGCATCTGAATGTGCTGTTTTTGAAGCTATGACTGCCTTCTCATTCCACGTTTCTGGACCCCTGCTAGATTCTTGAATCTTCTGTTTGATAATCCGCTGAAGGCCACTGTTATCTCTTTTGGTGACCTACAAAATACGGCCTGATTCATCACAGTATTCCTGATTTTGTGGGTTTTATGAGCTGTAAGCCCAAAATATTTTAAAATAAACAAATACTTGAAAATTTTTCTAATTGCCCTCCATTGGTCTATGAAAGTTTACATTTTTGAATGGATTTATGGAAATGAAGATTTCCGTAATATTCATTTTATTGGAAAGGTTCTTTATTTTCAGTCCACAAAAAAAAAATAATGGCTACAAATTGATACATAGACAGATGTGTGCAAATGAACAGCTGGTAAATAGAATAGAGTAAAAATGTGAGGGGTGTACTCACTTTTAGGAGGTAGTGAATTTCTATATATTTAAGACACAGTACAGTATGTCACCAGTGTCAATACTCTCGTGTATGCTGAATATGCACATAACGTTGCATCATTTTTTTTTTGTTCATTTCACGCCGGTGTCCATTAGATAGCGTCAGAGCAATAGAGATGACGACCACGTCAGGAAGCCTCCAAAATTGTGCCGCATATGCTGTATAATAAAAAATCGGTTGTTCCATACAACAGCTTGCATCCCCTTGTCGTCATCTGTTTTCTCTTATGTTGGTGTCGCATCGTCATCGTGTTGCGCGATGACGATGGGCTGCACATGGTCGCACGTGGCTTTCACAGATGTGATTTTTTTTTTAAATGTATTTGGGGTTTTTTTTGCTATCCATTTTCAGTGCTGATCATGTGACCGTGACGGTTCCGCCCAGAACAACTTCAGCAGCATGTGTTGACATTCCGGTACTGTGCAGAGCCATTTTATTTTCGGGGTGGGTTATTTATGCAGCTTTGACCGATCTGCGCCGTTGATTTCTGCAGCACGGCGCGTCCGGCGTGCTTGCCGGTTCTCTTCCGGGATGGACGTGTGCACACCGGCTGCTCCGAGCCGCCTCGCAGCCTGAAAAGTGACAGCTAAAAAGCGGCGGTCAAAGATGATGTCGCTCATCGATCTGGACGACGATCAGCGGTGGGTGCCCACGCACGTCAATGTCACCGTGCACCGGGCCAGGGGGCTGCGGACCAAGAGCAAACACGGCAGCCGCTACCTATACGCGGTGGTCCAGGTGGGCAAGGACAAGTACACCACTGGCCTGGTGGACAAGGCCGAGGTGCCCGTGTGGTCCGAAGAGTGCTGCTTCGAGCTCCTCCCGGGCATCCTGGAGGCAGACGGGGCAGCTGGAGGCGGCCGCGGAGCCTACCCGCCCGGGAGCGCCGACCTGGTGCTCACCGTCATGCACCGAGTCCTGATTGGGCTCGATGTGTTCCTTGGCCAGACTGTCATCCCGCTGGATCGCATGTTTTTGGAGGGCGCGTGCCTGAGAGACCAGTAAGTGTCTAAACGCATTTGAGTGTCACGTGGTTTGCGGCCCAAACCCCTACGGTGATGACGGTCGAACAATCGCTTAAATTTTTTGACACACAATGCATTATTTGGGAGCCCTGAACACGGCTGTCGGTGTCTATACGAAGCAATTTCGTATTTATACCGTTTGTCCAAACACTCATTATGAACTCGCTTTTTTCTTTTTCAATTCAAGTCTGATTCGTACAAATCAGCATTTGACAGGTTTGAGTTTGCTGTTTTTGTAAGCATATTCCCTTTGTCTTTCCCAATTTCCATTGGAACAACATTTCAAAATGTCGCCTGCCTCTGCCTTAAACCTTTTGAGGAATGAACCCTTTTTAACTTTGTGGGTTTGTTTTCTGGCTTCGATAAAGAAATGCGAATATAATCAATACAGTGGCAAAAGAAATAATATTTGAATGACAGTACAGCAGACTCGTGGTTGGCACGTCAGCCTCAAAGACAGTAAATTCGGGGTCAAATATCCTTTGAAAGAAGTTTGCATGTTGTCTTAATGCCAAAGTGACTTTTCTCAGGGTACTCCAGCTTCTATCCATATTCCAAAACTATGC
Organism: Syngnathoides biaculeatus; assembly: GCF_019802595.1. Lineage (NCBI taxonomy): Eukaryota > Metazoa > Chordata > Actinopteri > Syngnathiformes > Syngnathidae > Syngnathoides > Syngnathoides biaculeatus. The sequence goes on along the minus strand of NC_084650.1, from coordinate 29,699,354 downwards.
ATGTTAGTTGCATTGAAAACTAAATCGTCCACTGGTGTGAAGGGCTTGTTTATCCAAATGTGAGATCTGATGGGCTGACGACGAGTCCAGGTTGAACGCCACCTCTCACCAAGGCCACTAGGATAAGCTCCAGCCCTCCACAATCTTAAAAAGACTGGCATCATCAAAAATGGATGAATGGATTCACAGTAACAAAGGAACAACAACCACCTTTTTCATAAGTTTACCTTGTCCCTCTATCCCCACTTGCTAATTTGCATTGACAGTAACAAATCATGACGCCTTATACTATTCCAAAATAAAGACGTGGTTCTCCAACGAATGAAAAATCCAATTTAACATATTGAACCGGAAAGAAATGACACTGCCATGCTTTGCCTGCCGCTGTTTTTCTTTTTAGTTGAAAATGGAATGCTTTAACCTGGATCCCGCATCGTATCCTGGCCAAAAGTAAAACCCCGTTTGGTGTTGCACCCGTCTTATTGCCATAAAATGTTTGAAGTGACAATGTTTCCATTCAATGTCAGCTAGCTAGCTTGCAAGCTCTCCCCACTCATTTCCCACGCTGTGTTAAATCTTGCACAAATTTCTCCCATTTCTTCTGCCAGAGTTTCCCATTTGTGCAACTCCTCTGGCACGGCTATCTGATGCCTCTCTCTTTCGTGGAGATTGCCATTTGTCCTGTTATACGACGCTGGAGGCATTATGGCCACATGACTGACGTATCATCCATCACACACATAGCTTGGAAGCAACATATTATTTGACAGTAACCAAAATTTGGGGTCATGCAATATATTTCTTAGATATCAGATCATTGTTCCAGCATCCATCACTTTTACTCACAAGCAATTAATTTCTCATCAGCATCTACTGGGAGTCCCAATTTCCACGCCTTTTGTATTAGGCCGATCGTTCTTTTGTCATTTTAGCTCTTATAGCTCAATAGCGTAGTCATTTATGGTGAATTCCTTATGGACTGAGATACTCTCACTCCTTCTTCATCCAATAATTAGTCCTAAGTCATTGTGGAAAAAGGTTTCTACTTAATTAAATGAGTTGTATATTAATAACAACAGATAAGTAATTTATCATAAAACTGCATTTTGTAATTAGTAATTTTAAATTCAGGATTACTGTTAAAATGGCAGTACGGTGGATCAGCTGGTAAAGCATTGACCTCACAGTTCTGAGGTCCCGGGTTCAATGCCGGACCCGCCTGTGTGGAGTTTGCATGTTCTTCCTGTGCCTGCGTGGGTTTTCTCTGGGGATGCCGGTTTCCTCTTTCCTCCCACATCGCAAAAACATGCAACATTAATTGGACACTCTTAATCACCTGTAGGTGTGATTGTGAGTACGACTGTTGTCTGTCTTCATGTGCCCTGCGATTGGCTGGCAACCAGTTCAGAGTGTACCCTGCCTCCTGCCCATTGACAGCTGGTATAGGCTCCAGCACTCCCCTTGTGACCCTCGTGAGGATAAGCGGTGACGAAAATGAATGGATGGATGTCAAAATGTCATCCTTGCACTTAGGTTAACTGTAAATTCTTGGTCAACATGAACAGGAAAATGTAAAGCAGGATCATAATTTCCTTTGTGCAGGAAATCCAATTGAGAACAGGTTATCAATCACAATCGGAGAGCAATTTACTGTTAGAGATATAAAATCAGAATTGGGATTTGAACCGCTGAGATGTATGGGCTGGGTTCAGATCGATATGCCGTTCAGTCTCAAATAGGAAGCCCTGTAGCCTTTAATTTCTAGGATTTATAGGAATTTAAAGCACAACAGCATGTTTTTGGGGCATTTGTCACCTGCGAGCGTGGGGACCAGGCTTCAACTAACTGACAGGCAGAAGAATGTGGGGACAAAAACAGGCAAATGAAAACCCATCAGCTTGAGAGCATCCAGCGGTGGACCATCCGCCTCAGAGTTTCCCTGGACATGGCTGTGGTGTAAGAGTAACATACTGGAACAGTAAAATACTGGCATATACTGAAAATAACCATAAAGTACAGCTATCCTACCATCGCGGACTGAATATACTGTTAAAATTAATTACATTCACTGTTAAATCAGGGAAATGCTGTTGAAATAAATGTCAATGCACTGTTAAATACTGTAAGCCAAAGTACTCTAATACTTGTAACAAATTACAATAAATGCACTGTAAAATATTATCAATTAAAATAATGTAATTTACTGTGTTTGTTTAGGGTGCGGGGTGGATTTTCTTTATAGTGCAAGAGTTATTAATTCATATTTAATATTTACATTGGCTATAAAATGGTGACACTGAACTTTTCTGTCATTTTTTTGTGATATAAAAAATTAGACCAAGGTGAATCATTTATAAACTCTTTCACCATCAATATGACATAACCTGTTCAACTCAATTAAAAAAAAAAAAGGAATAATTTGAGGAGTGGCACAGCTGTAGAGCGTTGGCCTCACAGTTCAGATGACCAGAGGTCATCCTGTGGAGGGCCTGTGTGGGGTTTTCTCCAGGCCCTCTACTTTCCTCACATCCCAAAAAACATACAACGTTAATTGGACACAATGAATTGCCCTTAGGGGTGAATGTCAATACGACGTATCTGTCTCTATTTGCCCTCCAATTGGCTGGTACCCAGTTCAGGGTTTCCCCCGCCTCCTTCCTGATGACAGCTGGGATAGGCTCCAGCACTCCCGCGACCCTCGTGAGGATAAGCGGCTCATAAAATGAATGATTGTATATTACTTTAGGTGATGTGTGAAATAATGACCTCTGGGTCAATTCCGCTACCAGATGATGCCCAACAGGGTGTTGTTCACTGCTATAAAATAAGACCTACCTACACATTAGCGATAATCCCATGGAACACCTCCACCTAATAAATAATCGGAAAGACTTTCAAAATGATGTTGTCACTGATCCTATTTTTATGTAGTAAAACAGTAATTATCAAATGTGGTTTAACTATTGAAAGAAAGATACAAAGTGATGGTTTCTCAGTGCTTTGGTCAAAGAAGAAAGTTCTTTCAAGTCACTGGGCTCAAGCCCAAGTGAAGTCAAGACTTGTTGTCGTTCAAGTCGAGTTGCAAACCTGTAAACATACTGTCGAGTTTTGGGGATGTGGGAGGAAACTGAAGTGCTCAGAGGAAACCCACGCAGGCACTGGAAGAACATACATACTCCACACAGGGAGGGCCGGGATTAAACCCGGGTCCTCAGAACTGTGAGACCAACGCTTTCCCGCTGTGCACCGTGCTGCACATATAAAGTCCCTCTGATTACATAAATTTTGACTGTTTTCATAGTCATTTCCTCACATTCATTTGCTTTGTAGCAAAATCCTGAATGTTTTATCATAAAACTGATGACATTTGGAGCTGTAATTCTCTTCACCTTGACTAAGGGCCAAGTTCCAGCTTCACTGCAATACCCTTATGACTACTGAACAATCCATAAACTGCATGTCATTTTTCTGCATCAAAACTGAGCGTTATTTGTAAGTTTGTGAACAAAATGTTAGAAACACCCAAGTTGGATGAATACAAATACACCAAAGATGATGATGAAGATAGGCTTTCACTTTGTGTTCTGATCACGATGATGGTCGGTGGTGGTGGTGTGGGAGTGAATTTTAACACATGCTGGTCAGATTCCTCACAGCTACTTCAACGGCCTTGAGAGCGGTTCATGGCAGGACATACTTTGAAATTACGTGACACATCATTTTCACACCTCAGCCACCAAAGCTTGGACCATTGGATCAAAACATCTTTTAATCTGGCTTCTAGAATGATTTCAAACCTAATGTTAAAAATTAGACATTTGAATCGTCTATTGACTCACCGTTTTTGAAACAAATGTTTTTTGCACAGGTGACGTAACGACACCACTGCAGAACATCTGGCTTTAATTGGGGCTCCTCCACCCGCCCTTCGCTGGTGTCCACACACTGCGGAACATACTGAGAATTTCATGCTTCTCACAAAAACATTTTTTGGACTCCAAAGATTTAAGAGACAGGAAGAGCGATGATATGCTCTATGTGCCTCGTATTGTCATCAAACTTTTAAAGTGCACTCACAAAACATCAGATGTCTGGATGTACTGTGAGGCATCTAAAGTTTTTATTTGTCAAAGTCATTGGTCACATTATGAGCTCAAGCCCTCCAGCGAAATCGAACGATTATGTAATATACAGAAGGCATTTCCAAAAAGAAATCAATCTTTTTGTCGTTGTTCATTTTGTTCTGCTGCCAGACGTTATGTGGAAAGGAAAGTTTATTGATATATATATATATATATATATATATATATATATATATACTGTACAGCACATTCTGGCGGTACGATAGCCGACTACTTTCCACATACACCTCACAATCAAACCCATGGTGTGGCCGTTCTGTATGAGTGTGAATGGTTGTTTTTCACCATTCGTACAGTATGTGTGCCCAGCGATTGGCTGGCAACCAGTCCACGGCTGCTGGAATAGGCTCCAGGATGAGTGGCATAGAAATTGAATTGATGGATGGATAGACTAATTCCACATTGTGTGTTTCACGTAATATCTATTAAAATGTAACAAAACAAAAAACTACAAACTATAATAAGTACAGTCATGTGCCAAAGCATTGGCACAAGACAAGCGCTGCTGTTTTTAATAAGTGTTTTTTAACAGCAGGAATCTTGTTGTAGCTTACCAAAAGGACTTCAAAATCATGTAAGGTAATTTTAGTGATTTGTTTCCAAACACATTAAATGTTTAAACTACTCAAAACGTGCAAAGACTGGAAAAAAATTGTACTAAATTGCTGATATATAGAGTGCCTTTTTAAAGTATTCGGCCCCCTTGAACTTTTCAACCTTTTGCCACATTTCAGGCTTCAAACATAAAGATAACATTTTCATTTGTTTGTTGTCAAGAATCAACAAGTGGAACACAATCGTGAAGTGGAATGTAATTTATTGGATATTTTATACATTTTTAACAAATAAAAAAACTGAAAAGTGGGGCATGCAATATTATTCTGCCCCTTTGCTTTCAGTGCAGCAAACTCCAGAAGTTCACTGATGAGCAATCCTATTGAAATGGAAGGAGTATCAGACCACTGCAAATCCACCAAGACGTCTGTTTGGTGTAAAAGCAACACAGCTCATCACTCTGAACACACCATCCACACTGTCAAACATGGTGGTGGCAGCCTCATGGTTTGGGCCTGCTTTTGTTCAGCAGGGACAGGGAAGATGGTTCAAATTGATGGGAAGTTGAACGGAGCCAAATAAAGGACCATTCTGGAAGAAAACCTGTTGGAGTCTGCAAAAGACCTGAGACTGGGTTGGAGATTTATCTTCCAACAAGACAATTATCCAAAACACCCTAAAAATCAAATCTACAAAGGAATGGTTCACAAATAAATGAATGAATGGTCAAGTCAAAGTCCTGCCATGAATCCAATCGAGAATCTGTGGGCAGAGCTGAAGACTCCTGTTCACAAACCCTCTCCATCCAACCTCACTGAGCTTGAGCTGTTCAAGGAAGAATGGGTAAGAATTTCCATCTCTCAATGTGCAAAACTGATAGAGACATACCGCAAGCGACTTGCAGCTGTAAAAGGTGGCGCTACAAAGTATTAATGCAAGGGGCCCGAATAATATTGCATGCCCCACTTTTCAGATTGTTGTTTGTTAAAAAAGTTTAAAATATCCAATAAATTTTGTTCCACTTCACGATTGTGTCCCAGTTGTTGTTGATGCTTGAGAAAAAAATATAATTTGATGTATACCTGAAATGTGCCGAAAGGTTGAAAAGTTCAAGGGGGCCGAATTCTTTCACAAGGCACTGTATGTAGCGTTAGACACCTTTTCACCATTATTTGGCTGTGACTAAAACTAAGCCCAAGTACGTACTTTGGGATGCTGGCATGAGTCAGCCTTCTACCACTGTAAAAATAGTAACTACCTTCATTCTGTCAGAAGTTGATTGCTGTAATTTTAAGTAACTAAGTGATAATAACTTGCCCAATTTATATCACTACAGTGGGCAGTTAGTCATCAAGCATGTGTCAAACACCGCCTCCCCCCCAAAAAAAAGCACATTTCCTGGAGTGTTATGTGTTTTGTGTTATTTGGACTACAGTATCGCTGCTGTGCCATGGAACCACTAGTATTGATTCATTCTCTGTTCTGATTCTCCTCACGTCGATCGGGGACGTGCTAGAGCCCACCCTCGCTATCTTCAGGCGACAGGCGAGGTTAACCCTGAAATTGGTCAGCAGGCAATCACACAGCACATACGTATACAGTGAAGAAAATAAGTATTTGAACACCCTGCTATATTGCAAGTTCTCCCACTTAGAAATCATGGAGGGGTCTGAAATTTTCATCATAGGTGCATGTCCACTGTGAGAGAGATGATCTAAAAAGAAAAATCCAGAAATCACAATGTACGTTTAATGTTTTTAATGATGTATTTGTGTGATACAGCTGCAAATTAGTATTTGAACACCTGTCTTATCAGCTAGAATTCTGATCCTCAAAAACCTGTTAGTCTGCCTTTAAAAGTCCACCTCCACTCCATGTATCATCCTGAATCAGATGCACCTGTGTGAGGTCGTTAGCTGCATGAAGACACCTGTCTACCCCATATAATCAGTAAGACTGAAACTTGTACCATAGCCAAGACCAAAGAGCTGTCCAAAGACACCAGAGACAAAATTGTAAAACTCCACATGGCTGAAAAGGGCTACGGAGAAATTGCTAAGCAGCTTGGTGAAAGGAGATCCACTGTTGGAGCAATCATTAGAAAATGGAAGAAGCTAAACATGACGGTCAATCTCATTCGGCGTGGAGCCCCATGCAACCTCGTGGGGTCTCATTGAACATTAGAAAGGTGAGGAATTAGCCCAGGATTGCGCGACAGGACTTAGTCAATGACCTGAAAAGAGCTGGGACCACCGTTTCCAAGGTGACTTGGTAATACAGTAAGACGTCATGGTTTGAAATCATGCATGGCACGGAATGTTTCCCGGTTTAAACCAGCTCATGTCAAGGCCTGTCTTAAGTTTGCCAATGACCGTTTGGATGACACAGAGGAGTCATGGAAGAAAGTTTTGTGGTCAATGAGACCAAAATTGAACTTTTTGGTCATAATTCTACTTACTGTGTTTGGAGGAAGACGAATGATACGTTCCATCCCAAGAACACCATCCTAACTGTGAAGCATCATGCGTTCTGCACATGGGGAAGGACGCCTGCACTGTAGTAAGGAGAGGATGACTGCGGCCATGTATTGTGAGATTTTGGGGAAAAATCTCTTTCCTTTGGTCAGAGCATTGAAGATGGGTCGTGGCTGGGTCTTTCAACATGACAATGACCCGAAGCACACAGCCAGAAACACCAAGGAGTGGCTCCGTTAGAAACATATCACGGTTCTGGCATGGCCTAGCCAGTCTCCAGACCTAAACCCAATAGAAAATCTTTGGAGGGACCTGAAACTCCATGTTTCTCAGCGACAGCCCAGAAACCTGCCTGGCCTAGAGAAGATGTGTGTGGAGCAGTGGGCCAAAATCCCTCCTGCGGTATGTGCAAACTTGGTGAACAACTACAGGAAACGTTTAACCTCTTTAATTGCAAACAAAGGCTACTGTACCAAATATTAACATTGGTTTTCTCAGGTGTTCAAGTACTTATTTGCAGCTGTATCACACAAATAAATCTTAATAATAATAATTAATTATTTTTTCTTTTTAGTTTGTCGCTCTCACTGTAGATATGCTCCTACGATGGAAATTTCAGACTCCTCCATGATTTCTAAGTGGGAGAACTTGCAATATAGCAGGGTCTTCAAATACTTATTTTCTCTACTGTACACAAAAACAAATAACCATTAAGCAGGGCACATGGAAATAAAACAAAGACAGTACTGACATCTATGGGCAATTTAGAGTCTTCAATTACACTACCATGCAAGTTTTAGGGACATGAGAGGAAACTGCAGCACCTGAAGAAAACCCACGCAGACACAGGGAGAACATGGAAACTCCACACAGGCCGGGGCGAGAGGGCGGGATCTGAACACCGGTCCTCAGAACTGTGAGGCCAATGCTCTACAGCTGTTTCACCGTGCCACCTTATATACATATATATGTATATATATGTATATATATAAAACGCTCGATCCTTTAAATTCCAAAGCTTTTACTTTCTTTTTGTCCTTTATAACTTGAACAATCTGAACCTCCAATTCGTAAATATTTTTTTTCAGCTGTCCTGTAGAACACTGATATTGTGTCATCTGACTCCTGGTTAACCATAATCTTGTTTTTTCATTTTATCAAGATATTTTGGTCAATTGTTTACTTTGTGGAACTATTTGAGGAAGGCACTTTTGTTAACCTAGTAATGCAGCCCTATGGGGGCACAAACCAGTGCAATCTGTAGGCCGGTCCCAAGCCCAGATAAATGCAGAGGGTTGCGTCAGGAAGGGCATCCGGCGTAAAAACTGTGCCAAACAAATATGAGCGTTCATCTAAAGAATCCCATACCGGATCGGTCGTGGCCTGGGTCAACAACGCCCGCCCCTGGCACTGCTAACCTGCAGGGCGTCGGTGGAAATTCAGATACTGTGGGTCGAAGACAAAGAAGAGGAGGAAACCGGATCCATCGTCAGAAGAAAAAGAGGAATGCACAGAGCCTACAACTGAGTGTAGGGACTTTGAATGTTGGGACTATGACAGGAAAAGCTCAGGAGTTGGTTGACAGGATGATTAGGAGAAAGGCTGATATTCTGTGCATCCAAGAGAGCAGGTGGAAAGAAAGTAAGGCTAGAAGTTTAGGAGCAGGGTTTAAATTATTCTACCACGGAGCAGATGGGAAGCGAAATGGAGTAGGGGTTATTTTAAATGAAGAGCTGGCAAAGAATGTCTTGGAGGTGAAAAAAGTATCAGATCAAGTGATGAGACTAACATTTGAAAATGAGGGTGTTATGTATAATGTGGTTAGCGGCTATGCCCCACAGGTAGGATGTGACCTAGAGTTGAAAGAGAAATTCTGGAAGGAACTAGATGAAGTAGTTCTGAGCATCCCATACAGCGAGAGAGTTGTGATTGGTGCAGATTGTAATCGACATATTGGTAAAGGAAACAGGGGCGATGAAGAAGTGATGGGTAAGAACGGCATCCAGGAAAGGAACTTTGGGGGACAGATGGTGGTGGACTTTGCAAAAAGGATAGAGATGGCTGTAGTGAACACTTATTTCCAGAAGAGGGAGGAACATAATAGTGATGTACAAGAGCGGAGGTAGAAGCACGCAGGTGGATTATATTTTGTGCAGACGATGTAATCTGAAGGAGGTTACTGACTGTAAAGTAGTGGTAGGGGAGAGTAGCTCGACAGCATAGGATGGTAGTGTGTAGGATGACCCTGGTGGTGGGTAGGAAAAGACAAAGGTAGACCAGAGAACCATGTGGTGGAAGCTGAGAAAGGAAGAATGTTGTGCGGCCTTTCGGAAAGAGGTAAGACAGGCTCTCGATGAACAGCAGAAGCTCCCGGAAGACTGGACAACGACAGCTAAGGTAATCAGAGAGACAGCAGGAGAGTACTTGGTGTGTCTTTTGGTAGGAAAGGGGAGAAGGAGACTTGGTGGTGGAACCCCAAAATACAAGGAGTCATACAAGGAAAGAGATTAGCGAAGAAGTGGGATACTGAGAGGACTGAGGAGAGGCGAAAGGAGTACATCGAGATGCGACATAGGGCAAAGGTAGAGGTGCCAAAGGCTAAACAAGAGGCATATGAAGACATGTACACCAGGTTGGACACGAAAGAAGGAGAAAAGGATCCCTACAAGTTGGCCAGACAGAGGGATAAAGATGGGAAGGATGTGCAGCGGGTAAGGGTGATTAAGGATAGAGATGGAAATGTGTTGACTGGTGCCAGTAGTGTGCTAAATAGATGGAAAGAATACTTTGAGAAGTTGATGAATGAAGAAAATGAGAGAGAAGGAAGAGTTGAAGAGGAAGTGTGAAGGACCAGGAAGTGGAAATGATTACTAAGAGGGAAGTCAGAAAAGCACTAAAAAGGATGAAAAATGGAAAGGCAGTTGGTCCTGATGACATACCGGTAGAGGTATGGAGAGATGGCTGTGGAGTTTTTGACCAACTTATTCAACAGAATACTAGCGGGCGAAAAGATGCCTGAAGAATGGAGGAAAAGTGTTCTAGTTCCCATTTTTAAGAACAAAGGGGATGTTCAGAGCTGTGGGAACTATAGAGGAATAAAGTTGATGAGCCACACAATGAAGTTATGGGAAAGAGTAGTGGAGGCTAGACTCAGGACAGAAGTAAGTATCTGCGAGCAACAGTATGGTTTCATGCCTAGAAAGAGTACCACAGATGCATTATTTGCCTTGAGGATGCTCGTGGAAAAGTACAGAGAAGGTCAGAAGGAGCTACATTGTGTCTTTGTGGATCTAGAGAAAGCCTATGACAGAGTACCAAGAGAGGAACTGTGGTACTGCATGCGTAATTCTGGTGTGGCAGAGAAGTATGTTAAAATAGTACAGGACATGTATGATGGCAGCAGAACAATGGTGAGGTGTGCCTTCGGTGTGACAGAAGAATTTAAGGTGGAGGTGGGACTGCATAAGGGATCAGCTCTGAGCCCCTTCCTGTTTGCAGTGGAAATGGATAGGCTGACAGATGAGGTTAGACTGGAATCCCCTTGGACCATGATCGCAGATGATATTGTGATATGCAGTGAAAGCAGGGAGCATGCAGAGGAACAATTAGAAAGATGGAGACATGCACTGGAAAGGAGAGGAATGAAGATTAGCCGAAGTAAAACAGAATATATGTGCGTGATGTGAATGAGAAAAGTGGAGGGGGAAGAGTGAGGCTACAGGGAGAAGAGATAGCGAGGGTGGATGACTTCAAATATTTAACAACAATCCAGAGCAATGGTGAGTGTGGTAAGGAAGTGAAGAAACGGGTCCAAGCAGGTTGGAACAGCTGGCGAAAGGTGTCTGGTGTGTTATGTGACAGAAGAGTCACTGCAAGGATGAAGGGCAAAGTTTACAAAACAGTGGTGAGGCCGGCCATGATGTACGGATTGGAGACGGTGGCACTGAAGAAACAACAGGAAGCAGAACTGGAGGTGGCAGAAATGAAGATGTTGAGGTTCTCGCTCGGAGTGACTAGGTTGATAGGATTAGAAATGAGCTCATTAGAGGGACAGCCAAAGTTGGATGTTTTGGAGACAAGATTCGAGAGAGCAGACTTCGATGGTTTGGACATGTTCAGAGGTGAGAGAGTGAGTATATTGGTAGAAGGATGCTGAGGATGGAGCTCCCAGGCAAAAGAGCGAGAGGAAGACCAAAGAGAAGGTTTATGGATGTGGTGAGGGAAGACATGAGGGCAGTGGGGTTGGAGAGGAAGATGCAGGAGATGGCACGGAGACATGCCGAAAGGAAAAGAAGAAGATGACTTTTGTTTACCTAGTCCAAAAAAAGTCAGTAAAGAGAAACGTTGAACCTTGAAAAAAAAGCATGCTTGGTGTAGATTAGGGATCGCAACCGGTTACAAATAACTGGTTATAACCGGTTTTCAGTTTTTAAAAACCGAAACCGTAATCGGACTTTCGAAGTCGGTTACAATTTCCAATCATTTCTTCCGGTTCCGGTCCTCGACATTGCGCTATTTTTTCTACATCATTTCCACTTTTTTCAAGTTTCGCTGTTAAAGTAAAGAACATTCAGTTAAATCAAAGAAACATCAAACATGGCATCGAGGAAACGCTCGGTATACTTTCATGCCCTTTCTGAAAGTCTGAAAGAAGAATGTCAACATTAAAACATTTTTACAAAAAAAATAACCAAAATTTAACTTACACGAGTGCGTTGTTGAAAGCCACATTCAACAAGGTTGTTTGTCACTATTGTATACAAACTACCCCATTACCGCGGAGTACATTAACGATCGATGGTGTAGCGCCGGAGAAAAGGAGTCGGAGGCGGAGTGTCGGACACAGGAACAAAACTTGTTTTATTGGCAGACATCAAAACACTACTCGCATAACGGGGGGAACTCTGTGAACTTGTCACTCCAGAAGAGCAACAACAAAAACAGTCCGTGTGGAACCCCGCACCCCAACTCGAGGTCCCGCGGGTGAATTATGTAAACACCACTATGGTACCGGTTTTAAAACCGGTTAATCGTTTTTTTGTTACAGCTGTTCGGTTAAAACCAGTTATGAAAGTAAGCGTTTTTTTGCAATCCCCAGTGTAGATGAAGAAGCCCTTCAAACACTTTTAACCTCACAAATGAGGTTACTCGTAGCAGGTCTTCCCAGACAAGTAGAACCTGTTATAGTTATCATGCTATAAATGTGTCAGAGATGATGAAGATGAAGCACAAGTGTCATTGTGTCCTCTGTGTGATGACCCCAGGTGGTTCAAGCTAGATTCGAAGGCGGGACGGAAGGCCAAGGAGCGTGGCGAATTGCAGCTGACGGTGCAGTTCACCCGCAATAACATGACCGCCAGCATGTTCGACCTCACCGCCAAGGACGAGCGGCGCTCTGCTTTCGGGAAACTCAAGGATCGCGTCACAGGGAGAAAGCGCCCTGATGCGGAATCTTCCTCAGCCATTGTGCCGGGGCGCTATGCTGCTCTTTCGGTGACCCCGGGTCAGCCGTTGGACGACGAATGTGGGGGCGCCATCCATGACCAAGACACGGCAATAACAGAGGAAAAGAAGAGCAAGGTGAAAGATTTTTTCAAAGGGAAGCTGAGAAAGTCGCCCGACACCAGGTCATGCTCATCCCTGGCTTCCGATAGCAGCGCCTCCTCCATGGCGAGTGACACACTTGGCCCTCCTCCTGCTCTCGGCTTGCTCTCAGATCTCCCCAGCTCACCTGTCTATACCACCGTCACACGTGTTGACCCCCACTGTCGAGACAGAGATCTAACTAAAACAGGTAGTGTGTGCATTTTTCAATATACTAAGATGCAATTTACTTTACTTGACTGTCCCTTTAGAAATCTTAAAGATAACAACTCTGGAAGTATTTATAGCTCCAGTAACTAATTATATTAAATCTACTGTTCAGCAGAAGCCTATGCCAAATTATGGTTATTTTCACATTTTTCCACAAATTTATACTATTGGTCTCTCTCCACATCTATTATTGGTATCCATTTTTACCCATGTTAAAGTGTTAAAAATCGCTTGCGAACAAATCTTCAAACTTCATTGAATGCTTAACTGTCTGAGGAATGTTGTGATACTTAGCCTCTACCCCTCAATCTACAGAAGATATGTGGCCTTATAGTCAAGATTGAAAGTTTGGCTGTTTTTTTTTTATTTTTATTTTTTTAGACAATAATGAGTGAAAATTATTAGATACATTTGAATAACTGTTTTGTTAAACATGGATACCTGTAATGCTGTAGTGTAGGAGGTACTGGTCAGCCCCTTAGGTCAGTTGCATAGAGATTCATTTCTACCTCTTTAATTGCTTAATTGGCTCATCTCACGCACTAGTCACTAAGTCTCTAAGACTTTTGACTTCTGGTCTTGGGTTGACTTGGGCACTGACTCTGATCTGGATGGCTGACGCTGCTGACATGTCCGACTATTTGTGAGGGCTCTAAAATGCATCTAGGTTTCTCAACAGTGAACCTACAAAAAAATAAGAGGGCACATCCTTTACATCTGAGGAAAAAAATACCCACAACCTTGAAAGCAGACACATTACACCCATTATAGTCTTTCAAACTGGAGTGCCCTGAGAAAACCCACACAGGCATGGGAAGACTTCACACAGGCAAGGCCAGGATTTCAACCCTAGTCCTCAGAACTGTGAGGCTAACATCATAACCAGTTACGTGACTGTGCCACCTGCTGCTGTTTCTTTGTAAACTTATTCTTAATCAACTGGAACCTTGATTGGATGTATATTGTCTCTTAAGATATTAATGTGTTGTTTCATTATATAATCTAAGTCTCACAAACTAGCGTGCCCTACTAGCTTTAAAGATTAGCGACTTGCAGAGAAAGCAAAAACCACCAAACGAGCTTACATACTGTAATTCTGAAAACGTTTCTTGTTTTGCTGGACCTGTTAATTAATAAATGCTTCACGATTTAAACATTAGGCTATCAATAAAATGTGGGTTTTTTTAAAACTCAGGCTAGCATCATTCTCTTGAACCTATTAAAACCTTCAACATAGCTCAAGTGTTTAGAATTTGATTATCCATTTTACATGTTCACGTGTTTATGTCTAATATTTATCTTGTATTTTTGTGGGCTTGTACTGTAATTTGCAGTGGTTTAAAACTGAATGTATAATTTCAAGAGCTCTTTTATAAAATTATTGTTACAATCTGAATAATAAACCTGGTCAAAACAATCATTTTAAAAGCTATCACACCAAAGGATAATCGGGCAACCCTTTTTTAAGTTCATCACTTAAAACAATTACTTTCTTTTTCAAGATTTTTATGTCTTTTCATCTTGGTAGTTTTGTGCCACCCACTTGTCATTGTTTACATTAAATTCTCACCGATGTCCTTCATTGTTTTAAAAGACATTTGTTCTCCTCTTTACAGTGCTCACTAGTCAGCACGCCACAAAGATTCTGACACACAAGCGAGCCTTCAGCGATGAAGCCAGTAAGATCATGACATCGATCCCTCTAACAAAGCCCATCATGGAGTCCGTCAAAGGCCATCAGATCATGAGTCCGTCCAAGTCTTCAGTGTGCATAAATGGCAGCCATGTGTATGACTCTGAGCCTTCAATCCTGAAGAACGCTGGAGTCATGCCGTGCAAGTTGGTCTTGCAGAAATGCTCCCCACTGTCCCATTCCCTACAAAACCTCACCAAGCGAAGCGAGGACAAGGATTCCTTTGCAGAAGGGCGACGTTGGTCCTTTGATAAGATGAAAAATGGGGGAAAGGAGGAAGAGAAGGATGCTCAACCAGTTGAGGTAGAAGGTCAGCCTGAGGCTACAGAGAACTCTAGTTCTGAATCTTCTGACAAAGGGTGGAAGCTTAGAAAGACCTTATTCTCTGGAGGTAGGAGCGATTCTGCTCCAGTAAAGCCATATGGGATCCAGGCTCCTTCCATCTCTGAAGGGAGGCTCAGAGGCTGGTTCAGCAGCACAGACTCCAAGAACAAGCCAAGGTGAGTCAGTGGGGATGTCTGGTCTCCCATCATAACAATTATTGGAAACCTCCTCTGTTCACTTGTGGCCTTGAGTTGAACATAATTTGAAAAGAGGACTGAGCTCATTCGTCTTTCCATTTCACTATGATGATGCCACCCAATCACATCATAATTTTCACTTTTCACCTGCACCCATGTTATGAGTTAAGGCGTTTGTACATATTTTCTCCATGCTTGATTATTTTATAAGCTTTGCTTCTTTTGCATTTGGTTTCACTTCTAACTTAAACTACAGCAATTCTTATCATTTGGCGAATTTTGTGTTTAGAAAGTCACACCTTGTGAAATATCAGCTAATATTTTGATAATTGTTTATGTGAGAACCATGTTTGGAAAACAACTAAGAGGACCACTGTGCCCTCTTTTCCTCTGCAGGCGGAAAGTGTCTCCTAAGCTAGAAAGCACCACGGCTAGATCCCCCCCACTTCCTTGCCCCTCTGTAGGCAGTCACTGTTCCTCCTCCTCTGTTTCCCTCCCCGTTGAACAGAATCACACTCATCCAATCACCCCGCCATCAACCCCCATCTCCCCGTCTAATCCCTTCTTTGAGGAGCTGCAGGGGTCCCTTCCTTGTGCACCTAGCTCCTCAAGCTTTCTGTACACTTCTCAGCACTCCGGCCAGGACATACCCAGTCCCATTCAAAACGCTATACCCTCCATCAAGAGGGAGCGTCCTAAGCCTGTCGCTAGGCGGATATCGCTCCCGGAGTTTCCCAACTGCTCAAGAGATTGTCCAATGTTGGTGAGTGTACAGGACTGGGAAGACTCATTTGACATGTTTGCTTCAAACAGACTCAACTCACCCAAAGGAAATACCTCTCAGATGCAACAGGAATCTACTCTAGAGTCCACTAAGAGGTGTACTTATCTGGCAGAAAACTTACATGCAGATTATCATGTACAAGAGCAACAAAGATACCAAAAGGAGCCTCCACCATTACCTCCAAGGAGACCAATAAAAACGTCAGTGAATGAGATATACTCTGATGGTTGGCTCCACAGAGGCCAAGAGCTGGCAGTCCACAAAGAAGCCTATCTACTGTCTCAAACTGGAGTGGCCTCACTGCAGCATGGAAGAGAGCCAGAGTTTAAAAGACCGACTTCAAGTGTATCATCAGACAGCGAGACTTCAAATTCCCTCAATGACAACTCTCAGCTTTATGGAATCATCCCTTCCCTGGGATTTATGTCCAAAGAGACGCTCAAAAAGTATGAACCCTTGGAAGACACAACTGACTTCTGGGGGGGCATGCTATTTGAACAAGACTTGTATGGGCGAATTTTCAAGGGAAATGTTAGCCAAACAACTTTACATATAGGGAACAGCACAGGGATCAGGAATATTCTAAATTGTGAGACTTCCGTTGCTGACCATTTGAAGAAGTCACCTAATTCACTCTTAGTTTCAGAATTAAAGACTGTTGGGACGCCCCCTCCAGTAGAGTCTAGAGTATCTTCTATCATAAGTCAAACTCCATGCATCAACAAAAATGGGACTTACTTGAAAAACCTACGTGATCTAAACATGAATGTTAGGAATTCGGATTTTGAATTTATAGATTCAGATGGATCTTCTCAAACAAAGGCAGTTGAAGATGCCAAAGGTCTCAGCAGCTCAAGTTGGATCGGTCCACAGTTGTCACAAGATTCCACAGCAGCTCTTAACCACACATTAGCTACACATGCTGACACCTTAAAAAACACCAACATACCCAAAAGTGACTCATCTTTGGAAAGAATCACAGTATCTAGTAAAATGTGCAAAGTCTCTCCAGTTTTCCAGGACTTTCCACTTGAGATCAACAAGAGTAAAATCGGTGAAACCCAGGAGCAACCTGAGGCCCATCAGGAGTCCAGTGATGATAAAACAGAAATGGACTGTAAGGACTCTAATGATAATGGGAGCCCTCAAGCTGTGAAAGAATTGTTTCCACGGGTGGTCAGTGCACGTGTTAGACCCAAAGCAATTCCAAGAGTGGACAGCAGTGACAATGCAAGCAGAACTGATCTTGGTCAACAATCTTCACTCATGAATGAAGGTCCGTCATCATATCAACCTACTAGCTCAGCTCCATCTCCCAATCTGGCATTGGATAGCAATGATGATAAAGTCTCGAACTGTCATTGCAATTTAAACGATAGGCCTCTAGTACCTTCGAATGATGACTCAGCACTTCTATTAGGGGATTGTGTGACCGAAAACCCCTCTGAGATTACTTTTGAAGTTCTTCATGCCAAAGTTGCCCCTCATTTGAGAAATCCTCCAAAGTCAGAGCAGGGTTGTACTTCCCCAACTGATACTCTTGGTAATATCCCTCTTTCCCCTGCTTGTTGCACCTCCACACCCTCCTCAAGCACAAATATGCATGGCAGTGGAACCAGTAGGTCTCTGATTGTGGCACCCTACTCAACCTCCTCCTGCACTCCAGACACTACCTCCACCACTGATCAGCTCCCCTTCGATGCACTGCACTCACTTTTGACTGAGAAGAAATGGCCAGCTTGCAACCTGCCCCACCAGGAGAGCAGGTGAGAGTCCTCACACTAGGAAATGCACTCAACTCTTCCCCATGTGTAAGCAGGCACTTACCCAAGACAATGACCATTCAAAACACGGAAAGTTTTTTTTTTTTTAAAATCACTTTTTCTCCCTCACTGTTTGCCTCGCTGCCTTGTTTGTTGCTAAATGTAATCATGTTGTTTTAAGTTCTGCTGGTCATTTCATTGTTTTCACTCCCTTTGGCTGCAATTACACTGTAGGTCTAAATGTCCAGTCGCTATAGCCAATTTATTTTGATATTGTTGATATTTTTACATTTACATTTAAAGGAACCATAATCAATATCGCTTTTGCTTGCATTCATTGAAAACCAGTACCACTATGCCTACGGAAATGGTAGCTTATGCAAATACTAGCCATACTGTGTTGTGGATAATACCAATAGCTCGTAACCTTCTTGGAAGTACTGCACTGAACACTGCAAGTTTCATAGGTGCATTCACGAAACCCTTTTGTAATTGGAAAAATTAAATATTCATTTCAAATTCAAAACACATATATTTTACCCGTGCACAAAACTACCCAGTATCAACTGCACACAAACTAACTGTTTAATGAACAAAACTAACAAAACATGAATTTAACACAGAAAATATAACTATTTAATTCAATGATAGTTTTATGTACATTTTAATTAGTAAATGTATCTGAATTTTGCTGTTGCCCTTCACCTTGGTAAGTGCAACGCTATTCATTTTCATAACTTAGTCTGTTCCATTTCTTTGTTTTTGTGTTTACCGTCTTCAAAAAGGGTACTTTGCTAAGATAGGTCCAGTCTGAATTTGCCCATATTTGGAAGTGATTGCTTAAGATCATATGGTCAAAACATCACAGCACATTCCATCATTGTGGATGGCAGGAAAAACAAAATGAGCTTGCTTGCACATTTTGCTGCATTCGTTTGCAGTCTATGTCAAATATACAGTGCCCTCCGTAATTATTGGCACCAATGCTTAAGATGTGTTTTTTAGCTTCTAATACATTTTTTTCTTCTAAATAATATGGGACCTTAATGGAAAAAAAAAAGAGAAAAATCCAACCTTCAATACAAGTGCATTTATTCAGTGGGGAAAAAAATCCCACATAAAGAAATAATTATTTGACATCAAATAATGTGTGTCACAATTATTAGCACCCCTGGTGTTAATACTTTATACAACCCCCTTTTGCCAACAAAACAGCACCTAATCTTCTCCTATAATGTTTCAAAAGATGGGAAAAGACAGAAAGAGGGCTCTTCAGCCATTCCTCTTTGCAGAATCTCTATAAATCATCCAGAGACCTGGGTCCTCTCCTCTTCAGCTCACTCCACAGGTTTTCAATGGGGTTGAGGTCTGGGGACTGAGATGGCCATGGGAGAAGCTTGATTTTGTTACTGGTGAACCATTTCTGTGTAGATTTGGCCATATGTTTAGGGTCAATGTCTTGCTGAAAGACTCAGTGACGACTCATCTTCAGCTTTCAGGCAGAGGGCAACAAATTTTGATTTAAAATGTCCTGGTATTTCAAAGCATTCATGATGCCATGCACCCTAACAAGTTTCGCAGGGCCTTTGGAAGTGAAACAGCCCCACAGCATCACTGACCCACCCCCATACTTCACAGTGGGTATGAGGTGCTTTTCAGCATGCACATCTTTTGTGGTACGCCAGACCCACTTAGAGTGTTTGTTGCCAAAAAGCTCAATCTTCGTCTCATCTGACCAAAGCACACGGTCCCAGTTGAAGCCCCAATGCCGCTTGGCGAACTCCAGACGTTTGCGTTTATGATTTGAGTGAGGAAAGGTTTTCTCCGTGCATGCCTCCCAAACAGCTTGTTGGCATACAGAGAGCGCCTGATGGTTGATTTGGATACTTTGTGACCCCAGGATGCTACCATTTGTTGTAATTCTGTAACAGTGAGCTTTGGAGATTTTTTTCATTCCTCTTACCATCTTCTTCACTGTGCGTGGTGGCAAAATAAACATGGGTCCTCGTCCAGGCTTGTTTACCACTGTTCCAGTTGTTTTGAACTTCTTAATTATTCCTCTCACAGTGGATATGGGCAGCTGCAGTTGAGTGGCAATCTTCTTGTAACCTCCGTCTGACCTGTGAAGGTCGACGCAGATCAGCCTCACTTGTATGCTGTGTTCCTTTCTCTTTCCCATGTTTAAGAGTGGATAAGAGAATTGGCCTCTGTGTCATGTCATATTTATACCCCAGGGAAACAGGAAGTGAGGAATTACTAATTAAATCTTCCTACATACTCTGGTAAACATTGTAAACTACTGTAGAAATGACAGAAATGGTTCAATTACGTTTATTTCCTGGGAATTGTAAAGAGAGCCAGTAATTGTGGAACAGGTGATTTAATGAAAAATAATTATTTTTTAGTCAGGGATTTTTTTTTTCTTTCAACAATTCATTTGAGTTGAAGGTTACATTTTCCTAAAATTTTCAGTGTGACAGTATTCTTCTGCAATAAACACTGAATTTATTTTAAGGCTTTTAACATATCTTAACCGGCGGTGCCAATAATTATGGAGGGCACAGTATATATATATATATATATATATATATATATATATATATATATATATTATATATATATATATATATACACACACACACACACACACACACATTTAATATTTTTGAGGGCTCTTTTTTCAACTGTATAATATTACCACAAGCTTTGAAATTGGGGAGCTCATATTTTCAATATTCATGCATTGCTTTTTATGGGACTGTTGCCCCAACTACCTTGGCTGCCACATAGGCATGTCGCTTAGCTGGGCTCTTGCAGCGCGCTGGCTCTCTATTCATATCTGAGGTTAGCATTCTGGAATCGCTTCATCAACCACTATCCTATTAGACGCACTGTCTGATGCCACAGCCACAGTGCCACATCATCGTGCACTCGCAGTACAGACACATTGGGTAGGTTTGTCGGTTGACTGACAACTTTAAATTTAGTATGACTGTGAGTGCAAATGGTTGTTTGGTGATACAACTTGTATGTTTTTGTCAAAAACGTCTTTGCACACTTGCCCATTTAATCTTCATTCAATTCAGCCCCAAACCATCATGTTCCTACTTCTGAACTTGACTGATGTTATGATGTCTTTAGGGTAGTGTGCAGTGCCATTTTTTTATCCAAACATGGTGTGCTTCATGGAATACAAAGAGTTCAATTTTGTCTTCATCGGACCAGACTATATTCTCACACTACTCACCTGGCTTGTTCAAATGTTGTAAACCAAATTTTAAATGAGCTTTAATGTGCCTTTTTTCCAATAGTGGAGTCTTGATTGGTGAGCGTGCATATAGGCCATGGCGTCCATAGAGTCCATTCAACACTTTTCATTTTGACCAAATTACATACGTGCTAATTCCAGGTCTTTTTGAAGGACTCCGTAGGTTTTCCTTGTCTCTTGGACACTTCTGATTATTTTTTGCACAACTCTGTCAGGAATCATGCAAGGAGCACCCGAATAAGGCAAATTCATGATGGTATGATTGACTTTTCACTTACGTATTATGCCCCCAACCATGCTCACTGGAACATTCCGGAGCTTCGATATGTGCCTGTAACCAATGCCATGGGTATGTTTTGCAACAATTAGTTTGGCATGGTCTTGAGACAGCTCTTTCCTCTTACACAATAGGAAATGTGTCTGGACTCACACATTGAGACCTTTTTATAGGCCATCATGTATGACTGGTGGCATGGTGGATCAGCTTATAAAGTGTTGGCCTCACAGTTCTGAGAACCCAAGTTCGATCCCGGCCCCACCTTTGTGGAGTTTGCATGTTCTCCCGTGCCTGCGTGGGTTTTCTCCGGGAACTCCGGTTTCCTCCCACATCCCAAAAACATGCACCATTAATTGGATACTCTAAGTTGCCCCTACGTGTGATTGTGGGTGCGGCTGTTTGTCTCTATGTGCCCTGTGATTGGCTGGCAACCAGTTCAGCGTGTACCCTGCCCCCTGCCCATTGACAGCAGGGGTAGAATCCAGCACTCCTCGCGACCCTTGTGAGGATAAGCGGCTAAGAAATTGGATGGATGGATGGATGGATGGATGGGTGGATGGATGGATGGATCATTTAGGACTGAACTAGCTGATATTCATTTGCACTGACAAGCCGCTGATTTGCTGTTTGGTTATTCATTTGATGTAGACGTTGTCTTGGCTTTGTTCACCATTTTTCACCTCACTTCCTTAATATGTCCAATGCTTTTTACCTTTCATTTCACATTGTTGGACACAACTCAATTTCTGCATCCATTTGTTCTACTTTCTTTGTGTGTATGGATTACCTGAGATGTTCTCAATATCTGGTGAAATTTTCATGTCATTGACACCTTTGGAATTATATTTGAGAAATATGGTGAAGTGTTAAATACTTATTTCACCTGCTGTATCCCAACTTGACAACAAAGTTTAAAAGACAGGCACTTTAGGTAGTGTTAATGGATTTTTTAGCATGGTATATTTGCGAGAGCTTTGCAAAGACAAAATGAAGTTTGAATTGACGGAATTTGAAGTATACTTGGAAGACAAACAAACATTACTGAATGACAGAAAAAAGATCTACCACTGAAAAAATTTGGGGGAAGCCAACAACTACAAACAGCCATGTTTTGTTTCATCCCAAGTGCCGATCCTGTGTAACTTAACACTTAAAACTTGGGATAGCATGGCCAAAAAGCTGCTCTGGTAGAGGTCAGCACCAATTGTCACAATGTGATGGAATCCCAGAAGCAAGGAAGTGCAGATTTGAACAATCTATCACATCCAGAAGAGGGACGTGAATGAAATCACTAAAATGCCTAAATTAACTGAGCACAAATGTTTGTTGATAAATGACAGCATTTTTTTTTTTTTTTTTACCAGTTCCCGTAAAAATAGGAGTACTGAGTAGTATAGGAAGCAATTAGCTCTCATTATTTACTTGGTCAGTGTCATATGACTTATCTGTCTGAGTTTATTTTAAATTTTTCTCACCTGAAAGCAACATTTTGGAATAAGAGTAACATTTTTTGGAATATGTTGGACCCCATTGAATTAAAGTTCATTTTTGGTGTTCAGATATTTTCTTCAAATGAGTGGTAGTTTTCATGATTCCACCAGACTGTGTTTGTTGAGATTTCTAATCCTCCCCCCCAAGTGGCGAACATTGTCGGCTGATTATTTTAAAGTTCTTCCATCGCTGAAACAACTGAGTTTTGAACTCGAGATAGTCATAGCAAGAACCCAATTTATTTAAAATAGGAAATAAGATGGCATCTGCGTTCAAAAGTAAATGTGGTTCTGATATAAATACATGATACACCAGAGTGCTGTAGTACCCTGACTAACTGACGTTACTGCAAATTAGCAATCCTGGCAAGGTTGATGATCCCATCTAAGGCAATTCATGGGCATTAACGTAAAGAAGACATCTTTTCCATTCGGCTTGTCCCGTTAGGGGTCGCCACAGCGTGTCATCTTTTGCCATCTTAGCCTATCTCCTGCATCTTCCTCTCTAACCACAAACGCCCTCATGTCTTCCCTCACCACATCCATAAACCTTCTCTTTGGTCTTCCTCTCGCTCTTTTGCCTGGGAGCTCCATCCTCAGCATCCTTCTACCAATATACTCACTCTCTCGCCTCTGAACATGTCCAAACCATCGAAGTCTGCTCTCTCGAATCTTGTCTCCAAAACATCCAGCTTTGGCTGTCCCTCTAATGAGCTCATTTCTAATCCTATCCAACCTGCTCACTCCGAGCGAGAAGCTCAACATCTTCATTTCTGCCACCTCCAGTTCAGATTCCTGTTGTTTCTTCAGTGCCACTGTCTCTAATCCGTACATCATGGCCGGCCTCACCACTGTTTTATAAACTTTGCCATTCATCCGAGCAGAGACTCTTCTGTCACATAACACACCAGACACCTTTCGACAGCTGTTCCAACCTGCTTGGACCTGTTTCTTCACTTCCTGACCACACTCTCCATTGCTCTGTATTGTTGACCCCAAGTATTTGAAGTCGTCCACCCTCGCTATCTCTTCTCCCTGTAGCGTCACTCTTCCCCCTCTACTTTTCTCATTCACGCACATATATTCTGTTTTACTTCGGCTAATCTTCATTCCTCTCCTTTCCAGTGCATGTCTCCATCTTTCCAATTGTTCCTGAGCATGCTCCCTGCTTTCACTGCATATGACAATATCATCTGCGAACATCATGGTCCAAGGGGATTCCAGTCTAACCTCATCTGTCAGCCTATCCATTACCACTGCAAACAGGAAGGGGCTCAGAGCTGATCCCTGATGCAGTCCCACCTCCACCTTAAATTCCTCTGTCACACCTAAGGCACACCTCACCATTGTTCTGCTGCCATCATACATGTCCTGTACTATTTTAACATACTTCTCTGCCACACCAGACTTACGCATGCAGTACCACAGTTCCTCTCTTGGTACTCTGTCATAGGCTTTCTCTAGATCCACAAAGACACAATGTAGCTCCTTCTGACCTTCTCTGTACTTTTCCACGAGCATCCTCAAGGCAAATAATGCATCTGTGGTACTCTTTCTAGGCATGCAACCATACTGTTGCTCGCAGATACTTACTTCTGTCCTGAGTCTAGCCTCCACTACTCTTTCCCATAACTTCATTGTGTGGCTCATCAACTTTATTCCTCTATAGTTCCCACAGCTCTGAACATCCCCTTTGTTCTTAAAAATGGGAACTAGAACACTTTTCCTCCATTCTTCAGGCATCTTTTCGCCCGCTAGTATTCTGTTGAATAAGTTGGTCAAAAACTCCACAGCCATCTCTCCATACCTCTACCGGTATGTCATCAGGACCAACTGCCTTCCCATTTTTCATCCTTTGTAATGCCTTTCTGACTTCCCCCTTAGTAATCATTTCCACTTCCTGGTCCTTCACTCTTGCCTCTTCAACTCTTCCTTCTCTCTCATTTTCTTCATTCATCAACTTCTCAAAGTATTCTTTCCATCTATTTAGCACACTACCGGCACCAGTCAACACATTTCCATCTCTATCCTTAATCACCCTAACCTTCTGCACATCCTTCCCATCTCTATCCCTCTGTCTGGCCAACCTGTAGAGATCCTTTTCTCCTTCTTTCGTGTCCAACCTGGTGTACATGTCTTCATATGCCTCTTGTTTAGCCTTTGGCACCTCTACCTTTGCCCTATGTCGCATCTCGATGTACTCCTTTCGCCTCTCCTCAGTCCTCTCAGTATCCCACTTCTTCGCTAATCTCTTTCCTTGTATGACTCCTTGTATTTTGGGGTTCCACCACCAAGTCTCCTTCTCCCCTTTCCTACCAGATGACACACCAAGTACTCTCCTGCCTGTCTCTCTGATCACCTTGGCTGTCGTCGTCCAGTCTTCCGGGAGCTTCGGTTGTCCATCGAGAGCCTGTCTCACCTCTTTCCGGAAGGCCGCACAACATTCTTCCTTTCTCAGCTTCCACCGCATGGTTCTCTGCTCTACCTTTGTCTTCTTAATCTTCCTACCCACCACCAGAGTCATCGTACACACTACCATCCTATGCTGTCGAGCTACACTCTCCCCTACCACTACTTTACAGTCAGTAACCTCCTTCAGATTACATCGTCTGCACAAAATATAATCTACCTGCGTGGTTCTACCACCGCTCTTGTAGGTCACTATATGTTCCTCCCTCTTTTGGAAATAAGTGTTCACTACAGCCATCTCCATCCTTTTTGCAAAGTCCACCACCATCTGCCCTTCAAAGTTCCTTTCCTGGATGCCGTACTTACCCATCACTTCTTCATCGCCCCTGTTTCCTTTACCAATATGTCCATTACAATCTGCACCAATCACAACTCTCTCGCTGTCTGGGATGCTCAGAACTACTTCATCTAGTTCCTTCCAGAATTTCTCTTTCAACTCTAGGTCACATCCTACCTGTGGTGCATAGCCGCTAACCACATTATACATAACACCCTCAATTTCAAATTTTAGTCTCATCACTCGATCTGATACTCTTTTCACCTCCAAGACATTCTTAG
This sequence comes from Syngnathoides biaculeatus, assembly GCF_019802595.1. Classification (NCBI taxonomy): domain Eukaryota; kingdom Metazoa; phylum Chordata; class Actinopteri; order Syngnathiformes; family Syngnathidae; genus Syngnathoides; species Syngnathoides biaculeatus. Next base: position 29,673,546 of record NC_084650.1, on the reverse strand, counting down.
CCAGCTCTTCCTTTAAAATAACCCCTACTCCATTTCTCTTCCCATCTACTCCGTGGTAGAATAATTTAAACCCTGCTCCTAAACTTCTAGCCTTACTACCTTTCCACCTGCTCTCTTGGATGCACAGAATATCAACCTTTCTCCTAATCATCATGTCAACCAACTCCTGAGCTTTTCCTGTCATAGTCCCAACATTCAAAGTCCCTACACTCAGTTGTAGGCTCTGTGCATTCCTCTTTTTCTTCTGACGCTGGATCCGGTTTCCTCCTCTTCTTTGTCTTCGACCCACAGTAGCTGAATTTCCACCGACGCCATGCAGGTTAGCAGTGCCGGGGGGCGGGCGTTGTTAACCCGGGCCACGACCGATCCGGTATGGGATTCTTTAGATGAACGCTCATATTTGTTTGGCACAGTTTTTACGCCGGATGCCCTTCCTGACGCAACCCTCTGCATTTATCCGGGCTTGGGACCGGCCTACAGATTGTACTGGTTTGTGCCCCCATAGGGCTGCATTTACGTAAAGAAGACATAATTTGCTTATATCTTAAAAACATTTTCACAAGGTTTATCTATTTTTTACAACACCAAAGCATGTTTTGTCAATATTTAACATTTTAAGTCAGCAATGTCAAAAAACAAACAAAAAAAATACATAAGAAAGTTTACTCCCAGTTCCCATGTCATAATACTATGACGTTGTACAACTTGTTTGCAGCACAATGTACCGACATGCTTGTTCTTTTGGTTTGCTTGCCATCCACACACATGGAATACGGTGATAAATATGACCCGCCTAGCATATTATCGTTGGCATGCAGCTCAAAAAGGGCTTTTCGTATCTACCTATTCATATCTATACAGTATTTCTGAACTCTTTCTCCTTGCAGACCACACCTAGTGAAACCTTTAAACCAATCAGAGAAGAAGGAGAGCCGTTCAGTTCTTGAGAAACTCAAGTCCACCATAAGCCCAGGACGCACAGCCCAACAGGTGGCAGCTGGACCAGGGAAAATTCAGGTGAGCTGATGTCAGAAAAAAACAACTATCAAAACTATATGACACTATAGTCAACTCAATAGATGAAAATTTTATTTCTGCTATATCTGATGCGAGCACCTATATATGTCTTAATGTACCTGCAAATTTAGGGTTGCCATCTTTCACTAATGAAAATAAGGGACACTCACCACCGAATCTTGGGGCCATGCCCCCTCAGGCCCCGACCCCTGTGGGACGTGGCGCCCACATCAGTGTTATATGAATGAATGTGGTTGGATGTATGGTGCTGGTCGCAGGGGCCGTAGCCACAGAATGGCAGCCATGCTTCCATCAGACTGTCGCACAGCAGCTGTGACTCCACAAGTAACTTTTCACCACCAGGGTATGACTGGAGAGTGAATAAATAATCTACGATTCGCTGGCAGCCAGTTCAGGGTGTACTTCCCCTCCACTTGTGAGCATAAGCAGCTCAGAAAAGGGATGGATGAATAAATAATGCATGCAAGTGTAAAGCATCTGTGAGTGCCTTGAGAAGCAGTAAAAAAAGCGTAATGCATTGTTATTAGATTTTTATTTGCGTCATTGTTTTTACCAAAGAGGTGGTCAAGAAAGGAATTAGTCTCACTTAAAGCTTGCAATGCTTTCTTACGTACACATTTGTTCTTATGCAATTTTGTTGCATATAAAATGTTATTATATATGCTACATAAATCCTTTATTACATGCCTTCCTTTTTAATTTTAAATGTCCATGGGTATGAATGTGAGTACAAATGGTTGTTTGTTTATATGTGCCCTACGATTGGCTGGCGACCAGTTCAGTTTCTACCTCCCCTCTTGCCCGAAGATGGCTGGGATAAGCTCTAGCATTCCATTGACCCTTGTGAGGAGAAGCAGAACAGAAGGTGAATGAATGAAAATGAAGTGGGGAAAAAAGTACCAAATACAACTTCATAATCATTGAAGATACCCAATGAGATACACCATCTACCAGAGCACAGTTGAACTCCACTTCTTTTGCAGTCAGGACATCTTTGACCACTGCATCTGCCTTTGCTCCCCCTGTACAGTTAGCACTGTTGTAGCTGAGGTTGTGTTTGACTGTGTAGTACGCTTCTCTTCCTTCAGGTTGCTATTTTTTTTTCCGTGTTAAACAGTACTCTTCATTCAAAAAAAAAAAATCCACATCACATCTAGATTTTAGGTTGTGGCTAATGACACAGATTACATATTTAATATAGACATTTCAATATTAAACATCAGTGGTATTTCTAGGAGTTAACAGTCAGTAGTATGTATTTACCCCTGAGGGTTTGTACGTATATTGTATAATTATAAATAAAATTTTACTAGTAGTCCTCCATGCAGTATAGGAGCATTAAACATCCAGTCGTGGTTTTGTCCTTACATAGTTACCCTTGAGAAATTATGACAGTATTTGAAATTTTCCAGTTCATGGAAAGAGCATTTTTTTCTCTTAAAAGTTGTGAACTTAGTCTTTAATGCCTGTTTCCCAAATCTAATAGTGTCTATGTTTGTATATAATATAACATAATTTATGTACAGTACATTCACGACAGCTATGACGTTTTTGAAGAAAACCCCAGCTCGTTAATACGAATGAATATCAGCTGTTTCAGGCCTAATTGATAACAGATCTGCCACATCCAACAATACCCCAAATATCGCAGCGACGAACCAACGCTACCTATTGTTTAAATGGCTAGATCTGGATCTCTAAATAAAAACATAATTTTAAAAAATCCCTCCTGTTTATTAAGTTAAAAATATAATGAGCATATATGAAGAAAGAAAGATTCATCCATACATTATCCAAGCCACATATCCTCACAAGGGTCACGGGAGAGCCGGAGCTTATCCCAGCTAGCTTCGGGCAAAAGGCGGATTACCCCTTGAACTGGTTGCCAGTCAGTCACAGGGCAGATATCGACACCAGCCTGCTGAGCGAGAATTGATCCCAAGCTGCCTGCACCAAAGTCAGGCGTGTGTACCAGTACACCATCAGTGACTCACAAGAGAGGTCCACTGGATATAAAATATTTTAGTATATGATCATAGTATTTTAGTTGAGGGCTGCTGCTGCTGGAATGCACATAAAAATTACAGCTCATTTCAAAGAGTCATAGCGTCGTTTGATGCCCAGACAGTCAAATCATTAGCGTGTCATTGTAAATAAATCACAGGAAGCCTTTCGGTCTGCTCACTAATGCCTTAGTTAGCATTTATTAATACTTTAATTCTCCAATCAATACACTGTGGGACATGAGCCCAATTTTTTTTTCCTTCTCCACTTGTCCTCGTCAGGGTTGGGAATGGGGAGGTTCCAATCCCCACTGACTATGTGCCAATCAATTGCAGAGCACATACTGTATAATTCATTCCTAAGGACAATTGAGAATCTTCAAATAACTGAACATGCATGTTTTGGGAACGTGGAAGGGAATGTGAGTACCCCGAAGAAAACACTCAAACAAGAGGAGAACATGCAAACGCGACACAGGAGTAGCTAAAATGAAATTTGAACAAAGAACCTCTCATCTGTGAGGCAGATGTACTCACCACTTGTCACCATGCTGCACATATCTAAAACTTGCAATGCCTATATGTCCAACTGAGGAACAGTATTCAGTGTATTCAGTATATTACAGTGGTGCATCAACATACAAGTGACCCGATTTCCATTTTTTTTTCAAGATATGACCCATCGGCTGCATTTTTTTTTTCCTTTGACTTATATGCAAAAATTGGAGATACAAGCACTGGTGGCACTGGATGCAACACAGCTCATTTCACAACAAGCAGAAATGGGACATTTTAAACCTCCATCCATTTTCTTAGCCGCTTATCCTCACAAGGGTTGCGGGAGCGCTGGAGCCTATCCCAGCTGTCAATGGGCACGAACCGGGGTACACTCTGAACTGGTTGCCAGCCAATTGAAGGGCACATCGAGACAAACAACCGCACTCATAATCACACATAGGGGCAATTTTGAGTCTCCAATTAATGTTTAATGTTTTTGGGATGTGGGAGGAAACCGGAGTGCCCGGAGAAAACCCACGCAGGCACGGGGAGAAGATGCAAACTTGACACAGGTGGGCCGGGATCGAACCCAGGTCCTCAGAACTTTAAGGCCAATGCTTTCCAGCTGCGTCACCGTGCTGCCACATTTCAAACAAATTTACAAAAAAGAGGCTTCACGCAGTTTAATTTAATTCTCAGTTAAAGTTTACTTTCAAACTATACCAAACAGCAAATAAAATGCCAGGTTGTTTACCAGGATAACATCAGGGGTACATCAGCCTTAGAGTCAATGCTTGAAGGTCAAAAGCATTTTGACAGGTCTTCCTCTTTTGTGTCTTCCCCCACAGGAGCCCGCAGATGACAGGTCTGCACTGTACGAGCACCTGACGAACATGGAGCTCATCTCCTTGCTGCTGCAGCAGGACATGGACATGAACAAGCAGCAGGCGGCGTCCGAGTGTCAGCAAGCGCAGCTGGACAAATGCGAGGCAGAGCTGAAGAAGGTGAAGGCGCAGGTCCGCGACTTGGAGGACTACATCGACAACCTGCTGCTGCGCATCATGGAGCAGACGCCCACGCTGCTGCAGGTGCGCTCCAGACACAAGTGATCCTCGGAAGAAGTCTTACCACGTGTGAATGTCAGTTTTAGGATTTTGTAGGCAGAGACATGCATTAGGTCTTCCAATGAGTATGATTTACCTGTTTACACAATGTTATTACATGCATGCAGTCAATAATGACAGGGAAAAAAAAAAAAAGAATATGACCAAAAGTTACCGATTTTTTTGCCAAGTTGCGCTAAGTAGGCTGTTGTCACATTAAAATTCTAATGTAGCATTTTCATGTAAAATAATGTAAGAATTGATATAACAATAATATAAAATTGTATATTATTTATATTATGTGTTATTATTATTTGCAGCACTTGGTTCCATATAAATAAAGTTGAGTTGTAAATGCAAATTAAGTACCGATTTTACAATACTGTGCGTTTAAAGAAATATGGATTGTTTTCAAAAAGTAGATGCCATGGAAAATACAATGTAGACAAATTAAAACAAAATTACAAATAAAAATGATCGTATATACATATTTCCATCACCTCTGGATATTTCACTGGATTAAAAAAATGTTTGAAATGGGACACCGTGTTCCTTAGCTGCTGTGTTCCATTTGTTAGATAAACAAACACAAGTGTTCTTACAGTAATGTTCTTTCACGTTACCATAAGAATAAAACAACTAAAAAGCAAGCACGCCAGTGAAGTTATTTTTCCGTTCAAGTCTGTTGTCATGTATAAAGCATTGGATTCTCGAAGCTTCCTGCAGAGCGTCACCGATCGCACTGTTACCTAAGAATAAAGTGTGACTCTTCCCATCGTGTGGCCTCAGTGTTGAAATGTGCAATTCAAGCCTTATGTGAAGCTATCCTTTTGACCACTAGAGGGAGCGCTCATTACATCATCCCCAACCGACCAATGTCAGCACTTGGAACATTAAAAGATACTTGTACTTTCAACTCAATCAGCTCAAGTGCATCTCAGTTCTTTGGAATAGCATGGAAATCTTAAAGACCCTGTCAAGTAATTTCCTTGTATTTTTTTTCTCCACATACATTAAATATGTACAAAGACTGAACAATTTAGAACTGAACTGCTGAGATATAGCGTAAAACTTTCACCTACTCAGCTGTCTGTTTTTTTTTTTTAGGTTAAGGGATAAAACGGGCACGCTGACGCAACCAGGGCTCAGTGTGAGCAGCCCCTCCCCACTATATCGTATCTCGTGTAGTGCACGGAGTGACGCCGTGGTAACAAACACACTTCACATTTTGTGCGCTACACTAATTCAATGTTATACAGAATCGATTCACAACAGAATTGTAGGATTTTTTTTAATCTCAATAAATTACAATATTCCATATCCATCCATTTTCTACATTGCTTATCCTCAGTAGGGTTGCGGGCGTGCTGGAGCCTATACCGGCTAACTTCGGGCAAGAGGCGGGGTACACACTGAACTGGTTGCCAGCTAATCGCATGGCAGAACATTATATAATAACAATTAGAACGATTACAATGGCAATTAGCACATTTGCCTCACTGTGGTGATGTCCCTGGTTAGAATCTCCCCTCTGGCCTTCCCTTGTGGGGTTTGCATTTCCTTTTTTTTTTCTCTCTCTCTCGGTGCTCCGGTTTCCTCCCACATTCCATAAAGGTGCATGTTGGGTTGATTGAAGACTCCAAATTGGCAGTAGGTGCGAATGTGAGTGTGGGAAAGATCCGAGGTCAGCCACAACCCGAATGAGAACAAGCGCAGTCGAACTGGAGTAAAAAAATGTGATCACTGTGTACTTGATCTGCAAGGAAAACTTTGTCGCTACCTCCCTAGACAAGGGCTACTCTTTGTATTCTTTATATTGTAGTATGAAATTTCAAAAAAAGGATGTGTAGCTCTGATCACAAATTCCAAGAAGCAACTAAGGGCTGGATTATTTTATCTAGCATTGAAAAAGCTAGCAAGCAAGATGGCATGCTGTCTACAATTACTGTTTTTGATAAATAAAATGTGCATTACGTAAAATGTGTGGTTTATTATAACGTAGTCGTGAATTAATTCATTTCTTAAATAATTGAAATGCGCTAGATTTTAGTTTCTCAGCACACCGTTTTCTCCAATATTATTTACAATTTTCTTTTTTATTGTTTCGCTCAACATGAATGTGAATTAATTTCATTTGGTGCACCTGCCAGCAGTACTATCTATCCGGGCAAACTATTCATTTATTTATTTATTTTATTTATTTATTTATTTAAGTGCAGCACGATTGATCGTTCCAGTCACGTAACAGCATAGTGGCTGTCATTGATCATTTTGGATGTTTTGGATGTGGACTCACGCTCTGTTGCTTACTAAGCTAGCGGCGGGGGACACGTTTGGACTACATTTCCCATCAGGTTTTGCGGCCTTTAGCAATCTTTTTTTTTTTTTTAGTGTGTGTGTGCGTGTGTTACGTGTACTACTTTCAACCAACGAAGAGGAGTTAGCTAGACTTGAGGACGGGCGGGCTCCGGGTTCATTAATAAAAAAAAAACTGGGTTGTCATGGCGGAGGCTGCAGCTTGTCCTGTTTTCCGTCTCGGAGGCTCACGCTATGACCAGGTAAGCCGTATATTTTTATCTTTCTTATCGGATTGTGACACTTGACTTCATCGTGAGGCAGAAAGAGGAGGAGGGGGTCTTCGGGTGGGCAAACAAGCATCTTCGTCTCACCCTCCCTTTCCCTCAGGATATGCTTCCCACTTTGCCCGCTTCTACATCTGTTGGCTTTTTCCCCCTCTCAAAACAATGTTGACACCCCCCCCCCCCGGCAGAAACACGCAATTGATTGGTAAATAATTACCCTTGTAATGCACATTGAACTTGTCACATTCATCGTGTGAAATGAAATGACTAAACTTCAGATGCAGTTCATTCACTGATTCTGTACCCAGCAATTTGTTGGGACGCCCAAAGCTGTCAAATCCTTAGATAAAGTAGGAGCTGGTGTCAAAGAAGTACATGTTGTCTTGACATGTGTTAAATATGTTTTGTGAACCAAAACACGCATGTCGCATATTATTTTCCCCCATCCAAATGAATGGAAATGCCATTAATCTGTTATAAACCCATGTTGTGCTCATTCTTGTGTGTCCGCCTTGGCCACCAAAAGACAATTTAAAATAAAAATGCCTGTACAAATGACGAGAAGTTGCTTAACTAAGTGACTAAATACGCAGCAGGTATATTAGTCTTATAAGAGAAGATAAAGAACATATTCTTCTAAGGGACAAACTGAAAGAAAAAGAAGAAAATGTTAAGTGGTTTCTCTTCATGTGTTATTGCACCTTTTTGTGGTCAAATATCTGTTTGGCTGTCTATGGCTTTTTGCATTAGGAGGTAGCATAGATGATGATGGCGACATACACATCAGGTATTTGTTTTATGTTTGGTTTGTAAACATGGTAAACTAGTAAACTGAGAGTGGCATTAAACAGCTTGATGCCTCGTTTGGAAAAAATCTTCACTATCTGTCGAAATGCAGCTCGTTGTTGAGTGAGTTAGGTTTGTTGAGTTAGACCTCATTTCTGAAAAATGTGCTCAAGTCTAAGCTAAAATAAATAAATAAGTGAAAATAAATGAATCCTAGCAATTGCTCGTAGCTTTAAAAAAAAAAAAGTCGAGTCACAAAATTGATGCGACATGACTTCTAAGTCCACATGTACAGTACATGTACTGTATGTTGATAAAGTGACCAGGGCATCAGGGAGGATGAGATGTTTACAGGACACATTCAAATTGGTGGACCCACTGGCATTTCCCTGTCAATGACCAACGCTCATGCGTGAACTCATAGAAAATGTTTTCCGCTCTGCTAAAGTGAGCACTGTGCACTCAGAGCACAGTGCGAGAATCTGACTGAATTTCTGAAAGTACCAAAAAAAAAAGTAGCCTTGACTGTGCTAACTGTCAGTTGTGAACTGAAAAGTCAAGCGAGATAAAAGGGATTACAAATGTTTTTCTTCATACAACTCCACATAAAGTCATAAAGTCAACATTGATAAAATGAATTACACCATTGATTGGGTGGCAATCCCACGACCATAGTGAGGCTATGCAGTAGAGAAAAATGGATAAACGGTTATTTGGGCATAAATGTAGGAACGCAAACTGTCTTGTCAAAAGTTCAAATGAAAACTAATGCAACGTAGATCACGTTAATGAAAACTCACCAAAACGAATCTGAAAAATAGTCCTGTTGATGTCATTGCCTCCAATTCAGTAAGAGTTGCGTTTTTCTCATTTGGCCAACACGTTCACATTTTGCAGTCAGATTGGCGCTGACACAACCACAAATTCTTCGGCCATTTGACAATATAGCTTCTACAATTAGCAGTAACAGTGCATAATAATAAGTAGTCATGTGGCTGTACCTGGCTGTTTGTCATCCCTACAAACCTAAAACTGTAAAGTTTATACAAATAAGATGGTGCTCATGAAATTAGGCATATGTGCTGACTTGAAATAGATCCCGGAGGCTGGACGATGTTGCTGCACGGGCCACTTCTGGACAGCGGGCCAAGAGCTTGACGTGTGCATTAGATTGATGAGCAGTTCATTGAATGACATTGAATGAATCCCATTACTCGATTTTTCATGGTCTCAAACTGATTGAAGAGCAGAAACATTTGCATTGGTCAGCTTCTTGAACGTCACCTTCACGTGTTAAATTCTCGCTTTTTCGCTGATTCAGCAGGAGTCTGTGGGAATTATTTACCTTCTGCTCCACTGTGCAAAGTACAAAGAAGACACTTCATTTGTCTGGTCTTATTCAATCAACAGAGAACAGTGCAGGTTGATTCAATATTTGTTGTGTGCCGAACGATTATTATCCATCCATTTTCTTACGTACTTATTATGGATAATGGGTTGGTCAATTAGCTGATTGTTATTGCCTCTTTTTTTGACTTGATTAATCATTTTCAAGAAGATACTCGAACAAAATGGAGTGTGCTATTTGGCTTGCAACCAGCAGAGGCATTGAGGCACTCAACTAGTTTGCTGTCTAAAAAAGGGAGACAATAACATCATGGTGGGAAGTTGAGTTACACCGATGAGTGTTTTGCTCAATACATCACTGGGATGGAAGCATGAGTTAAGAATATTTCGAGGGATTGGGTTGTGCGAGAGCTGGAGCCAATTCAGGTCAACTTAGGCTAGAAATGGGGTAAACCCTGGTCTTTTCACCAATCACGGAGCACATATAGACCAACAATCACACTCAGTTACACCTACGACAAGAACCTAACGTGCATGTTTTTGGAATGTGCGAGGAAGCCAGAGTACCCCAAACCAGAAAACCAGGCAAGTGTGGGAAGAACATGCAAAACTCCACACAGAAAGTCGGGGCTGAGCTTTAAACCTGAACCTCTCACCTGTGAGACAGACTTGCTAATCATTACATGGATGAGAATTTTCCGCCGATCGGCGGATTTCCGACTTTTTCAGACCAAAATGACCATTCTCGACATAAGCGCAAATCCGTTGAGAAAATTTCAGTGGGGTAGGGTATTGTGCGCTTGCCTCTCGGTGGTGGGCTGCAAGTTCAGCTTAGTGCTAGCACAAGCACGACTATCATAGGCCGTTCTAACTTGCTCTGTAGTGTAAATATTTTCATTTTGCGACATAAACATTAAAACTTGTTTGCGGCAGATTACTCGATTGAACAACAGAGTTATACAGTATAATGATCCAATCGTGTTAGTGGTTAATCAAGTTTCACCAGTGCCATGTACATGTGTTCTCGGTTCTCAGAAATTGCAGTGTGGGACTTCGATAGCGCGAACTGAGCGACGATGTGTTCCAAGTTTTACGATGGCGAAAGTGTTGGAAAAAAGGATGAAGATCGAGCGAGGGCAATTAACAAGGATGCTGGAATCAAAAACTGTTTTAGATGGGCATGGGTGGAAAATATCAGTGACATATGTAAATAATTGTATATAAACTATTCATTGAAATACTAAAAACTTTGAATTGATTAAATTGATAAAGCAGCCTACAGCACATATGTGGTAAGGTAATTTTTACTCATATTGTTCTAAAAACCTGTGCTTCATCTCTACACTATACTAATTCTATGAATAACTGACTGCATATCAAAAAGAAAATATAATGGTGTATCCATATTAAACAGTGAAAGAGATTGAAAATTCATTCTGAAGTTTGGCAAATGGTGAAACTTTTATATGTAATGTGCTTCAAATAAGTACAATAATTCACACATTGAAGAAATAAAACTTATATTTCAATTTTTGCTGTACTGGTAGAGCACCAAACAAGGGACATTTTTTTCCACAAATACATTTAAATTCAGTGTTGAAATTAATGGTTTTGGGGCTAACAAATTGCTAAAATCGCTGAGCTTCCGGGGGCTTCACTCCCTTGGTCCACGACAGGGCGCTGCCCCTGCACTCCGCTGAGGGCCTTCGGCCCCCACACCCCCAGCTACTTTTCAGACTTTTTTCTCATTTGGCATTCTCATCCCTGTCATTAGCAAGCCTTACTGCAAGAGATTCTATTGCATTTCTCACAAATATAAATATTGTGAAAAAAGTTTTGATGCGATCTTTTTCAGGCAAGACCTTATTTATCTTTCATTCACTTGTGTAATGTTATCATGTACAATGTACTTTGTATGTACAGTCCTGCTCAAACAACAATGAAGAGCTAAGGTAGCATTTTTTTTTTTAACATTCGTACATTCAAGTTTCTTTGTACGCATCAGGCACATTTTTTTACTTTCTCTCATGTCGCTGCTAAAAATGAGGCCACTCTTTGAATCAGCACGAGGTTTGTGTGCGCAGTGTGTTGCGCTACATCTGTGGAAGCCTTGTTGTGTTTGCCCCTGAGAGCTGGAACTCATGCATAATTAAAGTCGGCCACTCGGATGGAGCCCATCTCCTGCAACAGCAACATGGGAGGGCGAGACAGTGAAGGCATCATAGAGTGTTTAACTACACTTGAGGAGCATCCATGAAGGTCGTTGACCGTCATTTGCAGGAATGGTCATTAAAATGGTATAAAATAAGGTTTTTTACGCCCTACTTGCAGTGATGGATATCTTCCACGCCGTCTAATTGAAGCTTCCGTGTTTTTGTCCATCTGGTTTGCCAAACGGGCTCTTGGTGTGATTATAGCGCCTGTTCAGACTGCTGGCACTCACGCTTTGCAGTTGGCAAGAGCTGACTAGCTGACTGGGGACAGTGAAGGCACCACACACACAAAAAAAAAGGGGGGGGGGGGGCGGCGGGTGAAAGAAAATGGAGGTTCTAGCTCCCTTTTAAAAGCCCCCCATCTGCATGCAAATGCTGAGCTTAAGAAGCATATTTGTTTTCCAGTAATGTTTGGTAGAATTTGGAATTCTAAAGCTGTACAGAGTTTAGATGTCATGGCCCGTCGGAACGGGAGTAGGACCCAAATGCAGGACTCGGACGATGCAAGGTAGTGCGGGGAGATACGTTTATTATTCCGTCTAGGATCGAGCAGGCAGTCAGGTGCAGCAGCGGTAGTTGGGACGTCGGGCGAAGAGAGCAGGTGAGCGGACAGGCAGGAGTCAGTACACAGGAGAACAATCAAAGCAGGCAGAAGTAACGAAGGAGTCAGGCTTACAAGGTTGGTCGGCGAACAGGCGAAGGTCGGTACATACGGGTTGTCGATCAGGGATACTGGAGCACTCGAACGGTGTCACGATGCGGGGCTCAAGGATGGACCCAAATGCACGACTCCAGACAGTACAGAGGAAACCTTTATTCGGTCCGAGGTCTGAGATCAGGTAGACAGTCCAAACAATCCGTAGTACCAGTGCGAATGGGCTTACGAGGGTGGTCAATGAACAGGCGTGGGTCGGTGCATGGAGGTCAGAAGTCGAGAAAGCAGGAGTGCGGGAACGAGGCATGAAGAGCAACAATCTAGCAGAGTATTAGTCGTCCCCCGGGTCCTATATGTACTGGGTCTAACCAGTGTTCATGAGGGGCAGGTGTGCACCCTCAGATTAGACGGCCACGCCCAGCCCTGGCTGGAATCCAGGAGCATGACAGTACCCCCCCCTCAACGGCCGGCTCTGGACGGCCCAGGAGCATCAGGGTGAGCCGCATGAAAGTCCCTGATGAGGGAGCGGCCCACGACGAAGCGGGAGGGGATCCAAGAGCGCTCCTCTGGGCCATATCCCTCCCAATCCACCAGGTACTGGACCCCCCTTCCTCTGCGGCGGGAAGACAGCAACCGGCGCACCGTATACACCAACCCACCGTCGACCATGCGGGGGGGGGGCGGGGGGGACTTAAGCGGAGGAGCCAGCGACGACGTGCGATTCGGGCGAAGTCTGCTGACGTGGAACGTAGGGTGCACCCTCATCGACCTGGGCAGTTTCAACGAGACGGCGACCGGGTTAATAACCTTGGAAACCGGGAATGGGCCAATGAACCTGGGAGCAAGTTTGCGGGATTCCGTCCGCAGCGGGAGATCTTTGGTGGAGAGCCACACTCGCTGTCCCACTCTGAGCTCTGGTGCGGCCCTTCTCTTGCGGTCTGCTGCGGCCTTGTAGGCGCTGCTCATGCGCAGCAGTGTCCTCCGAGCTGCTTCCCAGGTCCGTTTGCAGCGTTGCACCACGGCCAGGGCTGACGGAACTGCGGAGTCTGTGACCAGTGGAGGAAACAGGGACGGAGGGTAGCCATGCACGACATGGAGTGGAGCCATACCTGTTGAAGCGGAGGGTAGAGAATTGTGGGCATACTCCACCCACTTGATGTGCTGGCTCCACGTGCTCTGGTCCCTGGATGCCAGACATCGAAGACCGGTCTCTAATTCCTGGTTAATCCTCTCAGTCTGGCCATTAGACTCTGGGTGATGACCCGATGTCCGACTTGCTGAAGCGCCGATGAGGTTGCAGAACTCCTTCCAGAAACGGGCGCTGAATTGCGGACCCCTGTCCGAAACGATGTCCTGGGGTAGGCCGTGGTAACGGACGACCTCGTCTAATACCAACTGGGCTGTCTGCTTGGCCGACGGGATCTTCGGAAGCGGCACGAAGTGGACCATCTTGGAGAAACGGTCCACTACGGACAGCACCACTGTGTTCCCTTGTGAAGGCGGCAGGCCGGTGACGAAGTCCAGCGCGATGTGTGACCACGGACGAAAGGGGATGGACAGGGGTTGCAACTCACCAACAGGCCGTAGGCGGGAAGTCTTATTGGCAGCACACACCGGGCAGGCGTTGACGAACTCCCTTACGTCCTTGCTGAGGTTAGGCCACCAGAACCCTTGTTCGACCACTGAACGTGTCTTCGCCATACCCGGGTGGCAGACCGTCTTGTTGGTATGGGCCCAGTTGATGACGTCTCCCCGCAGAGATGGGATGACGAAAAGGCGGCCCGACGGACAATCCGCGGGTGGCGGTGTCTCTCCCAGGGCCTCCTTCACCCGCGACTCGATCGCCCAGGTGAAACCGGACACGAAGCACCCCGCTGGCAGGATAGTAGCGGCGTCTGAATCCGTGCGCCCTCCCTCGTGGATCCGCGAGAGTGCATCCGGCTTGCCGTTTTTGGAGCCTGGGCGGAAAAACACCTTAAAGTGGAAGCGGGTGAAAAATAGGGCCCACCTGGCCTGACGGGCGTTCAACCTCTTCGCAGACTTCAATTATTCAAGGTTCTTATGGTCCGTGAAGACAACGAACGGTACTTGCGAGCCCTCCAGCCAGTGCCGCCACTCCTCCAACGCGCTCTTGACCGCTAGCAGTTCCCTATCTCCCACGTCGTAGTTCCTCTCTGCCGGGGTCAACTTTCTAGACAGGAACGCGCACGGGTGGATCCTTCCATCCCTGGGACTCCTCTGCGACAAGACTGCTCCGATTCCTGAATTCGATGCATCCACCTCCACCACAAACTGGTTATCTGGGTCCGGAATAATGAGAACGGGCGCAGTAGTGAAACTTGCCTTGAGCGTGCTGAAGGCCTCCTGGCAGGTCCCGGACCAGTCGAAGGTGGTATGTGGCGAGGTGAGCGAATGCAGAGGAGCGGCCACGGAACTGAAGTTCCTTATGAATTTCCTATAGAAATTGGCAAATCCCAAAAACCTCTGCACGTCCCGCCTGTTGGTGGGGGTAGGCCACCGCAGCACCGCGTCGACCTTCCCGGGATCCATCCGTATCTCTCCCTCAGCCAGGACGAAGCCCAGGAAGGACACGGATGCCCGATGGAACTCACACTTATCCATATTCACGTATAATTGGTGCTGCTGCAGACGCCGGAGCACCTCTCTGACTTTTTGAATGTGAGAGGTTAGGTCTGCTGAAAAGATGAGAATGTCATCCAGGTAAACAAAGACAGATCTGTTCAGGAACTCCCGAAGCACGTCATTAATGAAGTTCTGAAAGACGGCCGGAGCGTTTGTCAGTCCAAAGGGCATCACAAGATACTCATAGTGCCCTGTAGGGGTGTTGAACGCCGTCTTCCACTCATCCCCTTCCCGAATCCGCACCAGATGGTAAGCGCTGCGCAAGTCGAGATTGGTGAAGATCCGGGCTCCCTGGAGGAGTTCGAATGCTGTAGAGATAAGCGGCAAAGGGTACCTGTTCTTGACTGTGATGTCGTTCAGTCCTCGGTAGTCGATGCAGGGTCGCAACGTGGAGTCCTTCTTCTTGACAAAAAAAAAAACCCGCACCGGCTGGTGAGGATGAGGGGCGAATGAGTCCGGCTGCCAGCGAGTCCTCGATGTAGTCCCTCATGGCTTGATGCTCTGGTCCTGTTAAAGAGAACAGTTTCCCTCTGGGAGGAGAGGTGCCTGGCAGGAGTTCAATCGCGCAGTCGTATGACCGATGTGGCGGCAGAGACTTTGCCTTAGATTCAGAGAAGACCTCCCGTAGGTCATGGTAGCAGGAGGGCACTGCGGTCAGGTCCGGGGCGGTACTAGGTTCTGTTAGCTGAACCGGCGCGACTTGAATACCCCTGTCTCTCCGGACAGCGAAACAGCGACTGAGACAGTCCTCTCCCCAAGTCTTGATCTGACCCGTGGTACAATCTATGTGCGGATTATGTTCTTTGAGCCACGGGCTGCCCAAGATGATGTCGCTACTACGTGCGTCGAAGACATGAAAGCTAATACGCTCCAAGTGAGCGTCCGGAAAGCTCATACGTAGCGTCTGAGTGCGATGTGTAACCCGACAAAGGAACTTGCCGTTGGCGGCATAGGCGTGACGAAACCGTTGCGTGGGGAAGGTTGCTGCCCCCAGCTCCCCGACCACGCGGGGATTTATCAGGTTTGCTTCCGACCCAGAATCTATGAAAGCCGTCACAGTGCATGAACGGGAGTCCGTTCCCAAGGTGAGGTGAAGAAGGGACCTCCCTGACCCCGCCGCGGTGTACCGCACACTCACCGGAGTAGAGATCCTGATGTCAGAGTGCCCTGGTCGAGTCGGGCAGCGGGCGATCAAGTGTCCCAAACGCCCGCAGTAAAAACAGTGTCCCTCTCGTCGCCGACGTAAGCGCTCCTCCGCTGAGCCGCCAAGCCCCTCCACTTGCATGGATTCCGATGAAGCTGACAACACGGGTGGCCGAAGCGGAAACAACCGGACTGCGACTCTCCCTCTCCTCCTCCCTCAGGCCCTCCATCTGTCTCTGCACGGTGAGGCGCTGGTCCACCTTGAGGGCCAATGCGATGAGGGAGTTAAACTAAGGCGGAAGATCCATGGCCACGGAACTCAATGGCGTAGTCGGACACGCGGCGACGTCCCTGGCGAATTGTCATGAGCAAGGACGCCGCCTGGCGTTCCGGAGCCGCGTACTGGAACACCTGGGTGAGCGCGCAGACGAAGCTCGCCCATGAGCGGCAGGTCTCCGAGTTACGGCTCCACTCGGCGGTGGCCCATGCCTCCGCCCTCCCTGTCATGTGGGAAATGACGAAGGCGATCCGGGAGCGGTCCGTGGGAAAAGCGGACGCTTGCAGCTCAAAGTGGAGATCGCACTGCGCCAGGAAGGGCTTGACGTTACCGGAGTCGCCTGAGAACCACTCTGGTCGAGAGAGTGGAGTGATGGTGGCACGGGGAGGCACAGGAGCGGCCGCGCTAGCTTGGGAGGCTAGCCACGGTTCCAGCTGGGTGCAGAGCTCCTGGATCTGGTGAGTCATACCCTGGAGAGCAGCCTCTTGCTCACCCAGGCCTTTGCCCTGCACTTGCAGCGGACGGCGAATGGCTTCAGAGTCGGCTGGGTCCATGTTCTTGGCTAGATCGTTCTGTCACGGACGAGACTCGGGGGTGGACCCAAATGCACGACTCCAGAGACAGCAGACAGTACAGAGGAAACCTTTATTCGGTCCGAGGTCTGAGATCAGGTAGACAGTCCAAACAATCCGTAGTACCAGTACGAATGGGCTTACGAGGGTGGTCAATGAACAGGCGTGGGTCGGTGCACGGAGGTCAGAAGTCGAGAAAGCAGGAGTGCGGGAACGAGGCATGAAGAGCAACGATCTAGCAGAGTATTAGTCGTCCCCCGGGTCCTATATGTACTGGGTCTAACCAGTGTTCATGAGGCGCAGGTGTGCACCCTCAGATTAGACGGCCACGCCCAGCCCTGGCTGGAATCCAGGAGCATGACAAACGGGACATGAAGCTCAACGAACTGGCGCGGACCAGTCGTCATCGGGGTCATATAAATACACAGGCGAATCAGGCCGCATGAGGCGCAGATGTGCGCCTCCCAATCTGCGCAACCGCACTGGCACCCGCACAGCCCGGGCTGGAGCGGCAGGATCATGACATTAGAGGCTTTTGATTAAGTATTTTATTTTTAAGTGTTGCTACTGGATGAGTTGAACTGTGTCTGTGTTTCAGGGTTCCTTTCTCGGCCGGTTGAGACATTTTGTCGACATCATCGACCCAAGCACACTCTTTGTATCTGAGGTAAAGCTACGTTTTTGTTTTAACAATATAAGCTACCATTATAAATCCTACATGCCCACAGTTATTTTTTTTTTCTTGAACTCATAAAAGGAACACTTTTTATTTATTTTTTTTTATTAGCCTCCTAAGAATGTAAATAAAATATAATTACATCATCCATATTTTACAAAGCAGTAAAGAGCATGTATTGTTCAAAATAGCTTGGAAAACACATTTTCAACAACTGCTCATTCTTGCTTGTTTATAGTAGGGCTGCAACTAACAACTATTTTCATAATTGATTTCTGTAATCAAATTTTAAAAAATTAGTAAAAAATCCATCCATCATTTCATTCATTTCCTGAGCTGCTTATCCTCACGAGAGTCGCAAGAGTGCTGGATCCTATTGCAGTTATTATCGGGCAGGAGGCGGGGTACACAGGGATAATGTGAAGCTAAAACTTCCCAATAAATCAACGTATTGTTGCACATTTGAACAAAGCACCTTCTCCTTGTCATTTTATTGAATGCAGAAACAACTCAAAGAGAGCATCCGACTCCTGGATGACTTTAAACACGGAACACTTCCACAAGGAATCTCCAATCTTCAGGTGAGTCTTCACCGTGCAGAAGTGACACATTGTGAGCTTTTCATTGAAATAATAATTGTTCCTGTTGTTTACCTGCTTTGTGAAGCTGTGGAAAGCCCAAAAGATAAAACAGGTACGTCCTAAGTGGCAAAGTCCCAGAGACATTAATGTTGATGATGTCATCCTGTCAAAATGTCATCTCAGGCTATCATTCATCCCGACACAGGCGACAAGATCTTCATGCCGTTCCGAATGTCAGGTACGAGAAAATGAAGATCTTTCCAGAAGTCGTTCATATTGTTTTCCCTTTGTCTGCTCAGTGTTGTTTATTTTCTGGCCTGCACAGGTTACGTACCGTTCGGAACGCCCATTGTAAGTCATGTGTTGCTCTTTCTTTCATCATGGTCTTGGGCTATTTACCGATGTCATTTTCATGCACATTTTTGGGGACTTGGGAAGATAAACTTTGGACTTAACTTTCTTTCAAAATAAGCTCTTATCAGACTTTTATCTGCTTTAGGTCATCGGCCTTCTTCTGCCAAATCAGACACTGGTGTCCACCATTTTCTGGCAGGTAAACAAATGTGAATATCCTAAACATTGCATCTATCCATCTATCCATCCATCTATCTATCTGCCCGCCCGCCCGCCCAACATTTTAATGGACTAAGCCCCACAACACACAGTCACAGGACAGGGATAATGGTTACTAGTCGGGGACCCGGTAACCTTAATGGATGGGTTGTGGGCTTTCACTTTTCTTGTGGTTGGACTTGGCTTCATTCTCAATAAACATTAAAACAATTAAAAGATAAACAAAGAGAGTATTTAAAACTCCCCTGTTGCACTGGAAAACTGCTCCAGCAACGAAGGCATACAGATCCAGGTTCAATCAAAAACAACAAAAGCATTTGATCACAAGTCCTTCCTTTCCTCTAGTGGCTGAACCAGAGTCACAATGCTTGTGTCAACTACGCCAACCGCAATGCCTCAAAGGTAAACAACACAGTTGTGGTTTTGCACTCATGATACTTTTAGCAGGGAAATCCACGTAGTTGTTGTTATCCTTTTCAGCCAACGCCAACATCCAGATTCCTACAAGGTTATTTTGGAGCTGTAACCAGTGCTGTGTCTATTGCTGTGAGTCTCTGTTTTAGCATTAAAACCTTCATCTTTACTATTTAAAGACTACTTCAAATACAGTTTGCTCTTGGCAAATTCACCTATGCATGTTTTTCTCTGGAACCTATCATCAGGTATTTGCTGAAAAACAAAACATCTATTTGAGGTTTTTGTGGATGTCTGCCTCATAGTTCTGAAGACCTGGGTTCAAATCTGGCCTCGCCTGTGTGGAGTTTGCATGTTCTCACTGTGCCTGTGTGGGTTTTCTCTGGGTACTCCGGTTTCCTGCTACATCCCAAAAAAATGCATTGTAGGTGGATAGATGAATCTGAATCACCCATAGGTGTGAATGTCAGTACGAATGATTGTGTGTTTATATGTGCCCGGTGATTGGCTGGTGACCAGTTCAGGGTGTACCCCACCTCTTGCACAGAGTCAGCTGGTATAGGCTGTAGCACGTTTGTGACCCTAGTGAGGATAAATACTACCGAAAATGGATGGATGGATGTTGTGAATTGATTTTGAAATTGTATTAAAGTAGTTTTTTGAGATAATAGTTCAGCGATGCCAAGTATTCCTTCTGTCCATCCATTTTCTGAGCCGCTTATCCTCACGATTGTCGTGGGAGTGCCGGAGCCAATCCCAGTTGTCATCTGGCGGTGTACCGGTACACCCTAAATTGGTTCCCAGCCAATTGCAGGGCAGGAAACCGGAGTGCCCGGAGAAAACCCACACAGCCGAGGCAGGATTTGAACCCCAGCCCACAGACATGTGAAGCCAGCGCTCTACAGCTGCGCCACCAGGCCGCCCCAAGTGTTCCTATTACTCCCAAGTCAAAAATGTTCTTGGAGAGGAAAATGTGCATGCTAAGTTCACTGTAGCCATTGTTAAACTCATGTTAGAATTTAGGTGAAGCATGAGCACACTTGGAATGGCAGCAGAGAAAACGGGTATCAGAGACTGTAGAAACAGAATTATGGAAACAATCCCAGTCATTTGTTTAAACACACGGACATATGTGGTGCGTGTAACATACCAGCCTCTCTTTTTGTACACACACCAGGCTTGCAAAGACTTTCTATTTGGGTGACAAGAGTCAAAAAGAAAGAATTAGATGGACTCTAAGACAAAACACGTGTAATCATATGTAACCTACAGTTCATATTCGTAAGAGTTGTGGCTTTAGTTGGGGACGTGAGAGCAGAGAGGGGGAGTGCTAAAGTAAGGCTACATTTAAATCTTACTTGCAGTTTGTAAATTGCATACTCTACCCTGAAGGTAGGTCACTGATTGTGTAGTGGTACACACATCTGCCTTTGGTGCGGACAGCGTGGGATTGCTTCCCGCTTAGTGATGGTGTCCATATCTGCCCTGCGACTGACTGGCGACTAGTTCAGGGTGTGGTCCGCCTTTCGCCCAAAGCTAGCTGAGATCGGCTCCAGCTTTCCTACAACCCTTGTGAGGATAAGCGGCTTGGATAATGACATGACATGACCTTAAAGGTATTATTCGATATTTGGACCTTCACCTAAATCACGAAAATCATTTGTAATTGCCTATCGATGCCACAAACTGTGAGCAAAGAATTTTTTTCTCAGACAACTCTATGGTCTAAATAAATGTCTCCCATCAGTTCAATATAGGTGCTTTGCGCCAATGTGTCACCAGATTGCCCAAAACAATATTTTTATGTGGGACATGCCCATGGTCTCAACACAAAAACAG
Source organism: Syngnathoides biaculeatus (assembly GCF_019802595.1). Taxonomy (NCBI): domain Eukaryota; kingdom Metazoa; phylum Chordata; class Actinopteri; order Syngnathiformes; family Syngnathidae; genus Syngnathoides; species Syngnathoides biaculeatus. Next base: position 29,652,603 of record NC_084650.1, on the reverse strand, counting down.
CAAATAAAATTGTGTTTCAGCAAACAATGGAGAATATGTTCCCCGTCCAAAAAATGCATCTGTGAAAAGATACATTTCCAAATGCCAAAGTATTCACAATATATATACTATGTATGCAATGTTGAGTGTCATGTGTATGAACAGTATTTGTTAATGTGTGGTAGGTGGGACTGAATGTGCTTCTTCAGAAGGCTAATAAACTGAGTCCTGCCACCAGGATGATAATACAGAGATTTGTCCCTTTTCCAGCAGTTGGTATGTTCTTAAAGCATCCGAATTAGTGTCAGTCACAGTAACAGTTGTCTTTTGCCCTGCGCAGTAGGTTACCCCTACATTTAGGACTTTATTCATTTGCATTATAGGTCACGTAACTCTATCATTTTCCAAATTGTATGCTCAGCCAGTGCAAACATTTGCAACGTGGTCCTGATGAGACACAACGAGCTCTCCGAAGGCATTGACGTACTTGACGCCAACGGGAACGTGGTGGGCTCCTCCAAAATTGCTGCCGCGCACGTGAGTGCCAATTTCAAACATTGCCAATGAAATGAATTATTTCCCGCTCATGTCACTCAGCTGCCATCTGCTCTCCTGACAGAGGGAATTAAAAGTGCGTATGAAACGAAGCGTGTGCACAATGCTGTCGTCCCGCAGGCCATCGCAGAGACGGCGTTCACACGTGTAGTCCTCCCCATGCCCATCTTTGTGCTGCCCCCAATCATAATGTCCTATCTAGAGAGGTTGGTATTGAAATAACTTCATTTTTCTTTTTAAATTACAACACAACATCCATCCATCCATTATCTACTGCTTTTCCGGGTCGAATCGCGGGAGAAGTATTTCAGCAGGGACACCCAGACTTCCTTTTCCCCAGCAACTTCTTCTAGCTCTTCCTGAGGAATCCTGAGGTGTTCCCAAGCCAGCCGAGAGACATAGTCTCTCCAGCGTGTTCTGGGTCGTCCTCGGGGTCTCTTTCCGATGGGACATGCCCAGAACACCTCACCAGCGAGGCGTCCAAGGAGGCATCCAAATCAGATGCCCCAGCCAACCTCATCTGGCTCCTCTCAATGCGGAGGAGTAGCGTTCGACACTGAGCCCCTCCCGGATGACCGAGCTTCTTACCCTATCTCCAAGAGAGAGCTCGGACACCGTGCGGAGGAAACTTATTTCGGCCGCTTGTATCCGGGATCTTGTTCTTTTGGTCACAACCCACAGCTCATGACCATAGGTGAGGGTAGTATCATAGATAGACAGGAAAATTGAGAGTTTCGCCTTTCGACTTAACTCCCTCTTTACCACAACGGACCGATACAAAGTCCACATCACTGCAGACGCTGCACCGATCCGTCTGTGGATCTCCCGCTCCATTTTTCCCTCACTCGTGAACAAGACCCCAAGATACTTGAACTCCTCCACTTGGGGGAGGATCTCATCCCCGACCTGGAGAGGGCACGCCACGCTTTTCCAACGTACAGGCCCCGAGCTGGGGGGCAATAAGTATACCCACACTTGCTCGGCGTCCCTCACCGCGGGCAACTCCAGAGTGGAATAGAGTCCAACCCCTCTAAAGAGGAGTTGTGCCAGAGCCCAAGCGGTGCGTAGAGGTGAGTCCGACTATATCTAGTCGAAACTTCTCAACCTCACGCACCAACTCGACATTCCATGTCCCTAGAGCTAGGTCCCCGCCTTTGGTCACCGCCCAGCTCACATTGCATCCGACCCCTATGGCCCCTCTCACAGGTGGTCAGCCCATGGGAAGGGGGACCCATGTTACCCTTTCGGGCTGCGCCCAGCCGAGCCCCATGGGTGCAGGCCTGGCCACCAGGCGCTCGCCTTCGAGCCCCACCTCCAGGCCTGGCTCCAGGGGGGCCCCGGTGGCCCGCGTCCAGGCAAGGGAGACCAAGATTCAATTTTTGTAGTCATCATAGGGGTTTTCGAGTCGTACTTTGTCTGGTCCTCACCACAACAGAACAAATAAAATAAAAATCACTAAATAATATGAATGAGAAAATCCCAACCTGAAAACTGTCACTTGTAATCTAAAAGATAATAAATAGCATATTTACAAAATATCAAACAATACATTAACTCTTTATAAAATGACAAATTAAGGCAAAATCGGCTTTTGGAAATCGTCTTATATACTGGATGTAAAAAGTCTACATTCGTGGTCAAATACCAGCATTTTTGTGATATAAAAGATCAGACCAAGATTAATCATCTAAAATGTTTTTTCCAGCATTATTTTGATCTAGAAGTTGTTCGACTAGATTGCTTTTTTTTTTTTTTTTTTCCAAAATATTTTAGATGAGGGAGCGGTACGGTGGATCAGATGGAAAGCATTGGCCTCACAATTCTGAGGTCCCGAGTTCAATTGACCCCTCCGTGGATATTGCGCAATCCGCGTCACTGACCAATCAGAGGCCAGAGATCTGCATAAACCAAAGCCCGTTTTTGCTCCCGCCATTTTCTCAGGCAATATTGCATGGTCCAGTATAGGTTTAGTTAGCGCTTTATCGCGTATTTGGGTTATTTAACAAAAAATATGGTTAAGAGGTGTAGTCACGGACTTTGTAATAGTGACGACAGGTATCCTGAAAGGCTAGTTGGTGGAGTTCGATTCGTACCCTTTCCAAAACCGAAGACCCAGTACGAAAAATGCCTTCGATGGATCAAACTTTGTGGAAGACCGCATCATCAACTAAATCCATTTAATATCAACCGGAACACATATGTTTGCACGAAGGTATGCCCTATATTTGATTTTCAATACATGTCTCGTATAAATGAATTCGAAGTCTTCGCTAGCATAACACTGCTGCGTGTGAACGATTGACACACTTATTCTTTGTTGAGCGATATTTAGCGATGATCGGACTGCACAAACGTATTGATTTCTTGCTGGCTCGCGGCCGAAGCTTAAGCAGACTGTGTTTGCACGAGGATATGCCATAAATTTGATTTTTAATACACGTCTCGTATAAATGAATGAGACGTTCTCCGCTAGCATAACACCGCTACGTGTGAACGATTGACACACTTACTCTTTGTTGAGCGATATTTAGCGATGATCGGACTGCACAAGCGTATGGATTTCTTGCTGGCTCGCAGCCGAAGCTTAACCAGACTGTGTTTGCACGAAGATATGCCCTAAATTTGATTTTTAATACACGTCGCGTATAAATTAATGAGACGTTCTCCGCTAGCATAACATTGCTACGTGTGAATGATTGAATGAAATCAGAAGCATGGCGTCTCTCTCAGTTCAGAATGTATTGTATTGTATTTGCCATCTTTACTGTTTGTCTTACGTCAGCGCACGTGGCGTGACATCACTTCAGGAGGCGTGGTTAAGTGCCCTGAACGGAGGGGTCAATTCTGGACCCGCCTATGTGCAGTTTTCATGTTCTCCCTGTGCCTGCGTGGGTATGCTCCGGGCGCTCCCGTTTCCTCCCAGATCCCAAAAACATGCAATATTAATTGGTCACGCTAAATTGCCCCTAGGTGTGATTCTGAGTCCAACCACTTCAGGGTGCACCCTACCTCCTGCCCTTTGATGGCTGAGATAGGCTCCAGCACTCCCGTGACCCTTGTGAGGATAAGCGGCTAAGAAAATGGATGGATGGATTTTAGAGGAGAGGTAAAAGTAAATAGTGTTTGCACAACAGTGTACACCCATTCCATTGTGAGCCGCTTATCCTCACTAGGGTCACAGGTGAGCTGACATCAGGCAGGAGGCAGGGTACACCCTGAATTGGTCTACAAAATTTGAATCTGAATTTGGTCTACAAATACACAACCAGGCATTCGCGTTCACGTTCACGCCTACAGATGGTGCACACCCTCTAACAGAAAAATTAATTGGATTAAAGGCAAATAGTCAAACTACTTGAAAATCAAAAGAATAATTGAATACATTGCTGATAAACATTTTTAAATTCATATTGAAACAAAACTGTACAAATACTATAATTTTAAAATGTTAGTTATAGTTATAGTAATAATAATAGCAAAGAAAGATAATCCATAATCCAACATTTTGAAAAAGTCACAAAATTGTGTACAAATGTAAGATTGAAAATGTTTTTTCATAAAAGAAAAATAAAAAAAAATGCCCTGTGTGGTAATGGTATTATAAATATAAATGAATTTCCACACTTCCATCATTGTTGTTGATGAATACCAAAATCATATGGCCTCTTCTAGGCAAATCCTTGGACACTCTACTAAATGGGTCCAAATTAGTTACACATTGCTTGTCATGTTGCAAAGATACGAAATGTATATGGGGATGAAAACCAGCATCTCTATCTCAACATGCCAGAACCTAACAAGGCATGTTTTAATGAGATGCTCAGTGGGAGCAGCAGCCTGAGGCCAACTACGAAATGTTCAAACTTGAAAATCTGGAATAGCAGCATATACTGTATGACAGCTGTGCACACAAAATACATGAGTGGATGGTAATTTTGTTTTTTTTTTCCTTATTTACACAAATAGCAGTGGTTCTCAAACTTTTAAAACCAAGTAACCCTTGAGTGTGGTAGAGGGTTCTTTCTTTCTTTTTTCTGATTTTCCATACATCCACTTCCTTCTACTTATCCCAGGTCGGGTTGTCGGGGCAGCCACTTCATCCAGCTGTTCTGAGATGGGGGTTGGGGGGGTGCCCGAGGTTTTTCCTGCACAGCTGGGAGATTTAGTCTCTTCAGCGTGTCCAGGGTCATCCCCAGGGCTTTCTCCCAGTATACGTGCCCTCTGAGCATCCTGACCAGATGCACAGGCCACCTCATCTGGCTCCTTTCAATGCAGAGGAGCAGCGGCTCAACTCTGAGGTCTTCCGGAATGACTGAGCTTCTCAACCTATCTCTAACGGAGACACATAGAGAAGGAATGGGCCACTTCTTTCGGTGAAAACCCACACGTCATGACCATAAATGTCCATGGGTAGAAACGTAGATTTAGCGTAAATAGCCTTTTGGTTCAGCGCTTTCTTAACCATAACGGATCGATTCAGAGTACGCATCAATGCACCAATCCATCTGTCGATTCCCAACGCCATTAATCCATCACTCGTGGATAAGAGCTTGAGATACTTGAACTTCTCCACTTGGAGCAGGATCTCGTCCCAAATCTGGAGAGAGCACGCCACCATTTTCCGACTGAGGACCATGCCTTGAGATTTGGAGGAAATTTAAAATCTCTTCATCTGAGTATCCAAGACATGTGGCCAAAGTTCTGTTGACACAACCACAAAGTTGATCATCAATCTGTGACCAAGGGTGTGCTGGTGCCAAGTCTTACACTCTTATGTGTGTAGATGATTATGGGCAATCTGTTACAAGCACAGAAGTCTAATAACTGAACACCACTGGTGGGGGGGGTCTTCCTAATCATGTCCTCCAGGTCTCAATGTCATTGCCCACATGAGTATTGAAGTACACCAGCAGAGCCAGTTATCCCTAGCAAATACTCCCAGAAGGGTTGGTATGCCCAGCTGCTGTTTTTGGACAGGCACAGATAACAGTCAGGCCCTGACAACCCTCCTGAAGGTGGAGGGAGCTCCACCATCTTGTCCACTGGTCTGAATCCCAACATGTAGGCACCTAGATTTGGGTCAATCATTATTCCTACTTCTGCTTGTCTCCTCACACTGGGGGCAACTCCAGAGTGGAAAAGCCCAACCTCTTTGAAGAAGACTTGTATCAGAGCCCAAGCTATGTGTCAAGGTGGGTTGGTAATTTCTCAACCTTGCACACCAGCTCAAGTTATTATCCTGACAGAGAGGTGACCATTCACATCCCGAGACCCAATTTCTGTCATTGGGGGTAAGATCGCCCATGTACCCGATTTTAGCTGCCACTCAGGCCACATTGCACCCATCTACCCCAGGCCCTCCCACAGATAATGTGCCCTTGGAAAGGGCCTCACCAAAGGGAATTTCAGGCTGTGACCAGCCAGGCATTATGAGTCCAGGCCCAGCCACCAGGTGCTCGTCATCTTGCCCCATATCTGGGACTGTCTCCAGATAAGCGCCTCGGTGATCTACGTACTGGCGCTGGAAAATTAGGTCTTTTGGTCGTTTTAAAAATTAACTCAATGTAATATTTTATTGGCACATAAACAATGACTAGAACTAATTTTTACCTTTCACTGTCCTACTAAGGTCTGTTATGAATGCCCTATGTCTGGAAATAGTGGACATTTATTTACTCAACTAAGAAATGGTGAGGGTTGGCTGCAATCATTATTGCATTATTGGTATATATTACATTTTTGGTCAACCTAAAGTTGTTCCATCGTTCACGGAGAAAGACACTGAACCCTGGTACAAATAGTAAAAAGCGGTGAGTAAGTAACTCCTTCCAAAAACATTTACGATTGCCTGCCGATGCCGCAAGATAGCATTGAAGCGCTACATAATAGTTTCTTGGCAAATGTTGGCTGGCGATGAATCCGACTAATACTTCGCAGTTTTGCTGCAAATGCTGGGTATAAATGAGCACAACAAATACACTTAGGGAAAGTAAACTGTTTATTGTGTTGGCTAGCCCGCAAGCTAATGCGCCAGTGAGGCAATGAGATAAAGACCTAAAAAGTGACTTAACACTGAAGGCAATGTCAACTTTTTACTAAACATTATACATTGATTACAATCGACTCATAGCACATAAAAATGCTCAATATAAACCTTATTCCTTCATCTGAATAAACAGGCCCAATCCAAATGGAATGTCATTTGGATTGACCAGGATGGACTAGTCCCATTACCACACTGATCAAAAGTAATTTTTTTCATGTAAACAGTGAATCAGAATGGTGCAAGCTGCACTCTGCCTCTGCATGCTTTGTCTTTACATCAATGCGGGGTGACATAATTTACACCAAACTATGACAGCTTCTAAATAGATTTCGTATGCTACAGAGATCTTGTTTTTAACAACTTTTACCTTGTTTTTGTCAAAGTGTATAAACAATCGCAACTAACTGAGCCTTCCACTGCTTTGTCAATAGATATTTATAAAATAAAACCTTTTTTGACTTTAGAAAATGTTTCAATGTCTTTGTGTCAATTAAAGGCCCAGAAATAGGGTATTAAAGTGTACATAATCTCCCAGATTTTAATACTACACTGACTTGGATTAAAATATATATGGTTCCTCATAAAGCCCTGCAATGAGCTGTGTTAATGAATAATACAACATTGTGAAGAATTGCACCTTGAGGTGGTTTCACACAAGAAGATGAAGCTGAGTACTTTGCAGCCCCCCCCACAGATCCCAAAATAACTGCAAGCTTCTGAAGGATCGATGTGCGCACGCAGACTCACTCACTGCCGTTTTCTATTTAAAAAAAATAAAAGTGTCTGCCTGTACGTTGCAGGCTGCGCTTCCTGCAGAAGAACCGCAGACTGATGCTGTCCATACACAGCCTTGTGTGTCTGTTTACGTTTGGCCTGTCGTTGCCTGTGGCCATCAGTCTCTTCCCCCAGATGTCACAGGTACATTCCGGGTGCTTTCATGATTCAAACTTGCAGGGCTTGAACTTCCAAGTCAAATGCACATCTGTCAAGAGCCCTCTAAGTTAATATAATGTCTCTTGCCCCCCCACCACCGCCACTCTGCTTGTAATTTGGATCTCACCTTCAAATTCTTTTTTTCCTCCTTCCTCGCAGATTGCGGTGTCTCGCTTGGAGCCTGAAATCGCCATGTCAACAGATTGCAACGTGGTGACCTACAACAAGGGTTTATGATGGAACATTAACTTAGAACATATGCATTGTTGAAAATAGGGCAGAAAAACAGTCTGTCAAGCCTATTAATACTTTAAACATGCAATAACAGTGTCTGCCACAAGAGAGCACTAAAAAAACCTAAAATTCTATTGGGGAAGATTTTTTTTTTAAAATTACGTTTCATTATGTGTGTATTATTTAATTTAATTAACGTTTTAATGTTTTCATAATTAAATACGTTACATCAGTATAAATTATGCAATTTTATCTAAATCATATTTAATGGAATTGCCATATGCAGTATGTGCAGGCAAAGCAGTTGTCATAATTTTTTAACTGGCTCTAAAGCAGCTAGAGCGTTTCGACCCTTTGAGTCAATTGATAATATTCCATCCATCCATTTTCCGTACCACTTATCCTTACTAGGCTCGTGGGTGTGCTGGAGCCTATCTGAAGCGGGGTACCCCCTGAACTGCCTGCCAGCCAATCACAGGGCACATATAAACAAAGATTCTTCAATTAACCTACCGTGGATGTTTCTGTGATGTGGGAGGAACCGTAGTGCCCGGAGAAGACCCACGCAGGCCAAAGGAGAACATGCAAACTCCACACAGGCGAGGCCGTATTTGAAACTGGATCCTCAGAACTGTTAGGCAGGTGTTAACCAGTCCGGGTATGCCGATTTCCTCCCAAACCCACAAAACATGCATGCTAGGTTAATTAACAGATTCTAAATTGCCTCTCGCCCAGACTCAGCTGATAAAGTCTCACGTGCGCCAGTGACCCTAGTGAGGATAAGTGGTACAGAAAAAAATGGATAGATGGATTTGCTAGGTTGTCTATCAATGGATGTATATTATCTTTGCAACATGAATTAATGTTTTTTGTATAGTATTATTGCAACGTAATATTGCTCTTTAGCTGTGAGAAGCACTGCAATAAATCATGTTGATCCACTGAAAATGTTCTTGACTATTTTGGATTAAAAAATATGTACATGATTTCCATCCACACACTTTATGAGCCGCTTACCCTCACAAGGCTCTAAATAAGAATATAGCACTCATTATAGTTCTTGAAATGCTGTCATTATTTTATTATTTCCATCCATTTTCTTTCGTCACTGACTTTAGCTACCCTTGACTGGATGACAGGTTTGGGTGCATATAGGCAAACATAGACAACCACTCATTCCTACTCATAGTCAAACTTAAGGAGCATTTATTATGTTCAAATTGTTTAACCTGCAACCTGGTGTAAACCTTCACAAGCACAAGTAGAACATACAAACACAACATAGGCTGACTGGGCCCATGATTCAACACCCTAACTTCTAAACTGTGAGGCAGATGTGCTAATCATTCATTAGTAGTAGTCGTAGTAGTGGTAATAGTTGTTGTTGAAATGCAGGTTAATATGTTGCTATATATGCTGACTATTCTTCCTTTTGTATTTTAATTATTACTAGTGCTCGTCTCATAAATATAAATATTGCTACTATTGGTACTGTTGTGGTTTGGATGATCAGTAGTTCTTGATGTTATGGGTATTGTATTAGAGGAATTATTTGTATGTATATAAAGTTGAATCTCGACAGAACCGACAAATCGGAGGTGCGATATTGCCAATTGTCCGTAACAGTGAAGCAGTTTTATTTGAGGCCATATGCTATATTATATTATTTTCTATTCATCCATTTCCTTAGCCGCTTATCCTCACGAGGGTCGCAGGGAGTGCTGGAGCCTGGACCAGCTTTCAACGGGCAGGAGGGTGGGGGTACACCCTGAACTAGTTCCCAGCCAATCGCAGGGCACATGGACACAAACAGTCACAATCACAACTAGGGGCAATTTAGATTGTCCAATTAATATTGAATGTTTTGGGAATGTGGGAGGAAACCGGAGTGCCCGGAGAAAACCCACGCAGGCACGGGGAGAACATGCATACTCCACACAGGCGGGAATTGAACCCAGGACCTCAGAACTGTGAGGCCAACGCTTTCCAGCTGCCCCACCATCCCACTCCTATATTATTATACAGTACAAGATCATTATTTTGTCAATACAGTACAAATTTACAATACTTTTTAAAAAAAATTTTTTATCGAGGTTCCGTCGTGTGTGTGTGTGTGTGTGTGTGTGTGTGTGTGTGGGTGTGTGTGTAAGTCGAAAACGAAACGCATTTTAGGGAACTTTTCTTCAAAAATTCAACCAATATTAAATTATATATATATATATATATATATTAATGTTACAACATTGTTTTAATTCCTATTTATAGTTATTATTGGCACTGTCAGTTGTACTATTTTTAAAATTAATTTATCTACACTCTTCAGTTGGTTTTTGTGACCTTTAGAGGGCGCAGCAGACTATGGGCATGCGTGTAGACGGGAGGTTAAAGTTCGTTGCCAAGATGGCGGCCCCCGCAGATGACATGTTTTGCTCCTGCCTAGATCCTCACAAAGTTGCCAGCGGCGTGGAAGTGCGATTTATCGACAACGTCAAGGTTGGTTAAGCTATGTTAAGATTTGGGATCTTTTTTTGTGGCTGAATATTTGGAGGAACGTGGTTGTCAGTCGAGAGAAAGAGTGCGAGGCATCATTTACAGCGTCCGTCCATCCATTGCCTCACGTTGTTCATCAGTTTGCCTGTTCTGTATTTTTGGGCTAACATAATCCTAAACATTTGTCAGGCCAAATGCAGAGTATCATTGCAAACGCATAAAAAAAATTTTATTTTAGTGGTAGGTGTTTGACACGTATTTAAAGTGTGCCACATCAGCAATCCTTAAAAATTCAATTTTACTGTTTTTATATCCAATAACCTCAGAAAAAAAGGCGCGCGGTTAAAGCGGATACTTCATGAAACATTTTGAGTGTGACGTAATTGTGCCGCATACTTTGGCAGAAAAGATTACCACTCCCATGTAATATTGGCACCGAAACCTAGACCTCTTAGCTTTTAATTGCAGAATGTTTTTGCCAGCAAAGCTTCTGTGCAGTGGCAATCAGTATTTTTGCCTTAAATACGATGTTCCGGACAAATCGGTCCCTAATCTGTCCGCCTGATTTGAGGGGATACTATAGATTCGATTGACAAAATTTATTATGAGCCTACTCACAACATTTAATGAAAACCTCCAAATTTCAAGAGGCATACAAGTAAGTGTTAATCATTCAGTTGTTGATTGGAAAACGTTCAGATGAGGGTGTCCCGATCTGATATTTGAAATCAGATATCAGGAAAAAACAAACAAAGAAAAACTAATAGCGGATTATATTGGACTGGATCTAAGATCACTGATATTTTCATATGTATACATAAATGGAGGCAGATGCACACTGAATATTTTACAAGCTCACAGATTTTGTGTGCCAGTGTGCTTTTGCATACCAAGCATTTTGGATTTTGTGGGGGGAACGATCTGTAAGGGTGTTGTTCATAAATGAATGAAACACTTTTTTTTTTAAATGAAGTTAAGAATGAAAAATACAACAACAACAAACGAATTGTACATTGCAAAAAAAAAAAAAACGCTACCAAGTCAGCACAGTTTAAAGTAAATGATTGGAGTGGATGATTATAGTAATGGTCCCTTGTTGCCAACTCCCTGGGTGGGACTTCTAATTGGAAAATTTGAAAGCTTTTGCATGGTTAGGTTATATACGTTTATACTGTATTTATCTGACACATTTGTGTAATGTTCCATGTCGTGTTCAACTCTTGACATAAAATAAATATTTAAATCAAAAGATTAAATCTAACAGGGAACATCTATCTATCCATCCACTTTCCTTGCTGCTTAACCTCACGAGGGTCACGGGGAGTGCCGCAGCCTATCCCAGCTGTCAACGAGCAGGAGGCAGCACACACCGTGAACTGGTTGCCTGCCAATCGCAGGGCACATGGAGACAAACACCAGTCGCACTCACAATCACACCAAGGGGCCATTTAGAGTCTCCAATTAATGTTGCATGTTTTTCGGATAAGGGAGGAAACCCACGCAAGCACGGGAGAACATGCAAACTCCACACAGGTGGGTCCGGAATTGAACCTGGGACCTCAGAACTGTGAGGCCAATGCTTTTCCAGCTGATCCATCGTGCAGCCAACAGGGAACATCTGTCCTCAGAAACATTTATGGCTTTACTGAGTCTAAAAGTTGTGCTTTAACATGTTTTTAAAGGGGAAAGGTCTGTTTGCCAAGAGAAGCATCAAGAAGGGGGAGGTCATTTTCATTGAACGCCCGCTTGTCTCTGCCCAGTTCCTGTGGAATGCTTTGTATCAATATAAAGGTAAGTCTCAATATGCATGGGTTTAAACATTTTGATGTCTCACTATTGGCCTTTGAATTGTGCTTTTTTAACAGCATGCGAGTATTGCTTACGAGCTCTGGAGACAGCGGAGGAAAATGCCCAGAGACTCGCAGGCAATCCAGCCTTCAGCCTTCCCTATCCGGAACTTTGTCCTGTCCGACCACAACTCCACCAAGTTTGCCCTCAGTGTCAGGTCAGTCCAGGAAGGAAGCCTTTGTAATTGTTTAAATTAAAAAAAAAAAAAAAAAAAAGGAGGAAATCATCGTAATGTTTGGTTTGGTTATCAATGCCTTGCATTGTTAGGTTGGGCCCCACAGCTTGTTGGTGGCTTCTGGAATCTAAGTGAGTCATGTCAGGAGCGGGCATGTCATCTTTACATGACAAACAAACAAAAAGTAGTAGTAGTAGTTTTGTCACTCCTCAAAGTTGGGTATTTCAACCCATTTCTAACTTCAGAAAACAGGTAGTCTGGTAATTTGGAGATGTTTTTCCTGTTGTTTTAGACATGGCAACATTAGCACTGTTGTATGGTCACAGGTAACTATAAAACATGCATTTTCAGGTATAACTTCAGTTTTTGCTCTCTCTCTCACTCTTTCTTTCTTTCTCTCACACACATGCCCACACACACACACACACACACACACACACACACACACACACACACACACACACACACACACAAACCTTTTTTCTATGTGTGATCAGCAAACATCTTCCTCATTCAGTCATTTGAATGGATTTTGGAGAGAATTTAAGACTTCTAAATGCACCTTAAGATTGTGAAAATACAGTACATTATGGAAGGGAAAAAAAACTTTGAGAGCAAAATCTGTGAATATGCGGGGCCACAAATGGGGAACCGTGAATGGGCGAGGGCACACTGTATACCTCATTCGCTAAACCCAGGCATGACTATATAACAGGAAGATTTGACCTCTAGGGTTTAGCTCCCCTTTATTGTAGATATCCAGTAGGGATGGCTCTTCTGAAAAGTATGTTCTTATATGTTTATGAATCTGTATAATATGATAGTATGGATCTTCCTTTCCCCCACTCTCTCCCACAACTGCAGGTGACGTACTGCAGTGCTGAGTGTCGCCAAGCTGCGGCAGATCAGTACCACCGAGCTCTCTGTCTTGGGCCGTCCCATGAAGACCCACACCACCCCATCAACAAACTAAAAGATGCATGGAGGTGATTATGATGTTTCCCATTCATATTTTAAAGACTAAATTGTGGATTCTATAATTATCATTCTGCTCTCCACAGGAGCATGCACTATCCTCCAGAGTCTTCCAGCATCATGCTTATGGCCAGAATGGTTGCTACTGTTAAACAAGTGAGTTGAATTTTATCTTTTTAGTTGTAATGTTGTCGCCACGTGCTTCTATGATGGAGTATCTTGCCTCTTTTACACAGAGATCTACATAACCCATTGAATGTTTCTTTGTGCTCCTCCACATGGTGGAACGGGATCCTTCTGTCAGATAATAACATGACATTAGAGCTAGCATCATGTATGATATATAAAATAGTGATCAGTGCTTTCTAAACGTCAGTGTGGGATAAGTACTGTAATTTCCCGTATAATACCCTGTGAAATATCAATGAATGAATATCCCGAAATCAACTCCAAAAAATGGGAAAACTTTTCTCCCCGTTTATAATCCACAGTACCAGTTTGCTGCTAGAGGCCCCATAGCTCGGTGGTTGGAGCATTGGTTTGGTAAAACCAGGGGTTCTTATTGTATCTCACTTGGGGCCTCTACTCCCTAAGAGGGGTTGGGTCAGGAAGGGCATCCGGCATAAAAACTGTGCCAAACAAATATGAGCATTCATTTGAGATCTTACGCTGTGGTGATCCCTAACTGGACAAGCTGAAAGAAACTTACTTTTACCAGTTTGCTGCAACCCATGCTCAATACATGAAGTATTATCCCAATATTAGATTTTTTAGAACTCTTCTCTTTCATATGTATGCTCTGACATAATTTAGATTAGGGTTTTGACACCTTTTCACTACTTATACTAGTGTTCTCATATTAGCATAGAACAAAAATGGCAATTGACTAAAATTGATACTTGAGGATAACGTGAGTATAACATTGAAATAGTACTGTTGAAAATTGTATAGTCTTACTGGATATGCTGCAACTGGGCGCCAGGTCCGCCCTGTCCTGCGATGAGATACAAAGGAGTTGCCTTGTAATCATGGTTGACAAGACGAATAGTGGCTTTGTAGTTGTGGTGCTTGTTTCCGATGAGGGTGTTCCCCACAGAATCTACAGCGTTGCATGAATCAAGTCGTTAGTTAATAGTTGGTCTATCGTCCACCCAAGCGTTTTTTTTTGTTTTTTTTTTGCCGGCCATTGTTGTGCTGCAAGTCTGGACATGCTAATAGCTACAGCAGGTCGCTAGGTTCTGAAGCAACACAGAGTAGCATGGAGGAGAGAGTTCTGTGTGAAACGTCTTAATTGTAGGCAACCCAGGGCTCTACAGTAATTTCTGCACTTATAGCATTGGTCCAACTAACTTTTTCAGTTGGTTGCACTTGCACATAATTTGGTAGCACCATTTTGTGAGGAGGTATAGCCTGAGCAGGGCATACCATATTTTCATATGAAGTAAAGGTTGGTAGTGACTTGAGATGTATTTGCAAAATATGTTTCTGTGAGCAAGTTGGTCAGTAACAAGCAGTAGCAGACACAACAGTCAAGTAAACTTAAAAAAAAAAAATCACAGAAACAATACTATTTTGGAATTATTTGTTCAACTCATGGGAGCAAGTATTTCTAGTGAGGGATCGTAAAAAAAAAAAAAAAAATTGAGTGCATATGCCACAAATTGGGTTGTAGTCTCAAGCCCTGCAATTGCAGAAGTGTTGCAGTGGAAATAAGTGGTAATTCACTAGATAAATAGTAAAGGATAACAGTAGTGGTGTTTTGCTGACGTAGCATACACAAAACCCAGAATTCCATCTGGAGAGATTATTGTTACAGATTATTGATCGTGATATGGTGGTCCCCGCTAGGACATCAGGCTTCTCGAGTGAGCAATAACAATTTACAGTATATCTGGTCTCTCTTGACTCTGACAATTGGCTGCCACAAAAATTCCCCCAGTCCCCAAGATTGAGAGCCCCTGCTTTCTGCTAACAAGTTGCGTTTTTTTCTTTGCGGTCTAGGCCAAAGACAAAGCACACTGGCGGAAGCTCTTCTCCCACTTCTGTAGTCGCACAGCCAACGAGGAAGATGAGCTGGCACACAAGCTCCTTGGGGAGAAGTTCAGGGTAAATATTACACATCTGGGGAAAAGGGAAAATGTGGAAATATCCAGCATCAAACACCTAACTAATTCTTTACCAATATAATTATCTATATGCATTTTTTTTTAGAATCAGCTGACGGTACTACAGAGTCTTTTCAAAGAGGCGCTGTATGATGATCAGCTGAGTCAGGTAATCTCAAATATTTACATTTGAATGTCATTATAAAGATCAAAATGCTTGTTTTGAGACCAAAGTCCAGTCTCAATATGTTCAGTTTTATTTTTCATATGTTTCATTAACATAGTTCTGTGTTTAATGAGCAGATTTCTGACCCTCTATGTAACTTAATAGTCCCTCCCAAAATAATAAAAAAAAATGTTCCTATTTGAGCTGGAGTCAGGATCCACTCGATATTCCATCAACCATCCATCCATTTTCTGAGCCGTTTATCCTCACAAGGGTAACAGGAGTGCTGGAGCCTATCCTAGCTGTCTTCAGGCATGAGGCAGGGTACACCCTCAACTCATTGCCACCCAATACTCTTTTTTGCAATGGGAAGAAAAAGTATGTAAAATCTTTGGAGTTTCTTAGATTTCTGGTTAGTCATTAAATGCAGTCTAATATTATAAATAATGTAAACATTCACATAATGGAGGAAAAACCAAGTGGACACTGTTGATTTAATAAATGCTCCTTTGGCAGCAATAACCTCAACCAAGTTTCCTGTAGTTGCAAATCAGACGTGCACTACACTTGGATTCATTTTGAATCATTCCTCTTTCGAAACTGTTGCGTTTCTTGGCAGCAGCAAGCAAGCATAAGTTTGATAGGTAGTGAAAAATTCTACTTGTCACTCCAAAAATGTAAAATTTAATATCAGACTAAACATTAAACAAACAAATTAAAGAACGCATTAAGTTATGTTATTTGACCTAAAGTGCCTTGAAAAAATGTTTTGGCTTCCTTCAGGTCAAAGGTATAGTTTATTGGGTGCTTTTGTCCCTCGAAATCCTCATCCTCCACATATTCCAACAGGTAGCTCGTCATTGTCGAAACTGTAGCACGCTGTGTTTGGCAATTCCAACATCACTGATGGTAGCCCTTGCTTTTAGATGAAATAACCACACGCTGGTTTCTTGAGTTTCACGTATGTTCTTGAGCTTCAGATGTGTTTGGGGAGGACTCACTATGGATCATAAGAACTTCACTTTTAGCCAAACTATGATTTGAAAACTTGTTGGAAGGTTAGTACATCTATTATACAAGGTACAAACAATGCAACGAGTCACAATGCCCAACTGGTTAGAGCGTCTGCCTCACAGTTTTGAGGACAGGGGTTCAAATCCCAGCCCTAACTGTGTGGAGTTTGCATGTTCTCCCCGTAGGTCTGAATGTGAGTGTGAATGTTTGTGTCTGTGTGCTCTGTAATTGTCTGGCAACCACTTCAGGGTGTTCCCCGTCTTCTGTCCGTAGATAGCTGGGATAGGATCCAGCACTCCTTCAACCCTTGTGAGAAAAAGCTGCTCAGAAAATGGATGGATGGAAGAAGATTAGACTTTGTTTTTAGTCAGCACTGGTTTTTGCATTGGAATTCTGCCATGGATTCCCTTTTCCTTAGTTTCTTTCTTACTTTTGTCATGAACACTGACATTAACTGAGGCAAGGGTGGCCTGCATTTCTTTAGAGATTGTCCTGAGTTCCTTTGTGGTTTCCTGGATGAATCATTGCTGTTCTCTTGGGGTAATTGTTGTAGGGGAGCCACGCCTGGGAAAGTTCACCGGTTTTTCATCTATGTGTTCTGGCCATGGTTTGCTTAAATACTAAAGCTTTAGAAATTGCTTTTGTATAACTTTTCAGACTTACAAGCCAATAATGTTATTTGCCGACTGTTCTGGAATTTCTTTGGATTGTGTCATTTTGTTGCAGCTTTTTTATATTTTGTCTGACTAGATTTTGTAGAGACAGTCTTTATCAGTGATTTTTTTTTTTATTTTTTTTTTTTAATTTTTAAATTAAATGGGTCAGGCGGTAATCAGGTTTGGATGTGATGAGTGAAAAATACCAATTGTGATTAGCCACAATGAAATCATGATATAACAAGGGTGGTAATTACTTTTCCACACAACAGCAGATAATTGAATAGTGGTTTTTACTGAATACATGAAATTATCATTTCAAAACATCATTTTAAGTTCCCTTGGTTGTATTTGTCTTATATTTACATTTGTTTGATGAGCTTATAAAAAAATATAAAAATTGGAGAAGGGGTCAATTTTTCACGTCATTGTAAGTGTCCTACAGAAGTCAGCTAGCATCATGCAAAGTTGCGGACGCATATTACGAGTTTCAAAAGACTAACTGATGAAACCAGCATTCATATTGCAGTGGTTATGAAACCTTTAAACAACTTATTTTAACGTAATTTTTCTATACAATATAACAATTCTTGGGTTGCAATCACATGATAATTGATGCCATTACACGACAGACAAGCTAGGTATTGCAAACGACATAACCATGGCAACGTCCACAGACCCATGTGTAAGCGGCAAGTGACGGATGTTTTCTGCCTACTTTAATTCACACGATGATGTCGCCAATGCTAGATATGTTTAGGAGATCAAACTCTGTGAAGATATCGATCCGTATGCTCTCCACAACGACGTACTTTCAAAGGATCTGAAATAGTTCCCTGAAGTAGAATATCCGGACACTAGAAATACACATGCTTACTGCTTACAAAATGATCGCAGCAGACTTTCAAATAACCATTTGTCTTGTGTACTTGACCTTCGTTCAGATCTGCACTTCTTATATTTGCAAGCCACTTTTGTTGCCGTTTTTTTTGATAACTCCATTGTATCTTATCCTTCATGCAATCTAATCTTTGGAACACGGAAAAATCGCTCCCTAATGTCTCTGTTTCTGCGATTTCAACATCCGTAGATGCAACAAAAATCTGGCATGATGACGATGGACACTTTAAAGGTCAAGTGTCGTCAGATGATTTTTGGTATATTATTAATGAAAAACCCACAGCCAATATGGTCCCATGTGTTTTTTCACCACAAAACATGATTTTGACGTATACAGCTTTTTGTAACTCCCGCCATGAAAATCCTCTCAGGGATTTGTTTTCGAGAAGAAGCAGGAAGTGACGTAAAGGACAGCGGCGCTCCCTCTTGGACTTGTTTTTTTCCATTTTTTTTTTTTTACCTCCGGGAAGGTAGCTCATTGTTCCTGCGTGTTAGCCAAAATGCCGGCTCATTGCATTGCTGGACATTGCTTGAACACTTGGGAGAATGGAATTACCCTTCAAAAGTTTGAAAGAGACCCTGTTCGTTGTGAAAAATGGATTGGATGGGTGCAGAGGACGAGAGTTCCAAATAACGAGTAGGTGTGTATACAGCTACTAAAAAAAAAATAATAGTTTGGGGCAAACCACGTAATCGGTCTCTCTCATAACGTAGCAAAAGATCCGCGTATGAAATGTGTTGATGTGTGCATACAGCTACTAAAACAAAAATTGTTTGGGGCGGACCATGTAATTGGTCTCTCTCATAACATAACAAAAGATCCGCAGATGAAATGTGTCGATGTGCGCGTCGCCCAGCCAACAATGTCTCACTCAGCCTCGTCTCGAAAGTGTTCTTCGCGTACTGCGGCGACTTTGAATATACCCCTAAAAGCAGCATAGCTCGGCTCCACCTCCTCCTTATATGCCACCACGGGCGCCGAAACTCAGCCACACCGGCTGAGGTGCTGCGTTCGGCGGTCACAGCTTCTGCGAGGGCTGCACATCGGGCTTTGTGAAGGGAGCGGCTCTGAAGAACCCAGCCGAGAATGCGTTACTCAGTCGCGTGCGCACATAAAGCGCCCCGGCTCGACTGTGAACACCCCCCTAAAGCAGCACCGCTCAGCTCTGTCATAAGCCACGCCGGCTGGCTGAGATGAGACGCGATGGCTCATCTCCGCCGCGGAAGTGGATCGGACGGGACGCGGTTTGGCCATGATCGGATATCATCTGAATATGGCTCGAAACAATAGTGTAATATTGCCCCGGTAACTTCACTCAGTTGTGTGGTGTTGTCTTTTGTCGAAAAGAGGTTCGGTGTCAAAAGGGGTGTCGGAAAAATCCGAATATCTCTGTTGTTCGGCTTCCATAGTTGCAGGCACTGCGCTTTTTCAACGGCGGAAGTGACGATGATGTCAAGGACAGATGACGCGACCACTTGGATGTCGAGGGACACTCAATTGCGCAACTTTGTGCATGGATGACGCGTTCTCCGCTCACATTTTTTTTTCGTATAGACATTGAAGTGAATACTGTTATGTATTTTTCATTACAATATCTATTTTAGAATGTTTATTGGGATGACAGTCCCACTTCAAAGGTCCACCTCTACTCCATGTATTATCCTAAATCAGATGCACCTGTGTGAGGTCGTTAGCTTCATAAAGACACCTGTCCACCCCATACGCTCAGTAAGACTCAAAGTTGTAACATAGCCAAGACCAAAGAGGTGTCCAAAGACACAAGAAGACAAAATTGTACAACTGCTCCAAAGGGCTACGGAGAAATTCCCAAGCAGCTTGGTGAAAAAAGGTCCACTGCTGGCACAATCATTAGAAAATAGAAGAAACTAAGCATGACGGTCAATCTCAATCGGAGTGGACCCCCATGCAAGATATCACCTCGTGGGGTCTCAATGACCCTTAGAAAGGTGAGAAATCAGCCCAGGACTACATGACAGGACTTGGTCAATGACCTGAAAAGAGCTTGGACCACCGTTTCCAAGGTAACTGTTGGTAATGCACAATCATGCATGGCATGGAAGTTTCTCTTGCATAAACCAGCACATGTTAAGGCCTGTCTTAAGTTTGCCAATGACCATTTGGATGCTACAAAGGAATCATGGGAGAAAGTTTTGTGGTCATTTGAGACCAAAATGGAACTTTTTGGTCATAATTCCACTAACCGTATTTGGAGGAAGAAGAATGATGAGTTCCATCCCAAGAACACCATCCCTACTGTGAAGCATGGGCGTGGTAGCATCATGCTTTGTTTTTTTTTTTTTTTTTTTTTTCTGCTCATGGGAAAAGATGACTGCGACCATGTGCAATTTTGGGGAACAACCTCTTTCCCTCAGTCAGAGCATTGAAGAGGGTTTGTGGCTGGGTCTTTCAACATGACAATGACCCGAAGCACTCAGCCAGGAAAGCCAAGGAGTGGTTCCCTGAGAAGCATGGCCTAGCCAGTCTCCAGACCTAAACCCGACAGAAAATCTTTGGAGGGAGCTGAAACTTCGTGTTTCTCAGCGACAGCCAAGAACCCTGTCTGATCTAGAGATCTGTGTGGAGGAGTGGGCCAAAATCCCTCCTGCAGTGAGTGCAAACCTGGTGAACAACTACAGGAAATGTTTGACCGCTGTAATTGCAAACAAAGGCTCCTGTACCAAATATTAAAATTGGTTTTCTCAGGTGTTCAAATACTTATTTGCAGCTGTATCACACAAATAAATTCACACATTGTGGTTTCTGGATTTTTCTTTTTAGATTATCTATTTCACAGTGGACATGCACCTACGATGAAAATTTCAGAACATTCCATGATTTCCAAGTGGGAAAACTAGCAATATAGCAGGGTGTTCAAATACTTATTTTCTTCAAAATCTGTAAATGTTGTGTGACTTTAATGATTGCTCTTCCTGACTGACTGGGAGCATTTCCTCCTGGCCCGCTGCCTAGACGGATGTGACTGAAGGACTACATGCAGACCTTAAAGGGGGAAGGGTGTGCGTGAAAAGGACACTAAAGGTGCACGTATGTGCATTGTGCAAAACATTGGTTGGGGTAAGGACCCCCTAAAATAGCACCTGTGAAGAAACATGCTTACGAACCACAGTTAAACTGCAAGCCATCAGTTACGCCAAGAACCATGGGATTCGAGCAGATGTGAGAGAATTCAAGATTTAGTTAAGCGACCTTCGCCGAGTCAAGAAGACGAAGTTGAGTTTCCCTGGAAACAAGGCGAGGTGCCCCAAGTTGAAAGACCAACTTGAGCAATGGATTAATGATCGAAGAACAGCCTGGAGATGTGTCAGGGAACTTGGCGTGTTTGATGGGGAACTTGCTCAGTTTTTCATTTCACATACAGAAGATGAGGACTTTAATAGATTTTGTGGATGATGGTTGATAAGAAAATGTGAGTGCAGTGTTAAATATTTCAATGGAGTACAACAGTACTTACAGTTTGCATTGTTAAATGCTTCAATAAAGTCCAACTGAACTCAGTTTTGCTCCAGCTGCCTTTTTAAATAGTGTGCACACATGCTGCTGTATGTTTTCCGCAAGCATATTGTACAGTCACTGGGAGGCTGGAGGTGATCCCAGCATGCTTTGCAGGACTAAACATGTAAATACCGTTTGAAGTGCACGTTTTGTGTTAATTATTTCTTTATCTTTTCTTGCTGGTAGTGCTTTTTGCTGTTTGCTTTGGTGTGATGATTGGTTTGGTGTGACACTGTGATTGTGCCTGGGATTTTGACTGGTCACTTGCCTGCAGCTGTTGACGTGTGAAGAAAGGGTAAGCTTGTTCTTCTGCGTACAAAAATAAAAGTGCAATTTCTTCTCACTGCCTCGTGAGTCCCACAATATATTTTAATATAGCTTATGTTTCACCATGCCTGGTCCCAATAATAGAAATCGCACCTGTAACTGAGACTTCATCTATTAATATTATTTGCCTTATGGCTGTAAAAATACAGTAATGTCGGCCCTGCCGCGCGCACACACACACTCACCCCCCCGTTAAATCGAAATCACTGTGACAATAAATTCACATATTTGGGAAAAGTGAGTTCAATTTCACAAGCCACACCCAAACCTGATTACCACCATACTTGTTGAATCAGGAAATCACTTAAATAGAATCTGTCAGCGAAAGTGAATTAAGATACAAGAACCAATGCATCATGCCACGATCCAAAGAAATTCAACAAGAAATTCGGAAAAAAAGTGAAATCCATCAGTCTGGAAAAGGTTACAAAGCCATTTCCAAGGATGTTGATCTCCAGTGAAGCACTGTCGGAACCATTATCCACAGTTGGAGAAAACTGGGAAGAGTGGCAAACCTTCCCATGAGTGGATGACCAACTAAAATTACTCCAAGAGCGTGATGATGATTCATCCAGGAAGTTGCCAAAGAACCTCAAACATCATCTAAAGACCTGCAGGCCTCGCTGGCCTCAGTTAAAGGAGGACTTTGTCCAAAATTCATATGTACAATAAACCCTCCAATCTGAAGTAATATTATTATTACATATATTATTATTATATATTTGGACATTAATTGAAAATAAAGAATATTTTTTAAATCCACGCATTATCTGGATATGTGGTGCCAGTGTGATGGTCTGGAGATGCTTGACGCCCTCAGGACCAGTACTACTTGCTGTGATTGATGGACCAATGAATTCTGCTGTGTACCAGAAAATCAAGGAAGGAAGAACGTCCGGTCATCAGTTCGTGCCCCCACAATGATACGAAACACTAGTAAAGTCCACATCTGAATGGCTAATTAAAAACTAAGGTTTTGGAGTGGCCAAGTCAAAATCCATATTTAAATCCAATAGAGATGCTGTGGTGTGACCTTAAACGGGCAGTTCATGCTCAAAAACCCTCCAGTAAGGTGGGGTTGAAACAATTCTACAAAGAAGAGTGCGCCAAATTTCTTCCAGAGTGATGTGAAAGACTGATTTCACTTATTGCTGCCAAAGATGGCACAACCTGTGATTAGGTTGAAGGCGTAAATACATTTTCACAGAGGGTTAGAAAGGTTTTGACTTTTTTTTTTGTGCCTTAATAAATTGAATTATTATTTGAAAACTGCATCTTGTATTTTCTTGGGTTGTCTCTGAGTGATATTAAAATTGGTTTTAGGATTTGAAACCTTTGTCTGTGAAATCAGGAATAGGGGAAATACTTTTCACAGCACTGTACATAGTGAGGATTAGCGGTCCAGAGAATCGATGGATTATTTCCTTTCTTTTAGTGTCAAAGTCGTTTTGTGCCAAATTGACCTTTTGCTGTGTTACAATATCAACAGATGGAAATGTTTAGACTTCAATTTTCATGAATGCACAATCTTTTATAATACTGTGCAGTTCTAAACCACTGCACACTACAAGCCTTAACAATATTGAATATGAATTCCTCCCTACCCTCCCCACCCATGGCAGATCGTTTGCTGCAGATCTTGTATTGGCTTTGTACCTAATGAAGTGGACACTCAGTGCTCAAAGACAATAAAATGTAAGGTACACAAATACTTGATTGTTTTTTTTTGTTTTTTTATGTGTGTGGTGCAGTGGTTTCTTCCCGAGGGCTTCCGCTCGCTTTTTGCTTTGGTCGGAACAAATGGACAAGGCATCGGCACAAGGTCAGCTGGGCTTTATTTTGTATTTGCTTTTAAGGACACGTCTCACCTTGTTCCCTGACATGATGTATTTAGCTGTATGGTCTCTATTTTGTCAGCTCTCTCAGTCAGTGGGTTCACGCCTGCGATGCATTGGTGCTTCCCGCCCAGCAGAGAGCACAGTTGGACTCCTTTATCGACCAACTATACAAAGACATAGAGAGAGGTGATACTTTCACCTATTACGCTGGATGTACACGGGATGATCCAAGTGACACAATCTCCATGTTTTGCATGGAAGTGGCCAAGTTAGGAAATGCATCACGGCAGCGTAATTAGAAAAAATGGCATGGAATCAGATATCTTAAGAGTGAAATCAGTTCTCAAATGCTGTATGAATTGGACTTCTGCTAATGTGAGTGTAACTTCAAATTAAGCACAAATCAAAATATACCCCGTCAGGTGTTGTCAGTTGTCAAATGTTTTTGCATTTTATTAGGGTTCTCCACCAGTTTTATTATTTATATATTATGGTTTACTTCAGTGTTTTCACTGCCTGCTGTTGGGCCATATTTTTACACCATTTCAATTGTCTAAAGGTCGCTTGCTACTTATGTTGATCAATTATTGCTTATTTCTCAACTATTTCGTGCGCAACACTTCAACTTTCGCATTGGGCGCTGTTTGCGCCAATACAGTTTAAGTCTAGGTCACCGATATAAGAAAGGCACATGACCTCACACGACATCTTCTATTGGGCTTCGTGGGCATAGGTATTAACACTGGAAAATCTTTCCCGACTGATTGTCGAGCTTACGTGGCGATCATGTTGGGAATTCCCAATTCTTTACTGAGAATGCAACAGCATGCAACTTTTGCTTACAGTCAGACAACAAAAACAACAGCTTTCATGTATTTGTCTGGCACCATCAGCTCAAATGTGGATATTTCAGCCCACTTATAACTTCAGAAAACACCTTGCAGTCAAAACATTTTATTGATGTTCATTCTGTGGTTACAAAAAAAAATATGAAGTTGCGAATTACTCTGTACTTGCAATTATTTTACTGTGTACTTTTTACTCATACACAAGTCATTTTTTTGGAGGCCTACTTTTTACTTTTACTACACATTATCATCAAGTAACAGACTCTTACTTGAGCACAATATTTGATTATCCACTTATGGAACTACTCTTTTGTTGAAGCAAATTTTTTCCTCAGCGGTTCAGCCAGTGTTGTATTTGTTGCACTGGTCCTTGGTATTTTTGTGTTGAGGTTGCCATCCAAGCAGAACTGTGAAACACATAATAACATCAGCAACAAGAACTGATCCACTACTATGTTTTATATTAATTAGGACAGGTGCCTGTAATGATCTAATTCCTGGTAGTTTATGGATGTTAATATTAAATGTATTGAGTGACAGAGCAACGTTAAAGGTCAAGTGTCGTCAAACGGAGGATTTTTGGTATATTATAATGAAAAACCCACAGCCAATATGGTCCCATGTGTTTTTTCACCACAAAACATTATTTTGACGTATACAGCTTTTTGTAACTCCCGCCATGAAAATCCTCTCGAGTGATTTGTTTTCGAGAAGAAGCAGGAAGTGACGTACAGGACAGAGGCGCTCCCTTGTGGACTCGTTTGTTTCCATTAGTTTTACCTCCGGGAAGGTAGCTCGTTGTTCCTTCTTGTTAGCCAAAATGCCGGCTTATTGCATTGCTGGACATTGCTTGAACACTCAGGAGAATGGAATTACCCTTCAAAAGTTTGAAAGAGACCATGTTCGTTGTGAAAAATTGATTGCACTGGTGCAGACGACGAGAGCTTCGTGGGTTACAAATAACAGGTAGGTGTGTATACAGCTCCAAAAAAAAAAAAATTGTTTGGGGCGGACCACGTAATCTGTCTCTCTCATAACGCAACAAAAGATCCGCGTATGAAATGTGTCGATGTGCGCGTCGCCCAGCCAACAATGTCTCACTCAGGCTCGTCTCGATAGTGTTCATCGACTACTGCGGCGACTTTGAACATACCCCTAAAAGCAACATAGCTAGGCTCCACCTCCTCCTTATATGCCACCACGGGCTCCGAAACTCAGCCACACCGGCTGAGGCGCAGCTTTCGGCGGTCACAGCTTCTGCGAAGGCTGCGACGGGGGCGGCTCTGAAGAACCCAGCCGAAAATGCGTTACTCAGTCGCGTGCGCACATAAAGCGTCCCGGCTCGACTGTGACTAAAGCAGCACCGCTCGGCTCTGTCATAAGTCACACCGCGATGGCTCATCTCCGCCGCAGGAGTGGATCGGATGGGATGTGGTTTGGCCATGATCGGATATCATCTGAATATGGCTCGAAACAATAATGTAATATTGCCCTGAGGGCTCGAAACAATAGTGCAGTATTGCCCCGGTAACTTCACTCGGTTGTGTGGTGTTGTCTTTTTCGAAAAGAACTTCAGTGTCAGAAGGGGCGTCGGAAAAATCAGAATATCTCTGTTGTTCGGCTTGTGTAGTAGCAGGCACTACGCGTTTTCAACGGTGGAAGTGACGATGAGGTCAAGGACAGATGACGCGACGAATATGGCAACCACTTGGATGTCGAGGGACACTGAATTGTGCAATTTTGTGCATGGATGACGCGTTCTCCGCTCACTTTTTTTTTTTTTTTCGTATAGACATTGAAGTGAATACTGTTATGTATTTTTTGTTCCAATATCTATTTTAGAATGTTTATAGAGATGACACCCGGGCTTTAAAGGTTATCTCACAACACAGAATGAACTAACTTCAAATTAAAAAATAGCATAAAACAAAGAAGGCTTAATATTTTCCACGAAGATGTATTGAGATTAGCCTTTGTAGTTGATCATAGTGACAAATGAAGTGAAACATAATGATTTCAGTAAACTGTTTTTCTGAATGAAAGTGCTTAAAGAGAAGGATGCTATTCACGTGGCACAGCTTGAAGCCGGCATCAAGTGCAGGTGGAAATGGGTGTGGCTCAAGATGGACCCCAAACAAAAAATATATATATATTTATTATTATAAAAAATCATCTGAAATGTATTTCACAACATCACACTACATTTAGACAATACTTTAAAAGCCATATTGCCCAACCATAGTTGACATTAAATGGGGACTGAGATCTTGGAACCACAGTCTCAATCTTTCTGTTCAAACTTACAAAAGGTGCTTTGTGTGTTTGGCCTCAAATTGATGCTTCCT
This sequence comes from Syngnathoides biaculeatus, assembly GCF_019802595.1. Classification (NCBI taxonomy): domain Eukaryota; kingdom Metazoa; phylum Chordata; class Actinopteri; order Syngnathiformes; family Syngnathidae; genus Syngnathoides; species Syngnathoides biaculeatus. The sequence goes on along the minus strand of NC_084650.1, from coordinate 29,625,634 downwards.
GTTGTTTCTGTGGTTTCTCTTTAGAAACAGGAGACTTTCTAAACAGCGAAGGCTCAGGACTCTTTTTACTCCAAAGCTCGTGTAAGTTAACGTGACTTTGAAGATTCTCAAGGTAAAACACACAAGCAAGTTATTTTATGAGTTGTTTTACTTCACTTCAGGCAATCACAGCTGCATCCCCAATGCCGAGGTTTCCTTCCCTGACAACAACTTCCTGCTTCACCTCAGTGCCCTCAACGACATCGATCCAGGCCAGGTCATCTGACGCATGGGGCAGGGGTCAAGGGGCAGGGGTCATACTCACAGTGTGATAAGGCAGACCATTTGTCAAGCACTCTTTCAAACCTTGTCGCAAAGCCTTCACACCTCATGACTTGTACTTTATTTAAATTTAGGATATTTTGTCCCAAAATTCAATTAGTCTATTCCAGGGTCAGACTGGCACCATTAAAACTTTAACTGTATACTGAGTGACATTTAATTATTCTAAATTGTCTGACAAGTGTTTACCACTGTAAAACATAGACAATAAGTCATATGATCTTAACATTTATGACAATTGATGAAGTGTATGGTGACAATGAGGTCTAGGCAGGAAAAAAAAGTTAATTTTAAAATATGCTTTTATCAGGGTTTTAAAATATATATTGCCAACCTATTATGTATTACTTACATTTTTTTTTAGCTTTTTAATAATGATAATAGTTATTATTAATTTTATTCACAGGTGCCTTTCAGGAAGACACTCAAGGTCATTGTTAATTTTTAATCCTCCAGGCCAATTGTTTATTAAAGAGTGTGTAGAACAGGTTTTTAGGTTTTGGTCTTAGGAATGGAATTTTGTGTGTTGTATCCATTTTTATCAAATGTGACCGGACCTGTCACATACACACCAACAAGTAATGACTTGATACATCCCATTTATTCTAAACTGCCATTCTTGTGCATGTTTGGCATCATTTGCAATGGGACACACCTCCGATTGACCATATATGGCAGGAAAAATCTCTTGGACTTGCTTCAAAATTATTGCCTGGAAGGTGGTGAAAATGCATATCGCGAAGACTGACATTGATAGGTACATGTCTGGGAAGTGTAAGCAAACCATAAAATAGTAATTGGAACAATTAATGCAGGGGTTACCAACAAAAGCAAAATGAGGTGGGGGGATTTAACCACTGCTGTTAACTATGTTGGGTCAGAGAGAAAAGAGCTGTCTCAGAAATAAAAACTAGTTTGACATTTATCTCAATGCCCAAAAATGTCACGCCACACAGATGAAAATAGTTTTTAAATAGAGTACAACCAAGTCATATGCATGCATACATTTATATTGCAAGCATAATTGGTGACACGTCACTCGTGTCCTTGGAGGATTGCTAGCTGCTCCACATATATGCGTCACTTAATGCCTGGAAGCTGCTGTCAGTCACCAATATTTATCTATCTCTACTTACGCTCACTTCAGCTTCTCAAAAATCAGAATGATGGCCCAGATATTTTGGATTTAATGAACATTCAGCGTTTACCTCTCCACAGAGGTGGTCACGATACATAAAAAGTTTAACATTGCTTAATTAGGAAACCGCAATGCTCATAAAAGGACAAATATTGAACTATATATCTCAAGTACAGTGAATTTTTTTTTCTTGTCAAGCCATTTGCCCTTGGCAGTGTATTTGGAAATAAGAAGCACACTAAGTCATTGCAGCTAATGAAAGCAACTTGCTGGATTTTAAAGCTTCTCATGCTTTTCCACTCAATAAACTACAGAAGAAAGTTGTTGCTTTTGAATTCTTTGTTCTCAATTGTATTCTGTGTTTTCTAGGAGATCTGTATCAGTTATTTGGACTGCTGTCAACGGGATAGAAGCCGTCATAGCAGACACAAAATTCTGAGGTAAGCGATTTTAATCCCTTCCTTCCCCTCATGAATCTATTGAATGCCTGAAAAAGCCACGAGGATCGATGAGAAGTCTGCCAGCCAAATAATGGGTGGTTTCATGGCAGACATGTGGTTTCAATGGTCGCCCCGACTCCCCAAGCTTAGCTTTTTTTTTTTTTTTTTTTTTTTTTTTTTTTTTTTTTTTATTGCTCTACATGCTACTTTCTCTGCCTTTGAATTGCATCTCCATGTTCTGGTGGGGGAATTTTGGTGAGAATGATGCTGTGGTTTACGTTCTGTGCTCATTCTCACATTTCACAAAGTGTTGATAAAAAGCGCATCCGGAAAGTATTCACAGTAGCTAGCGGTGGAGCAATTAATTGATTACTTAAAAATTAATAAATTATCAAATTAATGGACAACTATTTTGATAATTTATTTTTTCAACACCTTGTTTAACTTTAACTCCTTGGAATTTCAGCCTCGCAACACTATATATTCTCAGTTTTCTGTCCATGAAAGCTGACTACTTTTTAGAGGAATGATTGCTTTTCTTTTAATTAAACATGTAGACATGACAGATGACATTACAACATAAAAGAACATAATTGTTTTCAAAGAAAAGAATATCAGTTAGTGTCATCGTTAAGGACAGTTTACTTTTAAAAGGAATGTGAAAAAAGTGGGAAAAAAATGCTCATCCTATCGCTGAGGCTTCACATAATATATCCCATAGAAAAAGTCACAGACCCCTCTTAACCCAATAGCAGATAACTGTGGTTGAGCTCAACATTAGAACTTTGACATATACTATCAACAAATCCTATAAACCTACGCGTGTAAATGCAACTATTTGCATGACACACACACAAACTGCATACTACGTATATACACTCCTAATGTTTGTAAATCATCATACCCTAGTACTCACATGTACACATATCTATAAATATGCATGCAAACAGGGAGTTCTTGGTTTACAACGTCCTCGACCCCAAAGATTTTTTTACGAGGCCTATCCGCCATTTTGTCTAGCTAATGTGCATAGTGCTCGTCTGTTTGCGCCAAGAATATCTTCACATTTTTCACCCTCCTTTTTAGAGATTATGGCCCTGAAGAAGAAAGCTGTCTTTTAGCAATGCTTCTGCAGTCAAAAGAAAATCCATTACTATGGAAATTAAGATAAAGATCAGAGAAAGTAGACACACCAATGAACATCGCTAAAGAGCCAGGCTTCAGTTGGTCAACCATGGTGACAATTATTAAAGACAAAACCCGTATTTTAGCGCTTATGAAAGGTTACGTTCCTTCATTGGATCTAGTGATCACAAAACAACGTTCTTTGATATTAGTCGAAATGGAGAGGCTACTTACGTTATAGATTGAGTACCAGAATTGAGATTGGGTTTCTCTATCCTAATGCTAATTCAAGAAAAGACATGGTGTATTTTCCAAATACTGAAAGAGCAGAAAGGCAAGGACACTGAGAAAGAACATATATACTTCAAGTAAAGGGTGGTTTGTGAGATTCAAATTCTGTGCCAATCTTCATAATCTACGAGTTCAAGGGGAAGCTCCATCCGCAAATAAAACAGCTGTGAACGTTTTTCCGGGTCATCTAGCCAAGATAATCCAGGAGGGTGGGTATCTTGCGGAACAAGTTTTCAATGTGGACGAAACCGGACTGTTCTGGAAGCGCCTGCCTAAACAGACCTACACTTCAAAAGAGTAGAAGGTGGCACCAGGCCATAAAGTTGGGAAGGAGAGGCTTACTTTGCTGCTTGGGGGTAACACTGCTGGGGACTTCAAGCGGAAACCTTTGCTCATCTATCTTTCTGAAAACCCCAGGCTACTAAAGGGATATAGAAGAGCATCCTACCAGTCATCTGGAAGTCAAGTAGGAAGGCATGGGTGACACTTGCTATTTTTGAGGAGTGGTTCACCAACCATTTTGTCCCTGCAGTGGAGCAGTACCCTGCGCCCCAGCGCATCCCCTTCAAGGTCTTACTTTTGCTCGACAATGCTCCTGGCCATCCTCCTACTTTGGGTGATTTCCACCCCAGTGTTGCCACCTGGTTTACCTCCCACCCAACACGACATTCCTCCTGCAACCCATGGATCAAGGCGTCATCTCTTCGTTCAAGGCATACTACCTTAGAAGGACAATGGCTCTGGCATTGGAGAGGATGGAAAATCAAGAGGGATTAAACCTTAAGGACTTCTGGAGGGGGTTTAACATGATGCCATTAAGAACATCGTTGATGCGTGGAATGAGGTGAAGCAGAGCAACATGAATGGTGCGTGGAAGAACGTGTGTCCCCAATTTGTGAGCAACTTCCCCAACTTTGAGGAGACTCATGAGTTGATAATAGCTTCAATTGTCGAAATCAGTCAACATGGGATCTGGAGTTGGACAAGGATGACATCACGGAACTTCTGGATTCCCAAGGAGAAGAGCTATCAGGAGGAAGACATGATTGAATTGGAGAAGCAGATGATCCAAGAAGACGAATCCCCAGAAGAAAGGAAATTTACCTCCAAAGGCTTAAGTGAGGCTTTTTCACTCCTGGAACAAACTATGGCGGGATTCGAGGCAGAGGATCCCAATATGGACTGATTTTCAAAAGATTCAAGGGGAGTGATGGACAGTGTATGGTGCTATCATGAGATCTGGGAGGAAAAGAGGAAGCTTTCCTACCACATGGAAATCAGGAAGTACTTCACCAAGGTGGGGGGAATAATACAACCTTCACATGCTTCCTCAGCAACAGCTCTCACAGCCTCCCCCTTCTTCTTCTCTATTCACCTCTGAGCACTAATGGTGAGTATGGGATCTCATTTTTTTTTAAATTCAGTGTATGTTTTTTTTTTAATGCAAAGTATTATGACGTAAATTCTGACTTTAATGGTGGAATCAGACTTACAACGAGATTCAAGTTCGTAACCCAAGGACTCTTGTGTATAGATCTGTGTGTTTGTGCCAGTTTCACCTAGTTATTCTGAAGTATATAATTTCGTAATTCCCTGGTTTTAAACCTCTTTTTGAACACAGCAAATACTTGGCACCTTTCCAGTTCACATTTCATAATTGTTCCCTAACTTGATGATTTGTAGCAGGGACACAATTCTGCTTTATATTTGTGTGTTGGCTTTTTTTTTTCATACGCTTGTAACACTTAACTTATAAATTCTTTCTGTGATTTCAAACAGGTTCTGAATACTGTGGCATAGTAGGTTATTTTGTACTTTGCACAATATTTGTGCTATTTTGAATGCAAGTAGGTTGTAGAATTAGAAATGAATGTCTGGGGTTCTATACAGTTTGACAGATTGATAATCATTATAGTGCTGTTTTTTTTTTGTACTGTAAAATAAAGTGAATATTTGTTTTGTCTTACCCTGTATCGCTACACAATAGTTCAGGTAAAGCACTGAATACTGTACCATGTTCAATGGTATTAAAAGCTTTGTTTTAGGTCAAAGCAGATCTCAACATAAAATTCTTTGTCTATACTTGTAGCTATTTATCCCACAATTTCCATGACTCCCATTAAGGTGGACCTTTTTGCTGTGTCAGTTTTAAGTCAAGAGATTGTTTGTCAACAAAGTTGGCAGGTGTATGTGCAATTTATTTATTTTTTTTTAATAATTGTTGAAAATTGTAGTAACAGTAAGTAAGTTTCTTTCGGCTTGTCACTTTCGGGGTCGCCACAGCGTGTCATCTCAGATGAACGCACATATGTTTGGTATAATTTTTATGCCCTTCCTGACACAACCCTTCTCAGGGAGTGGAGGCCCCAGTGGGATACGAACCCACAACCCCTGGTTTACCAATCCAGTGCTCTAACCACTGAGCTACGGGGCCTCTGAAAATTGTAGTAACAGTATCGGTCTGAAATTAGAAAATAAATGCTCCTCTCTCCAAATTTAGAAATAGGAATAACTTTTGCCGTTTTCTTTTTCTGATAGGCAAAAATCAGTTTTGAATGTGAGGTTACAGATTTATGGTTGCTTTACATGATTTTTGTTTGACATTTTGTTTTTCTTAGTTTTCAACATTTAATACTTCTCTATCATTCAGTGCACTAAGGAAGACAGAATATTATTTTTTAAAATACATTTATTTTACATTTGTTTCTTAGCTAAGGAGCTTCATTTGCAAAGTCACTACAGAGATTGACAAAAATGTTACATTAATTTCCTTTGGCTTTGTAGTTGTATGATTAACAATATATTTTTAGCTTTTATACAATGATCTACATAGTTTACATTTTTTTCAACTGTTTGAATATTTTCCACATTCCTTGTTGTTTCTTTTCTGCTCTAGTAATATATATATATATATAATATATATATATATATATATAAGGACCCCTCTTATTGGTAATTTTACTTTCATATTTACAGTATACTTCACTTCAGCATCTCTGTATTTAATCAACTACACGTAAATGTGGACATGACAAAAAATAACTCATATGGGTACAACAAAAATGTAGGTCTATTTCCATTTTAACATCAGAAACAACATACAGTACTTGAACTCATGTGAAACTCAGGTTAATGCTCATGAGACTTCCAAGGCAACAGAAGCACAGTTGAAGAGATTACATAATTTGTGTGGCAGCCATGTTCTCGAGAGAAAATTGAGTCTGCATCTTTCTGAGTCCATGGTTGAGTTGCAGCGCTTGCTGATGCTGGCGGGTCTCCCGTGTTACTCCGTTGCTGGAACAGCGCCTGGGCCAAGATTAGGGAAGTCCTGCTGTGCCCAGTCGTCAGGTCAGCCCTCACAGCCTTGCTGGCAGAGATTGGCGGACAGACGAGCCAATATTGCCGGCGTCAGTGCGGCTACAGGATTTGTCGGAAGGTGTTGCCGTGCTTGACCAACTCCCTCCTGTTTTTCTTTTTCTGTCTGGGTTAGCTCCCATAGCCTTTGCTTCTCCCGAAGGAACCGCAATGCAATGGTGAGGGGGGGATTCGAACCGATCGATAATCGTTTGGTCACTGGACAATCCACTGTACCAAATGAGTCACAGGCCGCCACGATTAAATTAGGATTTCTAAAATCATCATAATATCATGGGAAAGGCCTTGCCTGAGGGCTACAACAGTTTGAGTCACTGCAATCACCGTTCTTCTCATGGACAATGGTGTGCATTTTAATGCTGCTTTTTACATTTACAGTCCCCAATCCAGCCCCTTTTTTTTTATTTTGCGACCACAGTGCACAAGTTTTGCAAGCCTGTGATGCCTCAGGGAGTGTTCTCCAAAATGGCTGCAATCCAGCATGGATATCAATCCATCCTCAGTCTGAGGAATTAAGGAACGAAGGCAAGGTGGGGGTGTTTTCCAGTGATCTTAACCTCTCCTTGAAAAGATGTTTTCTGGATTTCTCATCTTAGCATGCAGTTGTTCAGTCATGAATGAGCACACCAAAACGTTTGTGGAAAGCTGACATTTTTTATCCTAGGTCGTCTTGTTACCACAACCACAAAATGAAGATGATGTGGGACAGCCAGTAAAAGAATGAAATGCCAGCAGTGCAGAACTTTTGGAGGGGCCCTGTGCAGCACCCACATTGTGAATGTGAATATCCTACTGGAAGTCCTACTAGCTCCAAAAGTAGTCCACATTTCTTCCAGACTGACTTAATTGAAGACGTCCGCTGTCAAGATGACCAAGTCCAACACCTTCTTGGTTCCTTTGTTGGCTGTGTCTGCCACATGAAGATACAGTCAAGTATCAGCTTCCTTATGAGTTTATGGATACAGGAGGATCGCATGACAAACTCCAGTCGAACAGAGGACAGTGTTAATGCGTATGGCATAAACTTTATCAGGATTCAAAGGTATAATACAGACAATGAAGTAGTCACCATTGTTTTCCTTCACATACAGGAAGTCTTTCCAGTTCTTTGGCATTGAAGTGTGTGGTTCAACGCTTGTCCAGGTTCCCTTTTGTGTCTTGTCCTGGCGTTCATGCTACAGTGAATAAAATAATTATTTGAACACCCTGCTATATTGCAAGTTCTCCCACTTAGAAATGATGGAGGGGTCCAAAATTTTCATTGGAGGTGCATGTCCATTGTGAGAGAGATAATCTATAAAGAGAAATCCAGAACTCACAGTGAATGGTTTTTTTTAGGATTTATTTGTGTGATACAGCTACAAATAAGCATTTGAACACCTGTCTTATCAGCTCGAATTCTGACCCTCAAAGACCTCTTAGTCTGCCTTTAAAAGTCCACCTCCACTCCATGTATTATCCTGAATCAGATGCACCTGTGTGAGGTTGTTAGCTGCATAAAGACACCTGTCCACTCCATACAATCAGTAACACTCAAACTTGTAAAATGGCCAAGACCAAATAACTGTCCAAAGATCCCGGAGACAAAATTGAACTCCACACGGCTGGAAAGTGCTACGGAGAAATTAAGCAGCTTGGTGAAAAAAGGTCCACTGTTGGAGCAATCATTAGAAAATGGAGGAAGCTAAGCATGACGATCAACATCAATCGGAGTGGAGCCCCATGCAAGATATCACCTTGTGGAGTCTCAATGACCTGTAGAAAGGTGAGGAATCAGCCCAGGACGACACGGTGGAATGAAAGGTTCCCCTGCTTAAACCAGCACATGTCAAGGCCCGTCTTAAGTTTGCCAATGACCATTTGAATGATAAAGAAGAGTCATGTCACAAAGGTTTGTGGTCAGATGAGACCAAAATTTAACTTTTTGATCATAATTCCACTAGCCGTGTTTGGAGGAAGACGAATGATGAGTTCCATCCCAAGAACACCATCCCTACTGTGAAGCATGGGGGTGGTAGCATCATGCTTTGGGGGTGTTTTTCTGCACATGGGACAGGACGCCTGCACTGTATTAAGGAAACGATGACTGCAGCCATGTATTGTGAGATTTGTGGGAACAACCTCTTTCCCTCAGTCAGAGCATTGAGGATGGGTCATGGCTGGGTCTTTCAACATGACAATGACCTGAAGCACACTGTCAGGAAAACCAAGGAGTGGGTCCATAAGAAGCATATCAAGGTTCTGGCGTGGCCTAGCCAGTCTCCAGACTTAAACCCAATAGAAAATATTTGGAGGGAGCTGAAACTCAGCCACAGCCCAGAAACCTGTTTGATCAAGAGAAGATCTGTGTGGAGGAGGGGGCCAAAATCCCTCCTGCAGTGTGTACCAACCTGGTGAACAAGTACAGGAAACATTTGACCTCTGTAATTGAAAACAAAGGCTACTGTACCAAATATTAACATTGGTTTTATCAGGTTTTCAAATACTTATTTACAGCTGTAGCACACAAATAAATTGTTTAAAAAAAAAAAAAAATTCACACATTGTGGTTTCTGGATTTTTCTTTTTAGATTATCTATTTCACAGTGGACATGCACCTACGATGAAAATTTCAGAACATTCCATGATTTCCAAGTGGGAAAACTAGCAATATAGCAGGGTGTTCAAATACTTATTTTCTTCAAAATCTGTAAATGTTGTGTGACTTTAATGATTGCTCTTCCTGACTGACTGGGAGCATTTCCTCCTGGCCCGCTGCTTAGACGGACGTGACTGAAGGACCACATGCAGACCTTAAAGGGGGAAGGGTGTGCGTGAAAAGGACACTGAAGGTGCACGTATGTGCATTGTGCAAAACATCGGTTTGGGTAAGGACCCCCTAAAATAGCACCTGTGAAGAAACATGCAATCTGGCATTGTGATTTTTGGATTTTTCTTTTTAGATTCTCTCTCTCTCACAGTGGACATGCACCTACGATGAAAATTTCAGAGCCCTCCATGATTTCTTAGTGGGAGAACTTGCAATATAGCAAGGTGTTCAAATACTTATTTTCTTCACAGTATTTGTTTGGTAAACATCCCAAATAACCATGCGATTTGTCTTAAGACAACTGTAATGCCATAGGGTATAAAAACAGTGTCGGCATAATTTTGAAATATTTTAACAGTACCTAGCTGGTTTCAGCATACGCACAGCTGCAGCACCGGCAATTGATACGTTTTTGATATAACCAACAGTATGGTTTTGGACAAGCCACAGTCCATTCAGATAAGAATAATTTTGTTCATCATCATTAATAATGTGACCGTACCGCTGTATTTATTGTGTGTTTGTGACCTCTTTTCCATGCCTCGCTCTGTGCATAGAGGTGCTTTTAAGATAGTTCATCGGATAAAATACGACATGTAACCTTTAGAAAATTTATCATTTTAATCTATACTTATTTTATGATGTATTTTAATAATGAAGGTCACGCGGAAACGGAGCACAACAGGATAAAACTAGGAAATGAAAACAAAAGAGTACCTCATTTGCCAATACTAATGAGGGGAAATGAGACCCAAATGGTCCCCACACAAGGGGGTAACGTTTTCTTTTTGGCTCTGTATCGCAATGGCTTAAAGGGAAGAATTGTGCTTCATAGATCTGTGATTCTGTAGGCAAAGTCGCATCCCGTTGAAATATACACTTTCTTATAAACACTTCGGCGAGGCATCACCCAGTGACAGATACGAGCGATACAGCAGCTATATCTGTCGTGTGACTTTTTCTTTAAGCGAGACGTGTACCAGTGCAACGTTTCAAGCTTGACACGTGCGCCAACATATAGGTCTGGCCTGACCTCCTCTCCCCAAACCATTAAGTGTTTTTAAGAGTTTGATTGAATACCTGGCTAACAGATTGGCATTGGGATTTGCCTTCAGGGAGAACTACATGTTCATCTGCTCGTGTGTCAAGTGCGTCTTGCAGACGGACGAGCCAGATATGACGTCAGAGGAGGAAGAGGACGATGAAGAAGAAGCAGAGGCCGACAGTGAAACTGAGGGAGACAACATGGAAGATGAGATGACTGACGTGTGATTTAAAAAGAAACGAAAAAATAAATGGCCACATTTTGGTCAGCCTTTTGACATTAACCTCAACCATCCTTGAGCATGATGTGCACAACAATAAAAACAACTTTCCATAGTCCATAAGACAAAACTTTTAATTAGTTTTCCCTTTGTGGAATAAAATGTTTGCTCAGTGCAGATCAGCGGTTGTGCCATTCATTACTGGCTGAAGGTCCACGTATTTGTAGATCATCATTGCGAGGCTACAAAGTACAATGAGGGCCACACTAGGATGAAAAAGAAAATGCTCTCACAATACATTTCTAATTGATGCTAATAAATTTGTTTCAGAGTTTGCACAAAATGTGTAAAACTTCCCCCACAATATGGTGTTGCAAGAAATGGAGTGGAAGAAAATCCTAGTTTGAGATAAAATCCTAATATAAGAACCAAGAAAGGTTTAGTTAAATATTTTTGTATTTTTTAGAAATGTTGCTATTAAAATAAAAGTCCTGGGAGAAGTTTAAGCTTAATTAAAGCAAAAATCTACATTAAAAAAATACATTTTAATATTATATATTACCAACATGTTTTCATATTTGGCCTATTGTGTAGAATTTTGGGGATCTACATGCAAAACATCCGTCTTCTCTCTCTTTCCATCTGTCCATTTTCTGTACCGCTTCTCTCTATGGTTGTAGGGGCGGTGCAGCTTATCCCACCTATCTTCAGACGAGGGACAAGGGACACCCTGAACCGGTCAACAGCCAATCACAGCGCACATAGAAACAAAAAAACCTTTTGCACACACATGAACTCCTTCAGGCAATTTAGAGTTTTTAAATTAACATACCATGCGAGGTCTTAGGATGTGGAGAGGAAACCGGAGTGCTTGGAGAAAACCCACACGGCTTCTAAATTTAAAATCACTGGCATTGTGATGATGTTTTAATATGCATGTAGGTCCCCATTTCGTGGTTGGTAGCCACCCACTTGACTCAGCTGAAAGCCATTTCCGAGATTTAAGCGAGCAAGACTTAGCCCCTGACAAAGCATACAAATCGTCAATACAATAGCTGTCCTATCTTTTCCAACAATACTTAGTGAGATATGTAATTTGTCAGTGAACAGGATGAGCCTAATTTTGTACAATCCCCATCTCTTTAAAATTTTCACCCAAGTTACATTTGAGTTCAAGTTCCCTAATAGTAGGTCAACAATCCAACACTTTGTGAATTGTGCTTCACAATCATCGTAAGACATTTCACACACGATGTCGATGCGAACGCTCGGCCACCACAAGCAAGTAGATGATATGATATTGGCAAGGAACACTGAGCAAAGCTGTTTTTCATGTTTACAAATTGCAGCGATCCAATCAGAGTGGCTTATTTATATTCCTACGTACGATTGAACAGTCTCAATTGCCAAGTGTTAATGTGTAAAACTATAATTGCTAGATGAAAGGCATCCTGGACATTTTTAGCCCAAATTATCTTGCAAAACCAATAAAAGGACATCAAAGACTGGGGGGGATGGGCCGGGACCTACAATATAATAACCTAACACATGAAAGCGTATTCACAAATATGACATTCATACTTGGTCATTTGTAAATATTGTCTTCAGTTGAGGTTTATTTTCATGAAGGGTTAAGTTCAACATTTTCCACCATAGCAAACGCTAAAAAGTAGTGGAAATGTTGTCTAGTGACATAACACTGCTACGAATGAGACCTCGCAGCAATTTGGGCAGAAATTCAAAGCTGGCTGACTTCTCCAGAAGGTCACGTTGCAAATACCATGTGACTCATGACTCAAATGAGGCGTCGGAAGGAAACACTTTGACTATTCATCTTCAATCTCGCATCTCATCTCTCCAAGGACCTTCTCCACATCGTTGTTGGATGAGACAGTGAGACAACGAGGATGTGAAGCTTTTTTGTCCACTCTGACGACACGTTCGTGCTCGTGCTTGCTCGCCAGATATCCGGATAGTTGGCCTGATTACCATCTCGAGCAGTGTGGAGCAATTCAATCCATTTCAGGAGGCATTTTTTTCTTCTTCTTATCAATTCTATGAACATCATTCATAGGTTTAGGAATCCAAATAAATGATTATCGTTTCAAATTTTATTCAAGAACTTTGTTTTTCATCTGAAATTTATGGATTACAGTCTGTTCAATAGAATCTACATACAGGTGAAAAATTACATAGATATACATATGCCAATTGAATAAAGCGCTGTGTATATTTAATGTATTTAATGATAGAAAATATGCGGTAATTATGCTACACAACTAGTCTTTTTACCCTCAACCCATTTGACTTTTTTTTTTGGGGGGGGGGGGATCTTAAATGCTCTAAAATTACAGTAAATTCTTTAATTACATTTTGTTTTCATATTTATTTTATTCTAAACGTTTTGATATTTTTTGTTGTAGAGCATTTTAAAGATGTTTTATAATAATTCTTTTTATTTATAGGGCACTCAAGGTTACTGTATAATCACAGTTTAAAGAAAAAAAATGGATTACAATAAAAATAACATAAAAGGGGGGTTGGAGCAGGGAAGAATGGATGACAAAGATCTAAGAAAGTGGGAGGGTATGGATGGCAACTTCAATTAGAACTTGTGACCTGTAGGGGAGACCAAGGTTTTATTTTGTTATATTATTTAAATTACATATTGTATCCTTCAAATTAATATTTTTTTACAATATCATGTCTATATTTTTAGTTTTCTGTATTTAAGATTGAAAATAATTTGTTCTGTTCTTAAATATCCTACCCTTGTTTAAAACCTATTTCATAATAGTTTTATAAAATGTTTTGTAATTATTTTTTGTTTTTTTTTATTCATTGAATGTTACATTTTCTTTTCAAATTTTAGGACTTTTTTGTGGTTCAAATTTTGAAATATGTATTTATATGGTCCAAAATGCTGCAATAGCGAGATTTAAAAAAAAAAAAATCCATTATCACAGTTTTCGAGCCAATAAAAACAAACAATACATTCAAATTAAGCACTATTATGTTGTTTTTGTGACATTTTCTTTCCATACTGTTTCCAGTATTTACGGTGTACACGTGATACTGTTGGCTTTCAACATTTTGTCACTGCCGTTACTCACAAAAAAGCCCACCAGTGATTCTTTCTCGACTGCTTTTATGAAGTAAGGTAAAGCATATGATCCTTCCGCCTGCATTAATGAAAAGAACCCTGAGTGTAAAAAGAAGCCCACCACCCCTACCGTCATCCCCATTTCCCTTCAGGGCACTTTGACCCGCTCAGGAGCCCCTAACACACCACGTTGTGCCATTATTCAAGGTCCTCCACCATTTCCAATGATCACACATAAATAAGAACCTCCGCTGGGTCATTACTTTACTCTTAAATTATTTGTTGTTGTTTTTTTTTTTCCTCAAAACTATCTACAGTATATGAATGTATGCTACCAGATTCTTCTTAAAGCCCCAATGATGCGAAAAGCATGATTTTTAGTATGTTTTTAATTAAAAAAAAAAAAAAAGGTAGTCGGAATGGATCCATCCGTTTTTCCAACACACAACATGATTTTGATGGTTTGACTGTTCAAATACTTATTTGCAGCTGTATCACATAAATAAATCATTAAAATAATCATACATTGTGACTTTTGGATTTTTTTTTAGATTATCTCTCTCACCGTGGACATTCACCTATGATGAAAATTTCAGAGCATTCCATGATTTCTAAGTGGGAGAACTTGCAATATAGCAGCGTGTTCACCTACTTATTTTCTTCACTGTAAGAGGAAACTGGAGTGTCTAAATTGCACAATGTAAAAGTTGGAAAGTTATGAGAAAACTGTCATAACACAGGAATAGTTGTTTTATTTCCTAGAAAAAAATTATCATGAGAAAAATGAAAGAAAAAGAAAAATTTTATGAACAAAGATCTCGCCCTCAAAATTTAATGTCACAGGAAAAATGTCACAATATTATAAAGTTTGAAAGTTACGAGAAAAAAATCATATTGCAAGAATTAAGTTTTTTTCTATAAAAATACTTGTCTCACAAGGTAAATGTCTTGGTAATATTTTCAGTTCATATTATTCATATTTTAAATTGTATGTAATATGACAATAGTTTAGTTTTGTAATAATATAAAAAAGAATAATATTGTGAGGAAAACAGCAGGCTAATCCAAGAATGAATTTGTAGGGTCATACTGGAAGAAACCTCATATTATTACACCAACACAAGTCTATTATTTTCTATAAAAAGCCATAATACTGTGAACAAAAATTTGTGAATGTCAAGTGTTAGAATTCATTTGTACTGAATTTTTCAGAAGAAAAAATTCTCCTAAGATTAGAATTTCATTCTAGTAGTACAGGTTGTTTCCAAACACATGTAGAATCAAAATCTAAACACAACCGTTGACTTGGGCGAGCCATCATAACGCATTGTGCATACTCCGGACTCTGGTCCAGGAAAGCACTCAATTATGCATGCAGAAACAGGAAATTCCTCCCCTGGCCCCCTGTCACGGGGGGACGGGGGGTGGGGCGACCTTGCACTAAATCAATTAGCAACACTGGAGGCAATCAGAGGAGCTCCCTGGGGAGGCATCGTTACCTGGAGTGAAGTGTGCACCTCCTTCTGCACTCTTTTCATGGCAAACTGGAGAACCAAAGAACAGCGGGGGAGGGGGGGAGGGAGGGAGGGAGGTATAAAGGGGCTGGTGGAATTACAAGATGAATGGGCGTACTCCAATGAATGTCACGCCATCTGTCCTTTCTCTCGTCTGAAAAGAATTATGTGGAGGTAGAATTTATTTAAAGTGCCTCGTTATTTTTGGGAATAAAATTCTTTGGGTTAGTTCCATTGATCGGAATATAAATAATGACCCAAGGTGTCATTATTATTTAAAAAAAAAAGTCCTTTGATCACGTTTGTAAAGTAATTCTCTAAAAAGTCATTTTCAAGCTATTCTACTGGATTTCTTTACACCGTACAGTCGGCTGTCTCATTAATATCCATCCATTATCTGAGCCGCTTATCCTCACAACCGTCACGGGGGCGCTGGAGTCCATCCCAGCTTTCTCTGGGCAGGAGGCAGGGTATATGCTGAACTGGTTGCCAGTCAATCGCGGGGCATGATGGAGTCTGGTGAAGCAGAATTCACAAAGCATTTCATTGTTCACGATCCCATGCGAGCGGACGTGTCAAGTGGGTGAAGTCTAAGAGAAGAAGCTACCGCATTTTCATAGATGGTCTCATTCAATCATTTACGTGGTGTAGTTACTGTACTCCACTTGCAGGCACATCCAGCAGGGAGCAAGTTATTTTACGGAAGCATCTTCTACCATAATGGCCCGGGTGCATCACAATTCAGGTTCCGAAAAGCTCAGGAGTGTATCCCCCCCGCCAAACCGGAAGTCATTTATTCTGAGTTTCACACGTGACACAAAGTTGACGCTTAGCACAAGACGTAGCCACGTTGTCACTCGACCATTTTCTCCAAGTGAGTGGGCGTTGACCCACCATAAAGTTGGAGGTACTTGAATATCAATTCACATTATTGCCAATTTCAAATCCCGTCATTTACAAGTGGTTTTGGTGTTCAAAGGCTTTTGCATTCAATAGAAAGAAACGCATTATCAAATTTAAACCATTTCACAGACAATTTTTTTCCCCTAATGTTTTGCTAAAGCACAATACAGCAGAAAATTTATATGGTAAAGTGACCTTTTTTTTTCCCCCAACCTATCCTCCATGATTTGATGAAAATAGTTTCATAGTATTTATTCCTCTGCATTTGAAATGTCCTGTTTTGTTTGCAGTTCTTGAAACTCAAAGTCAACATAAGTTTGTGCTTCTCTCTCGATGCAGCTACTAAGAGCCACTATAGTCCTATTTGCTGTTGCAATTTGCCTCCATACACAAACATTAATTGTGTGTGAATACCAAAAGTGAAGCGTTTGTGTAATGTGTTAATACGCTAATTTGATTGGTCATTAAATCGATCGATACAAAGATGATAGTATTTATTGTAACAATTTGCAACTGATACTCTTTGCTCGTCAGTTTTTTTTTTTTATACCAAAAGCACCTCGCGTTATAATGCAATACTGTGCATTAATGATGATAAACATCTCTCTGACAGTGTCAATAAAAACAGTTTTATCTATGTACAGGGAAGGGCATGCCCACACACACATGCACATGTGTCTCATGTTTATCATGTCAGCACTGATCATATTACAACAAGAGGGATTATGTCCATTATTGACACCCCATATCAGATGTTATTGTGGCCTTAAGAATGTGCTGGTATTTCGTTTAGGGCTTGAATTAGTAGTTTGGAGCCATTTGTTGTTTTTCAGCATGATGAGTGGAGGAGCCGTCCCCTACCCTGACTCCCAAGACCAAGAGAGATACTGTATAATCCTCTTTTATCTGGGCCATTCCGGAATCTTTACCGTTGGCTCCCCTGAGGACATGTGGGCCACATTTTTACCACAGACCTGAGCGACTTCACAATGTGCACAATGCATGCACGGGAAGTAACACGCCTCATGTAGCACATAGCTCACATGACCTGGCTGCATCGTGCCGATGGAATGGATGCATTCGCACAGTTTACATTTTGCGGAGGAGAAAAAAAAAGAAATTGGTTGGAGGTGTTGATTTCCCCTCGGCTGTTAATCTGTGACAACATTGCCAATCGGAAATGAGCAAATCATGCAGAATTCAGCAAAATGGAGAAGCCTTCTGGGAAATCAACCAAGTATCTATGTTTTAATTTGATGCATCAAATCATATAAATGATTACAAGCTGTGGAGTAAATGTATCTTAATGAAACAATCTGCCGATGTACTGTATGCTAACATACAGCAACATACACTTCATGCAGAGATCCCACGTAGTACGCTTTGGAAGTATTTCGTCATTGAAAGTTGTCATGCGTTCCGCCGTTATGAAGAAGTCGGAAATGTTCTGACAAGCCTTGAAGTACCGGAGCAAGTGATTGGCTGACATAAGATTTGGACCAACCAATTGTGGTAACGTTTTTTGATGACATTGCATTTTCCTCAGTATAAAAAAATGAGCTTCCAGACAGTCTGACTGTGATGCAGGCAGCTAGTGTGGTAGCACGCTGTTCCTGTAAGGGTCACCCATCATTGCCTCCATGGAGGCAAATATGCCAGAATTATCATGGAAGGAGAACGAGGAGTAAGTTGACACAAGACCGCAAAGCCCTGCTAAACTGGCGCTAAGCTATTGCTAAATGTTGTCACAAAACACTAGAATAAGTGACTAATGCTACAGTGCAATTTTCACTGACGTCTCGTTGGAACCCCATTGGTTACAGCGGAGAGAAACAAACTTTTAAGAGCAAATTAATAAGTGTATTTCGAGACAGAAACAATATACAGCCACATAAAGTCACAAGACAAACTGCCAACCGAAAATGAATTAATAGTAGTAAGTTAACATATTGCTAGCCAGGAGGAGGGCCTCTAAGATTAAAAGGCCACATAGCACACGTGGTAGTCAGGATCTGGCACCCAGCCCATCATCAGTTTCCCTTCTGTTTAAACAGAACAGCAGATTTGAAAAAAAAAAAAAAAACAGAGAAGTGCAAGGGTCTCATTTATCTGTGTGCATAGAACAATTTCCAAGTTCATTCGTTGGACTGAAGTTTAGAATATATGTAAGTCCACAATCTCTGTTTATCAAATGTGGGGACCCCTGTGGTATGCACACCAGTAACTAATGTGTGTTGATAAATCCCACCTGTTATAAACTTCCACACTAGTGCACATTTAGCCTCGTTTGCATTGAGAAACACCACCAATTAACCATATGGTCTCTATGGTAGCAGCAATCGCTTTAAAAATGGATCCAGTACTTCCCTCTTCCAAATCATGGTAAAGAAGGCATAGAAAAGGAGATCGAGATTGAGATAGTTGTTTGAGAAGTGGAAAGAAAAGCATATTTGGGCCAATTAAAGAAGGAGTTACCAAGGGACGGAGGGGGTTGACGTGGGAGAATTTAACTCTTATGTTTAATTCAGTTGAATTAGAAAACACCAGTCTTGGGTTGGGCTGGGGCTGTCTGATGTCCAACTCAATGCATACTCGTTTTGTAAGCATTATTGGGAGCACGTCAGTAAACGTGCAGCCAGCCATGTTTAGAAAAGGTGAAGATGAAAAACAAACATGCGTGGCACATTGTGAAGTGCAAACTGTGGCAACGTGACCCTGGACTATTGAGCAACTGAAATTGTACATCAAGCAAGAATGGACAAGAATTCCAGCTCCACTTCAACAGTTTCTGTCCTTTGTTCCCAAACTCTTCTTGAGTGTTGAGAAAAGAAAATCTCATGTAGCACAGTGGTAAACACGCCGCCTTTTCGGACCGTGTAACAGGCATCAAATTCACAATGAATGAATATTTGCATATCAGTTTGAACATCTTTGTCGTGCCCTGAGCTGAATATCGATAAAAAGGATTTGAAATTTTCACTGTATTCTGCTTTGCACAACATCCAAACATAATTGGAATTGGGCTTTGTAAATTGGAGCCAGGGCAATAACTGTATTCAACATTGGGGACATAATTCAGATTTGTGTTAGTTGTAAAATGTGGCGTTATATCCTCAATCTCCTGCTCAAATGTCCTGGTGTCCGAAAATTCCAGGGTAGATAGGATATGAATCTGCACTTGGATGGCTTTGGTGACCCTCTTAGTGCATTCCATTTGTAGTTTCACTGTTCTATCACATTTTTTTTTTTAAACTCATTGTTGTGCATAAATCTAGACACTCCCCCATGCACAAGACCAAGCGGAAAAAATAAGTAGAAGTTCAAAAGACCGCGGCAAAATTTGAAAATAACAGGGTGGACTTATTGCCCCCAATTCCATGTTGATGTCATTTATCCAGAACAGCCAGTCTTAAAAATGGAGACAGTATTCAAGGGGCTCAAGAGCTTCCCTCTAAAAGTGGAAAATTGACTGTACAACATCAAGCCTCTGTTCTGTGTCAGTGACATTCATTCTGCACAACTGACTAAAGACGGCAAAATCCGTCTTTTCCGGCAGTCTAAGACATTCTATCTCCGAAGGAGTAAAATTGCTACCTTGGCTTTGTCCCCCATTTCTTGTCATTGTTAACAACTGCACAGAAAAATTCAGTGATGTACTGTTTTCTACAGGTAGTGCAGAACTGACTTAAAGTAGAAACAGAGACCACAAAATCTCGTGAATTTGTCAGATCATAGAAATGTTTCTTTTTAACAAGCTGGACAATGAATGAATGAATGAATTAATTAAAATTCATTTAAAAATGTAAAGTGGTACCTCTACACCTCCATGTCTCTGGTAATGGAAAAATTCATGTTATGAAACGTCTCCTCAGAAAAAAATTGTTTCTACTTACAGAGGAAAATTCAGGATACATAAGATAAAAAATAGGCGCTGCATTCATAGCCCCCAAATTCCACCAAACGTAAACATCCTGTATCTTGGTTTGTGTGGCGCAATAGAGCTGCTCTCCCATTGGTCATCGGCATAGCATTTTCCTGGCATGCCATTGGCTAGGAGGGACGGCAGTCTTTACCCATGATGCTTTTCTTTTCCCTTGGACACTCGACTATCACCGAATCATGCTAGCGCTTATTGGTTATGTACAACTTTTCCCGAGTTTTTCGTTTGTGTTTTTTGTAAGTTTATTCATCATTCTTCACCATTGGCCCCGAGAAACTTAATTAGAATTAAGTTGTGTGCGTGGGTATATTCGTACGTATCTTTTCCCTCGGCTGTCAAACGTTTGCTGCCTCCTCCGTCCGCCATGATGCCTTTTCCTTGTCACTCACCGTTCTCTTTGCATAGTTGCCCAATGCCAAAGGTAAATAAACATAATTGATATTTTTCTTTATATTATGTACTTTGAGTGCTTACTTTTGGCGGGAGGGTCAAGAGGCTTGGAAATGGTTGGGCTATTTACATGTAAAAAAGGCTTCTGCTTACAAAAAATTCACATGACAAAACGACTTCCGGAATATGTGCATTAAGGTTCAAACGAGATCAAGAATTGAGACATTCTTTCAGCTTGTAGACGCCGTGGACATGCCGTGGAATGCTTCGATAACCTTGCATCCCTGTAACCTTCAGCTGTCAATCAAATATGTGCCTTTTTCACAACAACTAAGCAGGGAGAGGAGAATTCCTAGCGACCAGCATGGCACAGGCTCTCACCGACTGCAGAGAAGGAGCCTCTGAGTCACTAGAATGACCATCAGCTGGAGTAACAGGAAAATATTCCCTCCTTTGAAATTCAGCGGGAAAATGTGCTTCTGTGGCTGCCGAAGAGAGCACCACAGGCGGCCCTGTTGTGTGACGTCCACGGTAGCCTTGGAGTTTTTACAGTAATTGTTGTCCCCCGCCCTTTTTTAAAAACATTTTTTTACTGCCAGCATATGAAGTTTTGACAAAAGTTAAATAAAACTCACAAAATTAAATGCACATCACCACAACTGAATTTTTGTTGAAATCCACTTTGTATCTAACATCATGAAATCTTTCAGTCTGAAAAATAATTATAATTTTCAGCAATAAAACACAACATAAGAGTTAAGATATTTCCTACGTAGGTGGAAAATTGCCAGGTTGACATCATCCCCCATGGTGTGTCGCTATTGTTTATACAGAACCGTGACAAGGAATAAAGCAGAAAAATGACAGCTTGAAATGAAAGCAGATGGAAGCAAAGCAAAGCAAATTTACCTGTAGAGCGCATTTAATACATGAAGTAACTCAATGTGCTTTACATGATTAAAAGGATTTGAATACAAAGAGATAAAACATTTAAAACAAGATTAAAAACAATTAAATGATGAAAAAATATATATGTTAATAACAAAAACATAAAAATACAATTAAAAACCATGTACAGTGCAACAAATATTAAAAAGTGGACAAAAAGGAGTGGTCAACTTGGATTTCAAAACTACTGTTGGCAATTTATACCATGTGTGCAGCAGAATACCTAAATGCTGCTTCACCATGTTTGCCTTGGACTCTGCGCTCCACAATTAGACCTGAGTCAGTCGATCTCAGAGCTCTACTGGGTTTGCAGTCCGTAAGCATTTCTTTTATGTATTCAGGACCCAAATCATTTAGTGATTTATAGACCAGTTGCAGAACTTTAAAATCTATTCTAAAGCTGACTGGAAGTCAGTGTAAAGAAACTGGATTTATACTCTCTGACCTCTTTGTTCTGGTCAGAACCTTTGCTGCAGCATGCTGAATGAGCTGCAGCTGTTTAATGCTCTTTTTTGGGAAGTCCAGTCAGAAGACCATTACAATAGTCAAGTCTAGTTGAGATAAAAACGTGGATGAGCTTGACACATACAAGGCTTCACTGTAGAAATGTTCTTCAGATGATAAAAAGCATTTTTGTGATTGATTTGCTATGACTGTTGAAAGTCAGGTCGGAATCAATCAGAACACCAAGGTTCGGACTTGGTGTTTGTTTTTTAAAGATAGTGAGCCCAGATATTTACCAACAGCAATTCTCTTTTCTTTGTTGCCAAAAACAATTATCTTCATTTTGTTGT
Source organism: Syngnathoides biaculeatus (assembly GCF_019802595.1). Lineage (NCBI taxonomy): Eukaryota > Metazoa > Chordata > Actinopteri > Syngnathiformes > Syngnathidae > Syngnathoides > Syngnathoides biaculeatus. The sequence continues at coordinate 29,603,278 of NC_084650.1, read as the reverse complement.
GGTTGCGTTGAAGATTTTGGATCATCCAGTGGCACAACACCTGAATTGAGTGTAGTCATCTGGAGACACTGATAATATAACTGTGTGTCATCTGCATAGCTTTGTAACATTACATGTTGGTGCCCTTGACAACAGACAAAAGGCAAAAAATGTCTTTTAAATTCAGTCTGATGAAATGCAGTTCAAAATTTGATGCAGTCTCCCATTGAAAGATGACCTGCAACATTAGTCAGCCTTGTTTGAATCCTCAACACTTTAATGAGGCCAATTATCACTCAAGGTAATGGCTATTACATAATATAATTAGCATGCAATCAGCTTTGATTGCACATCCACTTCATCAACATGTGCTCCACCGGTGACCTCACAGGTGAAGGTCAAAAGATCAAACAAGTGTCATGTCTCCCGGTTTGCTTGGGATCAGCTCAGGTCCCCAATGGAAAAACTGGATGAAATGGCTGGGGAGAGGGAAGTTTAAGCTTGCTATTTAAATAATATTTAAGTGTTTAAGGGGCAGTTAAAAACAAAATCAACATTTTGGGGGAGGTCAATTGTTTTTCCACAATTCATGGGAGGATAAGTGAAGAGCTACAGTCTCCATCCATCCATCCATCCATCCATCCATCCATCCATCCATCCATCCATCCATCCATCCATCCATCCATCCATCCATCCATCCATCCATCCATCCATCCATCATTTTCTTCTGTTTATCCAGTTTCAGGTCAGAGGGACAGCAGGTTAAGCAGGGAAACCCCTATTTCTCTCTCCCTCGCTACTTTCTCCAGCACTCCCGGTGGGATATTGAGTCACTGCCAGGCCAGCCCGAAGACATAGTGTCACCAGCATGTTCTAGGTCGTCCTGGGTCATCCCGGTGGGATGTGCCTGGAAAACCTCACCAGCCACCAGTCACCACCTCACTTGACTGCACCTAGAAATTCTGTCCTTAATGGTAATGAACTGGATCGGTGACGAATGAAAGCCGTGGTGGCGTCCAGTTTCCCTCACAAAAAATTAATTTGACTTACTTCCGGCAATGCTGTCCAAACTCTTAACGCCGGTCATGCGGGGACCAATTTGTTTGTATTGGACGTCTTGTACCTCAATCTCCCGGGGAACCCGCAGCTGGACACCAGGAGGGACATGGTCGAACTTCTTCTCAAAGTGCAGAGACCACATGTAGACTGGTTGAGCAAGCTCCCCATACATCTTACAGAACCCTCCTGAGGGTGTAAAACTGGTCCACTGTTCCATAACCAGCATAAAAACCGCACCCCTCCTCCTGAATCTGAGATTCCTCTTCCCGACGGACCCTCATCTCCATCAACCCCAAGTAGACCTTACCAGGGAGGCCGAGGAGTGTGATCGCTGGAAGTGTGAACAGAATTTCTTTGAATCCTTGATTCTTTTCTCTATGCCCAAATTTTTGCCTCAGCAACTACCAAAGATTGTATTATGAGAATTATAGTTTTCAAATGTGTGGTGTCCTTCTTCTTTGCCAAACTCTTGATCTGCAGGGTGGATGGTGTTTGAGTTTGAGGACCCTTGACACACTGACTCACCATCATCATTGATTTGACCTCATTCTGAACGCACACTCATATTAAGAAATGTGCTTTATGGGGATCATTAATCATTCCCCCATAATTTGACATTCTCATGCAAGAGATGTTGACGTCAACTAATGATCTTTTAATTTCCTTCAAAAGCTTCTTTTCAAGTGGGCCACTGTTGAATAAACATTGAAGCCAAACCATCTTAGATCAGAGGAATCCCGTTCACTTTTAATCTTGACATGTTCCAGAAACGTTTTTTGTCATTTAGAGATATAGTCTGTTGTTCAGTTGAGTCAACATCATTGGTCATACAGTGGTTTGTTGAATTTTCATCAGTGAATGTATTTGGACAAGCCAGTCCAGCTGTGTTTTGTTTGCATCCTTTGTACAGTGTTCTTACATGTTTGGAAAAGTGGTGAAAAAATTAAAATAAAATACAATTAAAAAGTCAGTTATGCTCCCAACAAGGAATGTAGGTCAGGTTTTGGAAAGGTAAATCCTGTCTGGGATTTCATTTCCAGTGCATGCTAGGGAGGCTTTGAACACCATAAGACACCCATACATCCATTTTCCAAGCCGCTTATCCTCACGAGGGTCACGGGAGTGCTGGAGCCAGTCCCAGCTATAATCAGGCAGGAGGCTCGGTACACCCTGGACTGGCTGCCAGCCAATCGCAGGGAACATAGAGACAGACAACAGCAGCATATTGTTGGGATGAAGGAGGAAACCGGATTGCCTGGAGAAAACCCACGCAGGCATGGGAAGAACAAGCAAACTCCACAAAGGGCTTTGCCGGGATTTGAACTCGGGTCTTCAGAACTGTGAGGCCAATGCTCTACAGCTGCGCAACTGTGCTGCCACCATGAGACAGTCAATTGAAAAAAGAAGAAAAGTACATGGTGAAGTACAACTGTGTAAGGCTTCACCCTTTTTGTATAAACTGCACCACTGTGGTGAGCGCACCAATGAACTGTGCTGGAAAGTGACGCTTCAAAACTGACATTCACCCAGGGTTGCCGAAAACACTCAAGACCCTAAAGACTCCCTAAGAACCTAATGGAGAAGAACGTCTTTGAATCCCAATCCACGGTCAGCAATCCATTAAAAAATTGTAAATTAGCAAAAACATTTACTGATGGTTAGTTTTTCATTAAAATTTAAAAATGAATGGTGTTCCACCGCATTCCTCAGTGTGCAGAGGGATTTAACATGACATTAGCAATTTACATGGTCAAATAGGAGATGGACATCATATTGAGGGGTAAAGAACAGATCATTAAATTGGTAACATTCTAATAAGTTTTAGATATCACCCAAGTGTGTGATAACAGTAGTGTCAATTTAAGATTTTCCACGATTCAGCTGTCAGTCTGTTTTTTCACGTTTTTTCTTCTTTTTTTGGAGACCGAGAGAGCTCGCCACAGTTACTTTTTTGATACTGATTATTCCAAAGGGCAAGTTTGATCCACACTTCTTAAATAACAAATTAGCTCATATCACCATTAAGTCTATAACTTATAATAATTCATGATAGGTAGACGCTGATCATTGCAAATGATTTCTTACAATAATTATCAACAATTATTTAACTAGGTATAAAAAAAACGATAAATAAATTAAAATATTTTTATCAATCTCAGCAGGTGTTGACACTCTCCAAATGATCACTCGTACAACATTCCTAGGAAATCCCATTGTCCCATCACTGTGAACATTGCCCTTGAAGCGGCAACATGTGAGTGACCTCTGCTCTCCATTATATTTGACACTCTCATTTGTGGAGGGTAGAACTGACTGCAATTCATGACATCTACTTACATTTTGACATTTGGGGTGAAGGCAACTCATTGATTTAAAAGCAGCGTCCTGTCCCTACACTGTTATTCACCGTGACATCTAATTATCAAAATGGATAAAAATCATTATGTTTCAACTTTGCAAATCCAATGCAGTTTGACTCAAAAAGTTTTGTTCCCCTCATATACGCCACATAGAACCATCTTAGCAGCATTAATAATAATAATACTAATAATACTTGTGAATAAATCTTGGAAAAGATGTGAAAAGACAAAGAGAAGGGGGGGGGTGTTCTGCAGCAGTGATTTGCATTTAACTATAAAGTCCAAGCGCAATGACAAGTGGCTTATTTATTAAAACAGGAGAGGATGACACCGGCAGCAGATTGCCCAATTATTTATAATGCCGGCTTCACATTTACTTCGACAGCACGCGACGTGGATCCGATGAGGCGCACACATGATCTCGCCTCCGCTTTGGCACTCATGGATTTCCATTTCTTTACAGTGTGGGTAATGTTGAGCTCAGGGAGATATTTACACGCCCGTGTGAGCCGTCAATTTTGACGTAAAAGCTGAAAATCTGTTGTTGATTAGAATGTCAAGCAGTGTCCTGGATGGATTTATGAAGATTAATTAAAGAGTGCTGTGCATGTATGGAAGTAAAGGATGAAGTAGTAGTGATGAAAGTGTTTTATTAGTGAAGTTAGGAAGCTGAAAAAGTTGGCTGACTAGCACACGAGAACTAGAAAATGAGAAAACCTTGAGCTATATACAGAAAGGAATTCTCATTTTTTTGCGATTAAAAACTGCAGTATATTATTACTTACAATGCCGCAGCTTTTAAATGTCTTTCTTGTACAATGTTACACATTTTTAATGTCTTCATTTAAAAAACGTACACACTGTACATACAAAATACATTTCATCTTTTCCTTTGTTTTGAAATTATGTTGTAGTTTATTGGATTTTAATGTCTGTGGTACAGTTGCAACTCTTGTAATATCATTTTTCTTACCATGTGATGATTTCCAATTTTTCCTCACACTACTGCATTTATAATTTATAACTTTATTCCTGACATTTTAGAGATTTGCTTTTTGTCTGAGTGTCACTTTTTTTTTTGCCTGGGGCTTTCTTCATAAGCTTCATTGGCACATTTGGTCTCTTGCTAGTTCAACAGAAAGAGCAACTTCAGCTTATTTAAGGACAAATGAAAGTGGGGACCACATTATAGAAATGAAGTGAAATGCAATTAAAAGAACAGGAATCCTTTTGACAAGTAAGACGTGATGTCACCTAAATACGTTTCGCCTTCCCACTGCAAGGAAAACCATTGCAGCCGAATTGTTGACTTAACAAGCAGAATGAGTAACAGCAGTCGGTCCCTCCTGTGACCTTTGAGCTACGCCATATTTTCCCTTCTAATTCAACTAATTGTTTTTGTCCCCTGGGGTGGGGAAGAACGTGAATGAGCAGCATGGAAACATCAGTGGGGAAATAGCGCGCAGGTTCAGGGTTCAAGACAAAGCCGTGAAACCACAACGAGGCTAATTTTGCTCCGTTGCCAGGGCAACACGTAATAAAGGCTGCGTGTTTCGCTGTGGCCCCCTCCTCCATCGCACTTTTGTGACCCTTCATCAACCAGTACTACTCAATTAGGAATAGAAACATGTACATTATAATCAACGCTGTCATGTTTATTTTCATGCAAATGAAGGGACACATTTATGCTCGTAAGCAGAAACAGCAGACATCCCCATCCAGGAAACAGATGTCCACATGTACATGGATACTTCGTGTATGAAAATGAATGCCTTCTTTAATGTCGGAAAAAATCTCAGTCCACACCTATATCATTAGTGCACATGCAAACACAGGCTATCGAGTGCATTCCAAAGCAATAGCTGGTGCTAGAACTCTTGACTTACAGCGAAGAAAATACGTATTTTGACACCCTGCTATATTATAAGTTCTCCCACTTAGAAATCATGGAGGGGTCTGAAATTTTCATCGTAGGTGCATGTCCACTCTGAGAGAGATAATCGGAAAAAAAAAAAATTTAGAAATCACAATGTATGTTTTTTTAATGATTTGTGTGATAGAGGTGCAAATAAGTATTTGAACACCTATCAGCTAGAATTCTGACCCTCAAACACCTGTTAGTCTACTTTTAAAAGTCCACCTCCACTCCATGTATTATCCTGAATCAGATGCACCTGTGTGAGGTTGTTAGCTGCATGAAGACGCCTATCCACGCCCATACAATCAGGAAGATTAAAACTTGTAACATGGCCAAGACCAAAGAGCTGCCCAAAGACACCAAAGACAAAATTATACAACTCCACACGGCTGGAAAGGGCTATGGAGAAATTGCCATGCAGCTTGAAGGAAAAAGGTCCACTGTTGGAGCAATCATTAGAAAATGGAAGAAGCTAAACATGACTGTCAATCGGAGTGGAGCCTCATGCAAGATATCACCTCGTGGGGTCTCAATGATCCTTAGAAAGGTGAGGAATCAGCCCAGGACTACACGACGGAACCGAAGGGTCCCCTGCTTGAACCAGCACATATCAAGGCCCGTCTCAATTTTGCCAATGACCATTTGGATGATACAGGAGTCACGGGAGAAGGTTTTGTGGTTAGATGAGACCAAAATGGAACTTTTTGGTCATAATTCCACTAACCCTGTTTGGAGAAAGACGAATGATGAGTTCCTTCCTAAGAACACCATCCCTACTGTGAAGCATGGGGTGGTAGCATCATGCTTTTGGGGTGTTTTTCTGCACATGGGACAGGACGACTGCACTGTATTAAGGATAGGATGACCACAGCCACATATTGTGACAACAGCCTCTTTCCCTCAGTCAGAGCAGTGAAGATGGGTCATGGCTGGGTCTTTCAACATGACAATGACCCGAAGCACAAAGCCAGGAAAACCAAGGAGTGGCTCCGTAAGAAGCATATCAAGGTTCTGCCGTGGCCTAGTCCCCAGACCTAAACCCAACAGAAAATCTTTGGAAGGAGCTGAAACTGTGTTTCTCAGCAACAGCCCAGACACCTGCCTGGCCTAGAGAAGATCTGTGTGGAGGAGTGGGCCAAAATCCCTCCTGCGGTGTGTGTAAACCTGGTGAACAATTACAGGAAATGTTTCACCTCTGTAATTGCAAACAAAGGCTACTGTACCAAATATTAACATTGGTTTTCTCAGGTGTTGAAATACTTATGTACAGCTGTATCACACAAATAAATCGTTAAAAAAAATCATACATTGTGATTTCTGGATTCTTCTTTTTAGATTATCCCTCTCACAGTGGACATGCACCTATGATGAAAATTTCAGAACATTCCATGATTTCTAAGTGGGAGAACTTGCAATATAGCAGGGTGTTCAAATATTTATTTTCTTCACTGTAAATCATTCTAGCCAGGTAGGTCTATGCCCTATCCATGATAATAATGCAAATTTTTGAAAACACCGCATCTAGAAGGTATTGCGATGGGTAGTGGTATTGGGGTTGGCAAACTGCTGCCCAGGGGTCACATTTGATCTCTAAAAAGGGGCTTGGTCAATTGTAAATAGAAAAATAGAGTTAAAATATGAATGTACAATACTTTTTTTTCAATAGCAAATGCATAAAATATCAAAATCTACCATAGATTAAAATAAACTTTGAAAATGATAATAGTATAATAATGAATCATTTTGGGGCCAAAAACCTGAACTGCCAAAGACGAGGATAGCAAGCTGGGATGCTACTGCAACTTCGTAAATGATCTGATGCTGCTGACAAGTGAAAGAAGGAATTTTTCTCCACTTGAATTTCGTGCTTCACAGAGACATGGCTTCGTAAACAGATTATGAACAGCGCATTAACATCTGGAAGGATTACAGCTGTTCCGTGCAAATCATAACACAGACCTCTCCAGCAAGAGCAAAGTCGGCAGTGTCTTTTTCTGCAACATCAAAAGCTGGTGCATTGATCTCGAAGTGGCTTCTCAACACTACTCTCCTGTTCTGGAATATCTATTCATAAACTGCATCCCATTCTAAAAGTTCACTGTTGCACGCCTCCATCGCTGAAGCGGCAGACCAGACCTGTGGCTGTAAGGTGGTCGGTGGCTCTTGTGACGTCAATGCCCGAACCCATTGGTGGACACCAATGATGAAAGAGGCCGTCAAGCTGAAGATGGAGTCCAATCGGGCAATTTTGCCCAGTCGGTTCCTGAGGCAGTCAATTGGTACCGGCTGGCCAAGCGGAATGCAACTTTGGTGGTTGCTAAATCAAAAACTCGGGCATTAGAGGAGCTCGGTCAAACCATGGAGAAAGACTTCAAGACTACTTGGAGGAAATTGTGGTCCACCATCCTGAGTCTCTTGGGTGGGGGGGGGGGGGGGGGGGGGGGACCAGTGCACTGTCAACTCTGTTTTTAGTCAGATTGGGGCATTGCTGACGTTGACTCGGGATGTTGTGAGTTGGTGGGGAGTCCTATGGGGCATCCTTTGGGAGCATGGTCTGTTTGGTCCGTGTACAACTGGTGCCAGAGTTTGGTCCAGACTACCGGCAGTAAGTCAAACTCATTTCTGAAGGGTGTTGGACTCTGCCAAGCCTGCCCTTTGGTGGCCTCATTTTTGCATCTCTGCTTTTACCAGATGATTTGGTTCTGTTGTCTTTATCAAGCTATGATCTCCAACTCTCACTGGAACGGTTCACAGCAGAGTATGAAGCGGCTGAGATTAGAATCAGCACCTCCAAATCTGAGACCATGGTCCTCAGTCGGAAAGTGGTGGCGTGCCCTCTTCAGGTTGGGGAGGGGATTCTACCCCAACTGGAGGAATTCAAGTATCTTGGAGTCTTGTTCACGAGTGAGGGAAGAATAGAACAGAACGACAGAAGGATTGGTGCAGCATCTGGAGTGATGCGGACTTTGTCTTGGTCCGTTGTGGTAAAGAAGGAGCTAATTTGAAAGGTGAAGCTCTCAATTTACCAGTCGATCTCTGTTCCTAGCCTCACCTATGGTCACGAGGTGTGGGTCATGACTGAAAAAACAAGAGCCCAGATACAAGCAACCAAAATGAACTTCCTGGGTGTCTGGGCAATCCCTTAGAGATAGGGTGAGAAGCGCAGTCATCCAGGTGGGGCTTAGAGTAGAGCCGCTGCTCCTGTGCATTGAGAAGAGCGAGATGAGGTGGATGGGGCATCTGATTCAGATGCCTCCTGGGCGCCTCACTGGTGAGGTGTTCCGGGCACGTCCCACGGGAAACAGCCCCTGGAGACAACCCAGGACATGCTGGAGAGACTATGTCTCTCGTCTGGGCTGGGAATGCCTCGGGATCACCCTGGAGTAGCTGGATGAAGTGGCTGGAGAAAGGAAAGTCTGGGCCTCTTAGCTAAAACTACTTGCCAGGTGACCCGACTTTGGATAAGCGGTAGAAGATGGATGGATGTGTATTTTTACCATCGATGGTTAGTTAAAAATACTTAAATAAAGACGCTTGGTTCGGTACACAGGCAAGCAGTGATCAAAGGCAATAGTATATAAAAAAAATGGGCAACTGCTATTTTAGCCGCTTGGGGTTGAGGCTGGTCCAACTGTTTAGTAAGTGTGGTAGCTTTCAAGCTAATTGGCAAGCAAGCTAACATGGTAGCAATCTCAGCAGTATGGTGTTGGCTTGTCTAGAAGTCACAGCGCCCCTTTGTTTTGTGTCTTGTGTTTGTCCACATAACAGCCATGTATCAGGGAAAGTTAACTGTTTAATAAACAATAGACAGAGTGAGAGTCCTCTTGTGGCTGCATGTGGCTGTCTGAGGCATGAAAAGCCACAGCCACTTACTTGATGAAGCTGAAGGGGAGCACTCAGCGTACATGCTGACACAGTCTTGTGAATGGAGGACAGGCTTTGTTTTTGATGCTATGTGACCCTTGTTTTACAAACTTATTTTTTTTTTTAAATTCACTCTAACTTGGCAGACTTGTTAACTCTTCTCTGTGGTGTGTCATAGTCAGTTTTTTGGCAGCTTTACTGGGCCTATCATTACAAGAAGAATTTAATTGCAGATCATAAGGTGAGGAACAGATGAGGACTTGAGCCCAAGACATGGAGGAGGGCCAGGACACAGACTAACAGTTTACAGTCTTCTCTATATTCATGTGTCTGGGTGTCACAATCTGGACTGACATGGAGATCTTTTTTACGGCAGAACAACTGTCAGCATGTCATGTAGTCTTGTGCAGTAGTTTGGATTGTCTGTGCACTTTTATTAAAACAACTGCTTAATAAAAACAAGTTACAAACACAGGGGAACCTTGATATAACGGAGAAACGGGGGCAGAGCATAGCATGAAAGCACTTCTTTTTGTAGTTCATATGCACATTTATTACTGCACACTACAAAATTTTTTTTATCGTTTTTTTTTTTCCTTGCCTAAAACGCCCAGTACAGTGTGACCACCACACCGGTGTACTTGCGATTGGTGACATTGGTGATGTACAGTACTCTTCACTGCTGAGCAGCTTTCATGAGTCATAAGGAATTTGTCCGCTTCCTAGTTCGAAATCTGTTGGCACCTGCAAACGACTTGATTTACTGTACCAAAAGTAGCATATTCCAGACTCCAAAGAGCTGCGTTTTGTAATCCTCAGAGCTAACACTGCAGCCATGCTGCCCTCTCTCACTCTCTGACGGCACCACACCACAGCGCATTTTCCAACACATTATGTCCCAACCGTCCATTTTCTCTGATATTAGTTGTATAAGTCCGTTATATTGAGTTTCTGCCATACTGTAGTTAAAAACAACATCTCGGTGATATACAAGCTCTGGTTAGAAGCCGCCATGTTTACGCCATCGTGCATATCAGTTAACCCTTCTGTGATCTTCACGTTCTGTTGAGTGGAGCATGCACAGATGGAGCGCTGCCCACCTCCGTTTCGATTGACCGTTTACGTAGCAAAGATTTACTTCTGATCAGTTTGAAAAAAGGAATATCCCTCCCCTGTCAAACCAAATGAAATTCCATTCACATCCAAACCGTTTATTCTAATTTAGATTTTTATATGGAGCATTTTCACTCAGCTTCTAATCTGATTATAATAAAAATGGAAGGCTCCATAAAAACACCCCTAAGGTTTTCAGTGAAGACAACTACATTACCTCTCTGCACTGCAGTTCTGGCCTTCCGTTTTTTTGATTTTCAGAATTTTCACTGTTAACTCTATTTGGGTTCAATGTTTTTGTTTGAGGGGGGGGGGGGAGAAAAAAAGAGTCATGCTTTCATAAATCAAATTTGAAATTCTGAATTGATTAGATTATTGCACTTTTTTCCTTGATTATACTGTATGAATTCCTAGACCTCTACTGTATCAGGTCCAAACCAGTCTTAAGAACCAAGAGGCCTCTGCAGACACAATCTTATATCCAAATAACATTCAGCGTGTGGCTGCAGCACACCATCTGTAAGACCAAAACAGTAAGTGAGTCACTGTCTGTGAAAACACTTGCCATCAAGTCTGGCACAGCTGGAATACGTCTCTATTTAGCAAAATAAACACAGCTCGACAGAGGATGTTCCCGCCAGAAAAATAAGACCTTCATGGCCAAAAGTAGCAGTTTTGTCTTTGCGGAGCGTGTTGCAGAAGGAAGACGCAAATATCCATTTGTGATGATTTTTTTTGGTTTGCAACAAACTTAAGATAAAACAAAGAAAATAACGTGTATTTAGAACAACCAGATACCTTTGCCTGAGGAAAGTCTGCTTTGTCGATGCAAAACACTAGAGAGATAAGAACAGGTAGAAAGATAGTGTAACAAAAGTCCCAGCTATAGTTGCTTTGTCCTCGCTAAGAAATGATGAATACGGATTATTTTCTCGAGTCACTTACAGGAGTAGCAGTAGAAGAAGGAGAATACTATTGCCATGGTCGACGTTTTAGTTCATTTAGGTTTACCTGTTTTTCTCTGTTCCCACCCGTCCCTGTTTGCGTCTGTGTCATGTCAGTCATGTTTTGTTTCCAGTTATAGGTTTACTAAAGTGTTGCTTTGTTTCATTGCCTTTTTTAAAAAATGAAATATCATTTTGAGACTCGTGCCTTGGCTTACCGCTTCCCCGCACTCTGGTCCTCCAGGTTTTTTTTTTTTTAACCATGCCTTTAACGTGTTCTCAAACCTCACTGTGACAACTATTCTTCTTTGTGTCTTCCTCCTGGTGGCCCGGGCGTACGCACACCAGAAGGAGCAGCACCCTAAATTGGATTCCAGCATATTAAATCATGAAGCACAAACTTTGTCATTCTTTATATTCTTTTAAATTATGGTATTCCTTTTATGTATTTAAAGGGAAAATCCAGTGCTTTGCATGAACAGTGTATCCAATCGGTCATGTAATATATACCCTATTTTGACAATGTGATGTTAAATCCTCTCTCATTTAATAGTGTTTTGAGAAGATTTTTATTGACAAGTGTTTGGAACAGCACGGTACATGTCACATACGCCCACGTAGATCATGTGACTTGCGAAAATGGCAGCGCCCCTGAAAATTTGTAATTATCGATAAAAATATTCTCAAAACACTATTAAATGAGAGAGGATTTAACATCACATTGTCAAAATAGGGTACATATTACATGACCTATTGGATACACTGTTCATGCAAAGCACAGGGTTTCCCCTTTAAAAAGTAGCACATTATCGAGTGCTATTTTTCAATCCGATCTTTAATCTTTGATTAATTCCTACATACCGTATGTCATCTTTTCCAGTCCAATGTTTTTGACAAGAGGTGGAAAAACATAAATTGAAGGGTGGCAAGGTAATATTTAGAATTTTGCCGATGAACCGTGTGTTTTATGCGAGAATCAAATTGTGGTCTTAACGAAAGCAAGATTAAGGCCTTTCAAGGCATCTTGTCAACCACTCACACTGTGCCCTTATTGATTCTGAAATGTAATTATCATGCATCAACTAAGACACTCTACTGTAAATGTTAAGCTTGTCGTGCGTGTCTGGTGGTGAGTACATCTGTTAAATGGAGAGCATCTGCAGAGCCCCTTGACCTCCCACGAGCCGACGCTTTGACAGATCGATGGCCATCTCTACAATAACGAAGCTCTCATTAATGTGGAGTCCATAGAGCAGGGCCTGCAGAAGGTAGGAAATCAATGGCTGCTTGCCTCAAGCAAAAAGCAAGAGCTTTTTTTTTCGTTTTTCTTTTTTTTTTTTTTTTTTTACAAGATCCATACAGGGATGCAAGGAATCTGACAGGTATCATCAGTGCATTAACTACGGCTCAACATACTGATCCCTACACCGAGTCTACATTTTTCATTTGTCCGCTGAGTGAGTATGATGAGTCATTATCTCGTCATGCAAGCCTTTGCATAGAAATGACAGGATTGTCGAAACAATTGCTGATCACGTGGACCAAAATAACTAACAATGTGGTAATATGCATGCCAGGCTAGTTGTACTTGTAAAAAGACATAAAAATCAATATCAAACCTATGAATTAAAACAATGAATCGAGAACTAGCCCAATTGACTTGATATCAATTAATTAATGTTCCACCTAAGAGTCAAATATAGCATTGTTAAGATAGTTATTTGGGACTGTTTCATCACGTGGTCACGTGCCTTGTATGTGTAAGTTTTCAGTTGACTTCCTGCTTGTATAGAGTTTGTGCACCTATGTCATAAAATAACGTGATTTTTTTGTTTACGTCGCCATATTGCCGGTCAAACAAAGCATTGTTGCAAGTTAATTCTGTTGAGACGAAACAAAAATATGACTTATAGCACGACACCCTGAATTTTGTCTGAGACCGTTAAACATTCAGAAGGTGATAATAAACGAAAGTACGTAGAAAAATTAGAGACACTTAGGACAGAGGAGCCATATTTAATGCCGAAGTCGATGTTTTTGCCGAAATTGGACCGTTAATTCATTTCCGCTTGTCTTGGACAACTGGATCTACACATGTATCTGGTGAGTAAATTGTTCAAAAGAGTATAAAAGTCTGGATGCATACAAATACTTCATTGCTGGATCTGTTCTCAGTCAGGAATAAATCCCACATAGTGAAGGACCCAGTCAGATTTTTCAACACAAATACCAATATTTAGATAAATGACCCCTAGTTTTACACAAACTCGCATTCATTAACTATGATTGGGGAAAATTTTTTTAGCCTCTGTACACGGAAACGTATTGCTGCCAAATGCTTACTTCCATAAAACCTCTTTGTGACAGACATTTTTATTAATATGCATTGTTCTCAAATGAGTCAACTTGGCATTATTATTATTATTTGAGATTGAGAAAAATAATCCTACCTGAAATTAAGTGATTGCTACAAGGCGCATATTTCATTGTGCACCATTCATCCCACTTAATTTCCGAAAACAAGCGATCTTTTCTCATCTTTTCAGCTGTTATTTTTTGATATCTTTGAAGAACTGTTTTGTCTATTATGACAACCAGCAGCACAACAGTTCTTGGGAAATTAGAAAAATCTGCTACGGTTCAACGACTCCCGCACTGCCGAGCAGCTTGGTTTGACTGGCAATATGACGCTGTGCAAACTGTGACGTCACGTGCACGAGCTCTACATTGATGGGTACACACTGGAACTCAACATTTTGGCACAAAAAGTAACTTCCCATGGCATCAATGATTTTTGTTAATAGATGGAACCAAATGCTATAAAACGCTGATTCCTTTCTCAACTCACCTATGAGAAACAAGGTTAAAGTTTGTGACAGTGAGATGACATTTATGTGAATATTGTGCCAGTTCATTGTGATGTAGAACTGCTATTGTGAAGTTTAAGCCCAATGTTAATTGTAGGCTGAGGCTCATTATGCGTCAAATGCAAAACATCGTGAAAGTCTCCTCTGCATGCCGTAATCTTATTCCAAGTGTAGCTATGAGGCACTGGTCTGTAGTTTTAACAAAGTTAGGACACACTTCCTCAGGTCCCGTTCTACACAACCACGTCATCTTGTGTCTTCTTTGTTGATTTATGTCGCTTTGTTGTTATTTTTCGTCACGTCTTCATGGCTGGAGGACTAAACCTCGAAACTGGGAACCAATGTTCCCTCTAAGATGCGCACCTGCGCAATTGCGAACTTGTAGTGCACACTCAGCGCACATGAAAACCGATCCATTGCAGTGACCTGACACCACCCACCTCCCGCTCTTAAAGGGGTACACTCAGGGCTTTAGTTAGAAACATCGTCTGGACAACGTAGAGTAAAGACGAGTTAGACACGCTGCTTATGTTTACTCTAGATAATAATGGCAAAAGTAAAAAAAAAAAAAAAGAAATGCTACTGCTTTAATGAATGTTGGAGTATGTGACAAATAACAATAGTAATTAATAATAACAATAATAATAATGAAGAAAATGTGGTGAAACTGGACGAGCTTTTCTCTTTTTTAAGTAAAAACGGTCTGGTCTGAAGCCAAAGTAGAAAGTACAGGATGAGATGGTGTATAATGTTAAAATTCCACCTTGGCTCAGCCTGATTGAGGATGAAAGCACAGACAATACAGTGCACAAAAACCTAATTCAGTATTTTAAAAGTAGGAGACCTCATAACATTAACCTTAAAACTGTTTGGTAGCGTCATTCAGCTTTCAACATGCATTGCTAAAGATATTCTGCAAGCAATAATTAATTTCATATACAGTACATATATATTTTTTGCATACACAGAAAATATCACATTGCCTTAGTAAATGCACTTTTATCGGTCCAGAGAAAATAAAATATTTGGGTTTTTAGACCATTTAATACAACAATATTTATTTATTTATATTTACAACATATTTTTTCACTGCAAGTTTTCCAACATATACGAGATGTCAGTAACTGAAGTAAAAATTTTAAAGTGCGAGGTGGGAGGGGTGCTGAGACACCTCACCCTCCAACCTCCTCGTAAACATTATTCTTTGGGAATCAACAACAATATGATGAAAGTCATGATAGTTGATGACTGCCCCGTGCCCCCCACCCTCTGTCATAATGTTACTCCCCAGTTTGAAAACCACTGCCATTAGTTAACCTCAATTCATTCGGATATCATAGAAAATTTGCTTTATTTCTATAGTTTAACTTAAAAAGTTAAACACATACAGCTTCATTGAACAAGTTCACAATGCAAATTCTGATGTAATTTGATTGTTTTTTTTTATATAATATTCTGACTTTTTGTGATGACATTTTCAATCATTTAAAAGTATTTAAAAAAAATCTAAATTTTGAAAAATATATCCCATTGTTTATTGAATCCATACAAAATATTGATATAAATATATTTTTTCACTTTTTGAATTGAACGATTGAAGTAAATGAACTTTTCCAATTCACTGAAAGGCACCTGTTGTCATCGCCTGCATTTTTGGTTCGATTATATTTAGTTTTACTTCATGTTTTCCTGTGTTCATGTCTTGTCAAACTTGTTTGTAATGTTTTCTTTGCCTTGTGTCTACCCACCAGCTCCACGAGGCACTCATGTCTTTTTTGTCCAGGTACTCCTTGTTGTCTGGACTGTTTTCTTGTAGTAAGGGTACAATTGTTCCCTGCTTCCCTTCAGTCTATATTATAGTGTATTGTTGGTTGTAATCATGTCATGTCTTCTTAGTGCAGTTATTTTTAGTTGTGAGTTCTTTGTTCCCTAATGTTTCTTTGTAACTTTGTGTAGATTTTATGCGGATTTTACACAGATTGTGTTGATTTAGAGAGACTTATGTTTTAGATGTTGGTCAAGAGAGTGGCGAAACAGTATTTTGCTCTCATTGGATGTTTTGCCTTTTTTGACAACCAAGAGACGATGACCTTGACTTTTAGATTTTTCGACTTTTTTAATTTAGCTTTTGCCTCCAAGATCCATGTCTGACTTCTTTTTTTGTGTTGATATATTGATTTTTTTTTTTTTTTGGGAGAGTCTTGCACTCCTGTCCTGCACTTGGTTCATCCACATTCTTCCATCCTCAAATAAAACACTGACGGACACGGCGCCGGACCCGTGATCGGCAGACACGGCGCCAATGGGCACATCGACACGTTTAGCACCCCTGACTTACGTACGCGGATCATTTGTTACGTTCTAAGCGAAGAATTACGTCCCCCCCACACCAACTATTTTTTTTTTAGTAGCTCTATACACACCTACCTGTCATTTAACTAACACGAAGGAACAAAGAGCTACCTTCCTGCAGGTAAAACTGATATAAACACACGAGCCTGCCTCAGTGGGTGTCTGCTAATAAGGTTACTTCCTGCTTCTTCTCCAAAACAAATCCCTCGAGAGGATTTTCATGGCGGGAGTTACAAAAAGCCATATACGTCAAAATCATGTTGTGTGGTGAAAAAAACAGAGGGGTCCATTCCAGTTGCCTGTTTTTAATTAAAAACATGATAAAAATCATGCTCTTCCTGTCAGTGGCCCTTTAAAGGACTTATAAGACAGCTTTCCCATGCCTTTCTTCCCACTTTTTTAACTTAACAGTATCCCTGCAGAGATGCTAATGCATGCACTGTTACATATATTGTTGTTGCAAGCTTGTTAATTAGAAACTGTGGCTGAGGTGCAAAGACATTACGCATCCAGTCTGAGGGAGCAAAACGTGAACTACATGCTGTATTTCAATATATATACAGTTGTGTTGGAAATAATAGTCCAATGTGACTCACCAGATTAATCCACGTTTTCAGTATATATTTTTTTATTGCTACATGTCAAACAAGTTACCAGTAGGTGCAGTAGATTCTCAGAAAACCAACAAGACCCAACATTCATGATATACACACAGTCAAGGCTGTGCAATTAAGCAACTTCTTGAAAGGGGTGTCATCCCACAAGTTCTCGATTGGATTAAAGTCCGGGGATTGGGCTGGCCACTCCATGACATTAACGAAATCACATTGGACTGCTATTATTTTGAACAGTACTGGATAGTATATTGTATGGAAAAGATTTCCGCAAATGCAGCCATCCAGTTTTAGTAAGGCATGAATGGCAGCAATGATAACACCAGTAGGCAAGAACACCTCTATAGAGGTCTTTGCTGTCTTTACTACACAGCTGGATCATCCTTTGGTGCGCCACCCCCACTACCACAACACGCACACATATATGCACACTCATGCAGTAAAGCACACAAGCTCCGAGTCTGGCTCCTCCGACATACTGACCCTTTGTTATCTGCGGCTGGCCAGCTTTGTTTGCATGGATCATCTGGAAACTCCATTTTGTGCTTGCTTGTTTGGGAGAGACGCACTAAAGGTAGTCTGTCAACAAACTCCAAATGGACATCCGGGCTCGCCCAACGAAAATGGCTTCTGAAGCAGAAAATGAACAGATGGTGCGAAACTGGAATTTTTAGTACAAGAGAGACAGAAAAAAAAAATCAATTCCTCTCTGTTTCAAAACAGCGAGCGGTTCTGCAAATGGAGCTGTGCAGCTCTGGTGGTCAGTAGTGACCAGGGACTGATTTGCCTTTCCATGAGGGCCAGGTTTTTGTGCACTGGCGACAAATACATTTTCCAGACATTATCCATTCATACAGAATTGTTTATTACTCTTTGCAATAGGACTGTAATGCAACTGTCACTCAGTAGCAATAAAGCCCAGCTCAGCGCTGTTCAGGAGCAATTGATTTTGTACTTCAAAATAGTACTACAGGAAACTGTAACTAAATGAAAAAAAAAAACCAAAAACTAGCGACATTAGTAATAAATTACATTACATTACTAAGAAAGCCAATGTTTCAGTTATTCAGGTAGAAAAAAACAGACAGAGCATTATCAGAGCAATTGACGCACCCGCCCCACCCCTCAAAAATGTTTAAAACTGCTTGTATCAATAGTTTAAGCCATGAATATACCACAAGCTACATTGTCAAATCACTTTAATACATTTTGACTGAACCAATCCAAAAACATACACAGGTGCTGAAGACTAGAAAACTTCTACTAATAACCCAGGCTAAACTTAGACCCTCCCATCACACACAGATGCTAAAAGTAACCAATTACTATCTCAATTATTACAACTATTATTCAGGGCTTTTGGCCATATCTTGTGGCATTTTAGCATTACAAAAAGAGAACAAAATAAGCCGGAAAAATAGAAATAGGTGGATTTTTAAACAAAATAAAGGACAGGCACAAGTATTTGTAGATCCAGATTTAGTTATTTTGCTCCAACAAATTACAGTCTACATTGCAATTTGACTCATTCAGTAAGTTTAAATAGCTATTGTTAGATTGTTACAGTGGTTGTGGTATTTTTTTTTTTTTTTTTTTATATCTGTACTTTATTATCCTGTGTCTGCTTTTCTCAGGTCTCTCTTGTAAGGAAGACCTCGATCTCAATTCGTCCACCCTGGTAGGTTGGAGAACAAATCATGTTCCAAAAATAAAACAATATGTGGGCTATTTTTGTAAAACATTATACAGTAAACAAGGTAAGATAAGGTTATAACATCTTTATTTGTGTCATTGCCAGCCATGTATTATCATGAGTTACAATGATGAATTTGCTCAACCAATGAACATCAAGCAGCCCACGGTGCTAATTCTGGAGTCTCAACTGTCCTCCTTTTGCCAGTGGAAATGAGATTCGCAGCTATTTGCTGAAAAACCCACTTGTTTACATATTTCAGCCATCCATCGTGCCATCCACCCATTTTCTGAGCTGCTTATCCTCACAAGGGTTGCGGGAGTCAAGTCTTGGGGCTGGAGGCAGGGTATACCCTGAACTAGTTCCCAGCCAGTTACTGGGGACATAGAAACACACAAACACTTGTACTTACAATACCACCTCAGGGCAATTTAGAGTCCGCAATTAATGGATATTTTTTTGGATGCGGGAGGAAAAGCATGGTGTTGCAAGCATTAGGATATGGGCATGTTTCTCCTACTGTGGTGTGTGTTATCTTATACAGGGATCATTGATTGGTTTGCATACATAAACATACTTGAAGAGGTCTTGTTGCCTTAAGCTGAAGAGCACATGCCCTTGAAATGTTTTTTTTTTTTCAACAAGACAATGGTCCCAAACACACTAGTAAACATGCAAAGTCTTGGTTCCAAACCAAAAAAGTCAATGTCATGGAGTGGCCACCCCAATCCCCGGACCTTAATCCAATCGAGAACTTGTGGGGTGACATAAAAAATGCTGTTTCTGAAGCAAAAGCAAGAAATGTATATGAGTTGTGGAATGTTGTTAAATCTTTGAGTAGAATAACAGCTTGGTGGTGCCACAAGTTTGTTGACTACATGCCACAGAGATGTGAAGCAGGTATAAAAAAACTGTGGTCATAAAATGAAATATTAGTTGAGTGACTACAAGGATTGGTAAATCTGACAAACTTTGAAAAATTGTAGAAAATGGTTTGCTATTTTTTTTTTTCACACACCCTTCAACAAATTCCCCAATTGCACAGTCTTAAGAGTGTGTATATCCTGTATGCGTCACTGATAGTGTAGTAGTACACACACCTGACTTTGGTGTAAGCATTGTGGGATTGATTCCCGCTCAGTGATGGCGTAGATATATGCCCTGCAACAGTCTGGTGATCAGTTCAGGGTGTAGTCTGCCATTTTCCCAATGTTAGCTGGAATAGGTTCTGGCACTCCCATGAATCTTTGTGAGGATAAGCGGCTTGGAATATGGATGGATATTATGAATGCTGTGTCTTGTTGATTTTCTGAATATCTACTCTACCTGCTGTCAACTTGTTTGACATGAACTAATAAAAAAATATCCTGAAAACGTGGATAGATCTGGTTAGTCAAACTGAACTGTTGTAATTTCAAACACTACTGTAAAGTCTGTTATCTGTTGAGAAGATGAAGGTGAACTGGGCCAGTACGGGCTGCTCACAACCTTCAGCTATGTGACCTGAGAAGGGATCCCATTAAAACTAGACTGCCCGCATATTATTGTACAACCAATTAGAGGTGAACTGTCATCATGAGTTTGGATTGTGAAGCTTCAAAACCGCATTGGAAACCTATGTTGAAATATGTTCGCCCCAAATCTGCCTCTTCTAGGAAGTCAGTTACATTTCATGGAGGTATTTGTGTGTGTGTGTATGCATGTGTGTGCATGTGTGGCGTTTAATTTTCGCACGCAAGACCACGACTCATCGACCGCACAGCTGACCCCCCTCCTCCAAATAAGATGCGCATCAAACTCAGATGTTGAGCCTGAGTGTTGAGAAAATGTGCCATTGTAAAAACGTAACTGTAAATGGGATGTTTTTTAAAGTGACATTTTCAAATTCAAGAATAAAGTTAACCACAAAACTAACAGAAAAACTACTCATGGGAATGGGAATACCAATATAATAATCCATAATTCATGCAGTAATTCATGTTTTTTTTCTGTGGATTACAAATGCTTCCCCAAAAATTTCATATGAAAATATTTTATTTATTTCGATTATTGTATTCAAAAAGTGAAACTTTCATAGGTTATAGATTCAGGGCCAACAATCTATTTTATTTATTTATTTCATAATTTTGGCTTCCAGATCATAAAACACACAAAATCAGGAATTCGGAAAATTAGTAGACTCTGAGGAAATAACAATTTACTTATCAATTTTTGTAAAATAAATAAATTGGGGTCACATTAATTCAATAAAAATATGGTTCTTTCAAAATGATGTTTATCTTCAATACTTGGTTGGGAATATATATTTTTTTAATTACTACCAAAATGTGTGTTGGCATTGAGGTAATGAGCCTGTGGTATTGCCTGGGAGCACAGATTTCCATGATGCTTGCCGTACATTCTTTGTTTTTTGGGTCTGGTGTCACTCATTTTCCCCTTGTTTATACCCCATCGATTCTCAAAGGGGGTTTAGATCCGGTGAGTTGGCTGGCCAAGCAAGGACTTTGATGACATAGGCATCACACCAGGTTTTGGTGTTTATGATGGTATCGGAAGGGACCTCCTCCTGCTGGAAAATGAAATCTTCATCTCCGTTCAGGTCCTCAACTGCAGGAATAATTTCGTCGACTGTTACAGTGACATTGGATTTAAAAAAGCAGACCGGGGATATTTCACACTGGACCTCAATGACCTTGGGTTCTGTTCTTCATCTGTCTTCCTCCTGTATTTGATTCCCAAATTATAGGAACACTTTTCTTTAATTGAAAAGAGGACCTTGGACCTGACCAATAATCCAGTCTTCCTTCTCTTTAAGAAGTTGGCTCAGGCTCAGAAGTAGCTTGACCCGAGGAGCCTGACGGTTGTAGCTCCTGCAATCTAAATGTGTTGATTTTTTAAGCTGTGTCTCGTGCCTCTTTCCACTATTTCTGGACCTCTGGTAGATCCTTGGAACCTGAACATCTCCTCAAGATGATGGTCATCACTTTTGGTGGCACATGTTCTCCTGCCACATTTTGTCCTTCTACTCAACTAATGCAGTGTAATGCTTGGAGACCAAATGCATTAACTATGAATCTTCCCAATCATCACTCATCCCTGCGTTTATTCAAGCCTGCCTGACCCAGGAATCCGATGCCAGAATTTTCTCGGTCCCACTGGGCACAGTGGCCCATGCATTGGTCCTCGACAGTAAGAAAATAAAATCACCAAGACCAAAGTGCCCTGCGATTGGCTGGCAACCAGTTCAGGATGTACCCTGCCTGCTACCCATTGACAGCTGGGATAGGCTCCAGCACTCCCACAACCTTTGTGAGAATAAGCGACAAAGAAAATGGATGGATGAATGGATATGTAGACAACATTTTCATATTACGCTAGTCACTGGAAAAACATTGTGAACATGTTGGGCAAGTCCTTCAGTGCCTACTCGAGAATTACCCGTTTGTGTAACCCAAAAAGTGTGAATTTCACCTCCCCTCTGCACACTTTCTGGGATACACCATTGCCAAGAAACACCTACAACTGGATCCAGCTAAAATCCAGGCAATCATCAATAGGCCCATTTCCTCCACCTGCAAAGAGCTACAACCTTTCCTAGATTTTGCAAGCTTTTACCGAGTTCCTCCCACCAGTCTCACTTCCACCAACTCCACATTTTATTGGACTCCATCTGTATCCCAATCCCTTAAACACCTTAAAGAACTATTCACCAGACACCTCATCCTGAGACAACCCGCCCCCTCCCTCGAGTTTGTTGTCAAGGTTGATGCATCAGACATGGGAGCTGGAGCTGTTCTGTCCCTCCTTGATCATAAAACCCAGAAACTGCGCCTTCTCCCTTCGCCTGTCACCATCCGAATGCAATTCTAACATTGGAAGCAGACTTGTTGGGCCTTGTTTCTCAGCTCATTCAACATCGGTCTCTTCTTCTGCCCTGGCTCTCATAACAGCAAGCCTTACTCCCTCTCTCGCCTCTATTCACTCCCCTCAATCTCTGTTGAACTGAATCACATCCTTACTTCCTCCTGCTTTGTTAGGGCTGCCACCTGGAAGAGCAAACAAGTGGTCAAGAAGGTCTCAAATAATCCAACCTGACCGCAAGACCAGAGCTCCGGACCAGCTTTTCAAGTCCAATTCAGGCCTTGCCGAAGTTCTCGGGTAAGTTCCTCAGTCCCAGCTCACCTGTCATCCTGGAATCATCTGAACCATCCATTTAATCAAATAGCATCTCAGGTGGTTCAGTCAAGCTAAAGACACCTGGAGTTTGTCCTAGCCTGTTCCATCTGTTCCCGAGGTAAACTTCGCACCTGTCACCAGTTGGTCTGAAGGTAACCCTGTCATTCTTAACATAATAGACAATTTATCGAAATGTCTCTACTATGTACCCATTCCAAATTCACCCTCTGCCTTCAACACCACTAACCTACTAGTCCTTCATGTGTTCAAACTTCACAGTATGCCCATAACCTATTGCACTTCTCTCTCTCTTTTTCAATATCGCTCTCCTCTCCCCCTCCCTTGCCTCCACACCTGTTCCCATTCAGCACTCATCACTGTCTGCATTTACACCTGCTTGGCACCAGAGTATTCTCACTCCATGCAGTACACAGCCTACGCATTGCTCCTCAAACAGTAAGATTAATTTGGTGACTCCTGTACTTGAACTTATTCCCAGTTGTTTCTCCTCCCTCCGTGCCCTCTTTTGTGTCCTACCATGAGACACACTCTGGCCCCTTTGGCAAATTTATTCACCTGCTCACACTCTAGCGCTCCCGACGCCCCCTGCTCCTACGGACCACCCTCATGCCTCAGAATTCCTGACATTGCACTTATCCCCCTAAAAATCATTACCAACTGCTTCCTCCCCCTCCCTCTGCTTTTGGGTCCAGTCCAAAAACCATTTGAGACAAACCATGACACTACATCTCATACATCTCGACGACTTACTCACCAGATACATGTGTAGGACCAGTTGTCCAAGACAAGCGGGAGCGAATTAACAGTCCACTTTCTTAACGGGGAAAACATCGACTTTGGCATTAAATATGGGTCCTCTATGCCAAGTTTCTCTAATTTTTCCCACGTACCTTCATTTATTATCACCTTCTAAATGTTAACGGTATCCGGCAAATCTCTGGGCATCGTGCTATGAGACGTATTTTTGTATCGTCTCAACAGACTTATTGAACAATGCTTTGTTTGACTGGCAATATGGCCAGTCACGTGATTTCGGTGACGTAGGTGGACGACCTCTATTGCGCCGGGACGGTGGCGCAGCTGTAAAGCATTGGCCTCAACAGTTCTGAAGACCGGGATTCAAATCGCAGCCCTGCCTGTGTGGAGTTTGCATGTTCTTCCCGTGCCTGTGTGGGTTTTCTCTGGGTACACCGGTTTCCTCCCACATCACAAAAACATGCAACATTAATTGGGCACTCGAGATTACCCCTCGGTGTTTGGATTGGGAGTGCGACTGTTGACCATCTCTATGTGCCCTGCGAATGGCTGGCAACCAGTTCAGGGTGGACGCTACCTCCTGCCTGGTGACAGCTGGGATTGTGTCCAGCACTCCCGCGACCCTCGTGAGGATAAACGGCTCCGAAAAAGGATGAATGGATGAATTTAGTGCACTAAACTGTTTCAATGTTGGATTTCAAACTCAAATTAACAAATTCCGCTGTGGGCTATGTGACGACTGCCTTGTATCGCTTGTGGTTCTTTAGAGAACGCAATTAAGCAAAAGCCAAGACTGTTGTCTGTTGGTCGAATTTAATTGGATTTAAACCTAATGGAGAATGAAAGAGATTCATAATTAAAGGAATAATACATGACATAAAATTGTTGTCATCCTTCAAAAAATCAATGTGAACAGTGTTTGCATTCCACTAGTGTGTTCTACTTGAATTGAATAAAACTAAAACTGGGTTTGTTTATTTTTTTCAAAGCACTGACTGGACAACTGACAGTTGTCATTAATTTAAATATTTTTTCTTTTATCTGCTATAGTCTCAATTTTAAAAACATATTGCAGACAGCTGTGTCAAAGAACCGATGGTACAGATGACATAATTGTGACACATAAATTAACATGTTCAGGGCATGAAAATAATAATTATTCATAGCTGCTCACAATTTGAAGTGTACTTACTGTCGCGGCCCATCGGAACGGGAGTAGGACCCAAATGCAGGGCTCGGATGATGCAAGGTAGTTCGGGAGAAACGTTTATTATTCCGTGGTCGGGGATCAAGCAGGCAGTTAGGTGCAGCAGCAGTAGTTGGGACGTCGGGCGAAGAGAGCAGGTCAGCGGGCAGGCAGGAGTCGGTACACGGGAGAACGATCAAAGCAGGCAGAAGTGTCAAAGGAGTCAGGCTTACGGGGTCGGTCGGAGAACAGGCGGAGGTCGGTACACACGGGTTGACTATCAGGGATACGGGAGTACTCGAACGGGGCATGAAGCTCAACGATCTGGCCCCGACCAGTCGTCATCGGGGTCATATAAATACACATGGTAATCAGGCCGCATGAGGCACAGGTGTGCGCCTCCCAATCAGCGCAACCGCGCGGGTACCCGCACATCCCGGGCTGGAGTGGCAGGATCATGACACTTACTAAGTGGAACAATTTTTCACTCTGATCGTCATGCAAAGTGATCCCAGACAGCAGATCAACAGTAAAACCCAACTAGCATCTCCTAGTGCTGATTGTAGTCGTGCCCCAAATGTCCCTGCAACTTTTTAAAAATCGCCACACCACTAGCATCGCTGCTTTACTTCTTCTGAGTTCAATGGTTGGCTTCTGATCTAGCGTGGAAGAGAGAGAGCGGAACATTTTCATAAATCGTCACGCCTCTTAGTTACGTTACTTAGCTCTACTAAAACATTTGCAAAGGGCTAATTTTTATTTTCACTTGCTAAAACCTATGATATTTAGTGTTTGACCAGCTAGCTAAACTGGTAAATTACCACACTTTTTTTTGTCAGATTGGTAGTGACAGATGAAGTATGATGTTGTTGTCTTTAATGAGCGACTTGCAAGCTATGCAGGTTGCCAAACTTTTTTTTTTTTACTGTATTGACAACATACATAATTCTTGAATCCAATTTGTGTCAAATTTGGAGGTCCTTCCATCGTTGAGAATGAAGACTGCATTGCCAGATTGGCGGAAATAACCACTAAAAATGTTTCTTGACTTGTCCAGTTATGCACTTCAAGTTAAAGTCAAGTGAAGACTTTCAGAAGTATTTGTCAAGCAATTCACAAATCATAAAACTGACAACTCGGGTCAACTTGAGTCAAAGGACTTAACTTGAGTTGCGAGTCCTTTGACTCGAGACCCCTCGTTTTATTTCAATATTTTGAATGATTAATAAAGACAATACTGAACAGTTGGGGGGGGGGGGGGAAGTAACTTGAAGTGAAATAGCGTGTAGTGTTTCACATTTGGCCACGACTCTGTCCTTATCTCTGTAGTGTCCCCTCATGTCCACATCACAAATGATATTTCTACCCCTTTTAATTTACCCTTGCCAACATGTATCTAAAGCTCTTACAATATAATAACCACCTGAACCTCACAGCAAAAATAATATTGGTGCAATACACTACACAGGGGCGTGTGCAGAGATTTTGGAGGGCAGGTGTGCGATACCTGTATTGGGTTACCTAAAAATTTTGACTAGACTAGCGAGTGAAAAAAAAGGATCCTTACCAGAAGGGCAATGCCTGTCCAAATGGGACACTTTTTTTCCCCACCGAGGGCAAAAGGAAGCATGACTTTGACTCTTTCTGTGCATGCCCCTGACACTACATGAAGTCTCCACCTGCTATCTTAAAGTGCCAAAGGGTCAAGTGCCATCCCAATAAACATTCTAAAATAGATGTTGAAATTAAAAATACATATAACATTATTCACTTCAATGTCTATACGAAAAAATAAAGCGCGCGCAAAGTTACGGAAGTGTCATTTGACATCCAAGTGGTCACCATATTGGCTGCATCTACTGTCCGTGATGTCCCCCTGGACATTCGACAATGAAAACACGCTGTGGCCCCTACTATGGGACCCCCCCCTTCAGACACGGAAGGTCTTTTCGAAGAAGAGAACATCTCACAATCGAGTCAAGTGTCCGGGGCAATATTACCCTCTTGTTTCTAGCCATATTTAGATGATATGCAGATTACTACTAACTAACAACAGACTCCCTGACAGTATGTATGAGCCAGCCAAGCCAAAGCAGTACTTGTCAGCGAGGCACGGCTTGGCCGGCGGCTCGTCCGCCCATCTACTATGAGTCACGGAACCTCTTTTCAAAGAAGAGAACATCTCACAATTGAGTGAAGTGTCCGGGGCAATATTACCCGATTGTTTTGAGCAATATTTAGATGATATGCGGATCACTTCTAACTAACAACAGACTCCCAGGCAGTATGTATGAGCCAGCCTGGCCGAAGGCGTGCTCATCTGCAAGGCACGACACGGAAGCCTTCGCCGGCGTGCCAGACGCGGAAGCCGTCCGATGCACACATCGGACATATTTAGCACCACTGTAATACGTACGCAGATCTTTTGTTACGTTTTGAGAGACGGATTACGTGGTCCCCCCCAAACTATTATTTTTTTTAGTAGCTGTATACACACGTTCCTGTCATTTGGAACCCACGAAGCTCTCATCCTTTGCACCTGTGCAATCAATTTTTCATGACGAACCTGGTCTCTTGCAAACTTATGAAGGGTAAATCCATCCTCCCAAGTGTTCGAGCAATATCCAGCAATGCAACGAGCTGATATTTTGGCTAACACGAAGGACCAATGAGCTACCTTCCTGGAGGTAAAACTAATAGAAACAAATGAGTCCACTTGACCGCGTTACTGCCTCCAACCTCACTTCCTGCTTTTTGTCCAAAAGACATCCCTCGAGAGGATTTTCATGGCGGGAGTTACAAAAAGCCATCTATGTAAAAATCATGTTTTGTGGTGAAAAAACGGATGGGTCCCTACCGGCTGCTGTCTTTTCATTAATAACAAACTAAAAATCATCCATTTCATGATAGTGGCAACATTTGTTATTAAAACAAACTATAGAAAAATGTTTGTGTGATGATGTTCTGCATTATTTTTACAATCTTTTTGTAATTACAAGAGTAGTAGTCTACTAAAAAAAAAAAAAAAGTAGCTGCAGGTCTATTTATTATTGCAGCCAGTTCCCCCCAGCCATCCCCCCCCTCTCTCTCTCTGTCCCTCCCTCCCTCCCTCTCCACCCCCCTCTCTCTCACTCATTCAGTGTGGACGGGGAGGCGTGCAGTGGAACTTCCGCACATCATTTTCACGCGCGACTCCAAATGCGCAACGGGCGACCACAGGCGGCCGGGGGATCAACTGATGGGATCGTGGCACCTTAAAAGGCGACGGAAGAACGTTTGACAGCTTCAGCGCAGTTCCCGAGCAGCAAAAATATAATATCATAATAATGCTGGTGTCTGGATACCCACATCTCTTTGCCTAACTCCCAGGTTCAAGGTGAAAGTTCCCACGCGTTTGTTATCCCAAAGGGAGAGGAAAAAAAAAAAACTTCATTTGGCGTAGAGAGATGGCCCTGTGGGGACTTTATCTGCTTCATCTCACAGTTTATGGTAAGTGCACTGGACTCACTAAAATTCATTATATTTAGCTGTAATGCGGGTTGAATAAATACTGGGCTTAAAAAAACACCAAAATCTAAATTATTTACCATTATTTATTCATTTCTATCTCTATTTGTCAATATATCTTTGTATTTTTTCAAATTTTTACTTAAAACTGCAGCATTCTGACATGTAAGTGCTTTTATCGACTCCCCCTGTTTTATTGTTGTTACTTAGTGGTAATTATTTATGCTTTGCTGAGCTGTTTATTCCGATAAAGGAAAATCCCCATGCAGCTTTAAAGCGACACCTGCTCTTCATGTAATTGAAATGAGAACTATAGATTTTCAGGGGGGCGGCAGCAGTCCTTACTTAGTGTTGTGTCTCATTACTTTTAAGTGTGTCCATGTCGTACATGCAATAAATAATTAAATGGCAAGTCAGACGTGCATGTGTTTAGTAAGATAAGCCGCTTTTGAAAGGGTGAACAACCTGAGGCAAGTGTGCCACGTGTTGCCTCACCGTGACATTCAAAAAACTCATTTAACGCACATATAAACAGAATACATACTATAATCATAAACATTTTGCATGATTTTTTTCATCAATTTAGTAAGGACACAGTTGAGCGATGCATTTGATTCATCCCTCTGTCCATCCTTTTTAAGAGCACTTGCTCTAAAAAGGCTGTGGGTAAACTGATGCTTATCTCAGCTACTTTTGGCCGAGAGGCGGGGTACGCCCTGTGATTGCCAACCAATCACAGGGCATGTACTGAAACCCTTCTGTCTCTTATCAAATCTGCGCATTCATGCTTGAATCGTAATATTTACAGTCTCATTGAGACTTATTCCTTGATACTGATTAGGTTATCTGTCAAAATCAACTTGCAGACTAAAGACTAAATCCCGCAAACGTCCAAAATAAAATTTAATTCGGCATTCAAGTTGACTGGAACTCCAAGTGTGGTAGTAGACATTGATCAAGTGAAGGGTCAACTCCTGTATTGTGCTCGACGGAGAGTTCAGGCTGCATTACTGTTGCCGAGGCTTTTTTAAAAATGAAGCTGATCCCCCGGCAAGCAGTCGGATCTTATCGACGTGATAAATGTGTGCCGATGCGTGGCTTGACTAATCTGCACAGAAGCTGTAAATTATATGGAATTTAGCGCAATCCCGTTGAGTGTTTGATTGTTTTAGGCCAGATATGGCGTTTCCTGGAGATCGCAACTGAATTTTGCAAAAAGTCGACACCTTACAACCAAATCCCATCAAGAAGTTAACTGATTTGGCTGCTTAAATATTTGAATCATTGAGAATTTCGTGGAATTGATTGCTCATTACCTGTCTACAATTAACATTTAGCAAAGCTATATTCTCGAAACAGAAATGGAACTGGAAATGGAATGTATCATTCTCTAATCATAAATACTATTTTCTGGTTTTGCAATGAGGACACTTCTAGATTTATTGTTTTTGGATTACTTAATTGTGTCACATTGATATGGTGGCTGTAAACCTCAGTCAGACTGCACAACTTTATGTCCACTAGTGTCTGAAAAATAACAGAAATAAAAAATGACAGAATAAAATATCAGCACAGCGTGATACAGTATGTACAATGTCGAACTTTATTGTCACTGTTAGAGGAACAATGAGACATCTTACAAATTGTAGCATTGAGTAAAATAGAAATATTAGCATGGGTTCACATAATTTTTCTTATTTGCTAATGAGCACCAAAGGTTATTTGCTTGGTGTTCATTTTTTTTCATGACCCACCATAGAAACATGTCTTATCCACTTACTTATTTTCTGTCCAAATTAAGCAATAAAACTTACCTTTTAACAATTTTTGCTTCATTTTAGTTTTTTTTTTTTTGAATCGCGTTAGTTTGAGATAGTTGACAGAGAGGCCCTGTGGCTCAGTGGTTAGAGCACTGGTTTGGTAAACCAGGGGTTGTGGGTTTGTATCCCACTTGGGCCTCCTCTCCCTGATAAGGCTTGCGTCAGGAAGGGCATCCGGTGTAAAAATTTTGCCAAACATATATATGCGTTCATCTGAGATGATACGCTGTAGTGACGCCGAAAGAAACACACACAGTTTGAGATGGTTGACAGCTGGTGAACACCTTGTACATACATTTGGACACATTGTATATTGTTGCATACCTTGTATTGTGTTTATACGAGTCCACACTCTTGGGAGGAAGATGACGGGGCTGTGGGGATTCAGAGGGGCACCATCAAGGTGTTTCGCACAGGGTGCCTTTCAAGCTAGCACCAGCTCTGACTTGCAGCATGAGAGCGTGCAATTGACCAATTTGGCACAGTTCTCTAGGGCAAAGGTCAACTATCTTATTTTCCACCATGACAGCGGCCCTCAGCTGGTGTCGCTACTTGTGGTTTTCTTGTGCATGACAGGTTCAAAGCTGAGTTCAACTAAGCTGAGAAAAGAACAAATAAGTTCATGAAGTGATTTCATTCAGTATGTTCACTTAAAAGGTTGGTTTAGTTGAATGAGTTGTTTTTGAACAATGCTATTCAAGCCCTATCAACCATTGCAACACCCGCAAAATAAACAAATAAAATGCTTGACAGTATGCCAATGTACGGTGATCCATTGAAAATGGTGCACTTTTAACATTTCTAGTGCACATGACTTAAGTGCATGCTTGAATATAAGCACACAATTATTTTAAAAGCACTTGTTTATAGAACAAACAATTGCATATGCAGAGCAGACACACAGTTAGGTGATTCTGGGTTTGAATGTGTGGAATTTCTCCAAACATTTGTGTTTTTTTCCCCTCCCAGTTAATTGAATTCTTTTTGCTTCCAGGGATGTTCGATTTGTTGAAGACTTAAAATCACAGGCATCAAATTCAAGGGCCACGGGCTGTATCCGGCCCTCATCATCATTTTATGTGGCCTGCAAAAGATAGCCATATTTTTTTCCTTGACTTCTGTTTGAAACCAGTTATCACTCATAAAAAAGATAATGATCAAATGCAGGGGAAATTATGTCGTGATTAGAGAACACATTGGAAACTATTAAGCAGTGGAACATCCTTGCATTCTAGTCACACAACTAATCCATCAATAGACACGGCGTAGCTCTAACTCTACTTCTGGAAAGCAGATGGCATGGCTGTTTTATTTGAAATGCAATCAAATCTATTCCGATTTACACAAGAGATACACTTTTTTTTGCATTTTCTTCCCTTACGGTACCAACTACTACGATCTTAAAACCCAGAAACCCAGAACTCCCTCCCTCTCTACAGCCGCTTACTCCAGCTCTTCCGAGGTGATCCCGAATTGAACAGGCATCTTCCCCTACCATCGTAGCCAAATCATCACCAGATGGTGATTAGATGACAGCTCTGACCATCTCTTCAGCCAAGTGTCCAAGACATATGACCGTAAGTCAGAGGACATGACCGCAAAGTCAATCATCGAATGGCGACCTAGGATATCCTGGTGCCAAGCTCACATGTAGACAACCTTATGCTTAAACATGGTGTTCATTATGGAC
Organism: Syngnathoides biaculeatus; assembly: GCF_019802595.1. NCBI lineage: Eukaryota > Metazoa > Chordata > Actinopteri > Syngnathiformes > Syngnathidae > Syngnathoides > Syngnathoides biaculeatus. Next base: position 29,571,359 of record NC_084650.1, on the reverse strand, counting down.
AATACAGGGTGAGCACAGAAATCCAGCAACAGAACACCACTCGTGTTCTGATCACAGGGGGTGGTGGGTGGTGGTCGCTCCTCCCAGTCACGCCACGTCTCACTGTTATTGCCCATGTAATCAGTCCCCCAGCAGAATGGTGGAGTCCTCAGTAGGAGCAGTCCCCAGCATCTGGTCCAAGTACTCCAAAACGAGTGGGTATTCTGATTTGCTGTTTGGTGCCTAGGCACACACAACAGTCAGGACCCCCACCCCCCACCCACCATCCACCAGGGTGAACCTCAACGTACAGGCGCCGAGCCGGAGGGTCGGGGGGGGGGTAGTTGGGGTCAATAAGTATACAAACACCTGTTTGACATCTCTCACTATGGGCAACTCCACAGTCCAACCCCTCTTAAGAGGACTGGTATCAGAGGTAGGAGGCAGGGTACACCCTGAACTGGTTGCCAGCCAATCGCTGGGAACACGGAGACAGACAACAATCGGACTCACAATCATACCTTGAGGTGATTTAGATTGTCCAATTAATGTTAATGTTTTTGGGGTGTCGGAGGAAACCAGAGTGCACAGAGAAACCCCCCGCATGCACAGGGAGAACAAACACCACAGAGGCAGGGCTGGGATTTGAACCTGGTCCTCAGAACTGTGAGGCCAAGGATCTAATCAGTATTGGCACGTACCGCCGTATTTAATTTTATTTTCAAAATTATTTTATTTTGTTTTATTTATATATTTGATCTATCCTTCATTTACAAAACAAAATTCCATATCACGACCGTGTGATTGTTTTGACAAAAGTATTCTGATACAAATAATAATTTTCCCAGTAGGCCTAATCACTGTTGCCAATTATGTACTGTATTACAAAAGAAGCACCAAAGACAACATTCACTCCCATTTACAGTTTCCTTGAATACGCACAGAAACAGCTAAAGCCTATGTAGAAAGACTTGGTCAGCAAGAAAGAGAGAGGGCTTTGGGTTCACCTCTTTGCCCCACCTGCACCGTCGACCTTCCTGCAATACCACGAGTCTTACTGCAATATCGTGAGCTTCCGTACAATATCGCAATAACTATCACACCATCACATTAATACCATGACAAAAATGAATCATGAGATATCCATCATGCTACATCCCTAGTGTTTGGTTGTATGTGCCTTGTGACTGACTGGCAACCAGTCCATAGGTGTACGCTGCCTCTTGCTCCAAATCACATGGGAGAGGTTCCACTTACCTATCGCACTTATAAGGACAAAAGCTATTGAAAACGGGTGGATGGATAGATGATATACGGTACTCTATTACTTCAGGACGTCAAGGCAGTGAATGTATTGGGAAAAAAAAAGTGAGTTTAGTCATACCCCGTTAAATTATCATTGCACATTGCCAGATTTCCCTCATTTCTATGTGCATTTTTATGCGCTACGTTGTAAAGTGTACTGTATCGCCATGTGAGTCTCTAGTCGATCCTAAGCCAAACTCTATTTTTCGACTTCATGGCTTTGACATTGTGGGATGTGAGCTGTGTCTTTAATGGTGATATATAAGTGCTGCAGAGGATGCCATTAGCCAGCGTATTGGCTTGACCTCCTGCAAGGCATTTGTCATGAATTACACCTGAGGCAGGTGGCATCGTGACACACTTTTCTCACTTTTCTCCAAATTTGACACGCTGTTTTCCAGTTTCGCAGATGCTGGCGTGGACTGATATTTATGCATTTAGCCAATCTGGCAAACTAGTCTACACCTGTATACAAGGAATTATGACGTTCCCTTGTCCTCTTTCATGAATTGTACAGTTGAAACCGACAGGGAATGTGCTGTGTACTTCGGTCTTTATGCTACTTTATCTTTATTAAACTTTTAACATGTAATTATGAAACATCAAGGGCCTTATGTATGGCTCACGGGCAGGAACTAAAGCTCCATCAAGGATACAGAATGTACATTCCATCTATCAATATACAGTAGCTTAGTAACATTCACTCACTTGTTGTGCGACAGTGTGGTTAAAAGCTTTCGAGACAGAAAGGCTCTTGTACTTCTGTTCTTGTGGACTGGCTCGCTTCTCCAGTCAGAGCCTTTCAAAAGTATTCAATTATTAAGGCTGCAAAGTCTGCCGCGGAGATGCATTCTCTTGATGTCCGTTTCGCTACTCTGACCTTTCACGGTGTCGTTATTCAATGCCTCGCATCATCGTCTGCCTTGGTAATGACTTCAATCACTACACAAAAGTTAGGAGCAAGAGTGAGACTTTTATTTACTTTGATTTATTTCTTTATTGAGCGAATGCATTTGAAAAAAAAGAGCAATAATTGACAGAGAGGTACAAGAATGAGTATCGCACAAAACTGAGTACTCTCCTCACATTCTTTGTAAACATGTTTTTTTTCTGGGACAACACTGATGAAAAATGACACTAGAATGAAAAGTATTCAGTATAAAGCTTGTATACCATATACATTTTCTAGTCCCTCGAAATACCTCAGCACTTAGCTAATAATGTTTAGATCGCTGAGGCCAATTTGGACATTTTAGTTAGAGGCGTACTCACTTTTGCTGCCAACAATTTGAATAAAATTGTGTGCGTGGTGAGTTATTTTGAGGGCACACTACAGTCGGTGCACAGTCCAAGTTGTACACTGACTACTTTCTATTGCAGTAAATTGGCATTGCGTCACATTTGTCTCTGAAAGATATATTTGAAAAAATATGAGGTGTGTCCTCACTTCTTTTATTTCCTTCTTTCGTCTTTCTTAAGTGCTTTGGTAGTTGGCGCTGTTCTAGTTAGCAATGGAGTTCAAATGGGCTCTCCTTTACGTTACATTTTTTTTTTTTTACAGCTTTCCCGACCTTGCATTTTATTTAGTATGACAGTATTGGCTCCAAAAGTGGTGTGACGACCGTGATTGATTTCAGCACCCTCTCAGTGATTTCGATGCTGTTAGTAAAATACAGGATCAAGTGTCAGACTTTCCCTGCTGCTACTTCCTTCCTTGATAACTCACTTAAGTTATCCTCAGTAATCGCCATCCCGGATCACATTTTCATTCTTGTATCACTATCGGTATTTAGAGGTACCACCAACAACTGTATTTGACCTGATATATCTGCAAGGAAATGTGTGTTAACGCCGATCACGACTTTTGCAACTAATTTGAAAATTTTTTAAATTCAACTGTACTCGTATTTTCAATTATGATCGTTATATTTCATATCAAGTGACGGGAAATCTGTAATATCTTTATCTTCTCATGTTGTGAATGAAGCCAAGCCAAACATTTTGGACGATAACAAATCTTCCACTCAACGTGTTTAATTATCAAGTTTATTTTAGATTTATTTAGCTCTATATCATATCTTGACGGAAATGTACAGTATCACAAGTACAGGTATTATCACTCAAACCAATTCCACGAGGTACTGCTAACATTGATCTTGATTACTAAGCTCAGAGACAGAAGGTGGATCCTCCTAAAAACAAAAATCATTCTGTGAAATTGAGGGTAAGAAAGGCTCATTATCTCAGCTCCTTCCGACTGAAATCGGTTCCAGACAAGCGAGGCTAAGCCCACTGCAGAGGAAGCCGGAGCTCCACTTCTTTCCTGGACTCTGGTACGCCTAAGTGGATTTTCATGATGATAGATAGAAGGGAATTCTTGAGGGTGGTCTGACAAAAGATTCAAGGGCATCCTCCCTCCCCAGGTTAGCTGAGTGTGAAATGAAAATTTTCATTGCACAATAAGACCTACATATGGCCGCTCGTTTTTTGACACGGACGTAATGAACCACCGTTTTATAAAAAGCCTTGTTGCAACCTGTAATATTTCCATCCATTGCCCAAGCCGCTTAACCTCACGGGGTTGCAGAAGTGCTGGACCTACCCCAGGCTTAAAGTGAAATTTTAACATTACGATGCCAACCTTCTTTGCTAAGTTGACGTTTATAACCATATTATAAACAGATAAATGGATTGTCATTTACCATACAGAAACCGTGTAAATATTGTAACTATTATCAATTACCTTGATCATTTATATATATTTTTACACCCATCCATCAATTTATTGTAGCACTTGTCCTCATGAGGTTCGAGGCTAACTTTAGCCTATCCCAACTAGTTTCGGGTGAAGCGGGGAACATGCCAAACAGGTCACCAGTCATTCCCAAGACATATATGAGCACGGTAGTTGTTTAAAAAATAATGAAGGTCAACTAATGGGTTGGGACCAAAATGTGGGTCACAAACACCTGATAAATAAAATTGCATGCCTTCATATTCTAATGTTTTTGTGTGCAGTGAAGAGGTGTCTCGAGTTTTATTAGGTAAACATTTTTAACTTGTGCTTTCGTCATTAGTTGGCTGCATAAAGAAATATAATGCATTGCAACCTTTGGCTAGTGAGCAAGAAGGCTAGCAATATGCTTTTGGTGGTATGTTAAATTTTGAAAATGGATTTAAAAATAGTCGGGCTCCAGCACTCCCTGCGAACCTTGTGAGGATAAGTGGCAAAGAAAATGGATGGATGGATTTAAAAATATAACATGCTGGACATGTTAAAAAGAGACTTTTTTGTTGTTGTTCTTAACCTGAAAGTCTTCAACCGATCCAAGAACTAAGTTTGAGGATGTGGCGAAAACCCTTACCAACGTATCGCTGTACTGCCTATTCATAAACACTCTCATTCAAAATCAATTGTTGTTTTGCATCAAAGAGGAGGCTGAAAAGTGCGCCCATGCATTTGAAACCTGATCCCGGCAAATCAAATGAAAAGTCTCCCTCATCGACAATGGGAAAATCAATCAAGTGTTGCTGTTCTCGCCGAATGTTCTGAACTCCTGTTTTAACGTCAGTCTTGTACTGAGCTGGATGTGACTGCCAGGAGGTGGAACCAAATGGATGTAGATTTCCTTCGCTGATGTCATATTGGTCTTCCTCAAACCGCAAACTCGATGGCCTTAGGGTGTAAGGTAGATGATATGCAGTATGTGCTCATTTGGTTGTGGCCCAAAGCTACCCCGGTTGTTCTATAGTATATATGATGTGATGTCTTAACCATTTAAAGCAGTTTCATAAAGAAGTCAGTTTAGAATCGTGGGGGACCGTTACCGCTTCTTATATTCATCACCTTTTTACCAGTCCCTCGGTGAACGGAGGTACTTACTTTTATAGCTTCACGCTACCCAAGCACTCAAATTTCAATCTTCCATAAACATTAGTTTAATACAGTATGATGGTCTTCTATATGTTATCGGAATTATGTCAAAGTGAAGTGTGTTGTGCAACATGAGACCAATGTGTAAACAATCTCTGAACATATTCAACATGAGCCAAACTCAAAACTTGAGGATGCCACTGCCTTGTTTCACTGCACAGATTTTTATGAGAGTCACGATGAATGGAGCCAGCAACAGCACTATTTGATGTGTACATGCTGAATTATTAATGTTATTTCATGAAAAAGTAATTGTGGCCTCTAAATACTGTATATTGATGTGGCAGTGTAAGTTTACATGCACAGATAAGTAAATACCACTGGGCTTCAGCAACGATACACAATAGTTCCTTATCACTGTTCCAAAGCCGGAACGCACACTTGCAAAGCTACAAACAATTTTTCACCAGAAATTAATTTGGCGTCTCTTGTGCCCAGGAGGAGCTCTTCTGTTAATCAAATCAGTGAAAGCCACGGGTGGCCGCAATCAAAAGGAATGTCTAGAAATGCCCATTTGCGCAAAATAAATTGAGTTATTGTTGTGTTGCAGAAACGGGAAATGCGGGGAAATGGCAGCATGACCACAAGCTCATCAACCCAGATGGGTCATTTGCCTTGACTCAATTCTATTTGATGCAAACTGACAGGAAAAAGAAACACTGCATCCTAATAATGTAAAGCATACATTCGGAAATGAAGAGCTAATTTAGAATTTGAGATGACTCTAATATGACAAATTTCAACAGGCTTTTTTTCCCTGACTTTTGAACAACTGTGATTTGTTTTTTTCTTTTTTTTAAGGAACTTCCTCCCCTACATTTTGATTGTCAACATACTATAAGGGCATCATAAAATTCTCCCCACATCTATCTATCTATCTATCTATCTATCTATCTATCTATCTATCTATCTATCTATCTATCTATCTATCTATCTATCTATCTATCTATCTATCTATCTATCTATCTATCTATCTATCTATCTATCTATCTATCTATCTATCTATCTATCAGCACGGTGGATGAGTGTCTGCCTCACAGTTCTGTGGACTGGGGTTCAAATCCAAGCAATGCCGTGTGGCGTTTGCATGTTCTCACCTTGTCTGTATGGATTTTCTCCGGGCAATCCATTTTTCTCCCACATTTCAGAATAATGTATGGTAGACTGACTGACACCCAAAGGTGTGAATGTGAGTGTGAACGCTTGTTTGTTTATGTGTGCCCTGCGATTGGCTGGCAACCATTTTGGGGTGGACCCCGCCTGATGCCCCAAGATACCTAGAATAGCTTCGAGCACTCCCCCGACCCACGTGAGAATAAGCGGCTCAGGCAATGGATGGATCTATCGAGCTATCTGTTTTTCTGTCTGTCCTTTCACTCCGAGTCACTTATAATCTGGTGATTTTTTAGAATCCAGTGTTCCAGGTCAATATTGTTGGCAACCAGAAAACTTTCCCTGCTGTCCGTTGAGCCATATTATGACTATATATTTATTTATAACTCCAGAAAAATTCGCCTGCCCCTGGCCCACTAGTTTGAAAATGGCTGGTGGCTCAAGCAAAAAAACAGCCCATTTTAAAAATGTTATCCTGCAAAATAATCCATATTTTTTAATGAATGTACCTGTAATATGATTACGTGTTTTTTTCTCTCTCCTTGTAACTGTAATGGAATACTGTTTTTTTGTATACTGATTACATAATGCCACTACGTGTATTCAGTTACTCCCCAACCCTGTGCCAGGTAAAAAGTACGTTCATTTGTTTGTAGACAACGGGCAATGACATACATTTTGATAACACTGCTGGCTGAAAAGATGGGTAAATTATTTTTTAGGAATAGAAGCTGTGAATTTATCTGTCACATTTAATAAGGGTACAGATTATCTTCAAGGAAAAGAGCACTGATCAATAATGCTTATATTTGCATAGGATATGAGCTTCCACTTTTTCCTCAGTCACTTTGGCGGCGTCCTCATAACTTTGTCACTACTTGCAAAAAGCCTGCATCTTGTGCATTTATCAAACCATTTACCCCAAACTGCAAAACCTGTTGACTTTCTTACAAATGTCCATCCAACAAACAAAACAATTTTATTTTGTAAACAAAAGTCTGTTTCGCCAAGATAGATAAGATAACATATAATACATACAGCTAAAGCAAGTAGTTGGAGCTAAATTATTTATTTTGTTGACAAAATGACAAATGACTGACAAAACGTTTAAAATGTGCAACAAAAGCCAAGAATTTTCAAAAAAAGAGACTTGGGTTAAAGCTCCAATTTACAATTTATTCATTTTCAATAAGCTCCAGCCCTCCCATGAGCCCTGTGAGGATAAGCGGCTCAGATAATGGATGGATAGTGTCATGATATAATATATAACATATGATCACATATCATCATTATGGTAGGCTAAATTGCACGTACATGTTATTGCCCACTACGGTCTATCCTGGGCAAATCAAATTATAGCCACCTGTTTACGTACCAGCCATTTCCCAGGCTGTTGCAGCTATCATTTTTCAATCAATCTTCAGCTAAACGTACTAGAAAATGTAGATGGGTTTTCGGCTCAAGAGACAGCGTGGACAAGAAAAAACAACGTCCAAAACAAAAAGGTGGTGCTGAGAAGTTGATGAAGGATGAAAAAAAAAACCCACACGAGAAGATAGCTATTTGGTGATCGTTCGAGCATGGTTGCCGCCACACAAGAGTCCGTTGCTAGCACAAGCCGCGGTGAGGTTGCCGCTCAACAGCCGGATATCGACAAACATGATGATGTCATGGTAAGTTATATTTGCAACTTTGTGAAAATGCTTATTTTGCTAACATTATATTGCTTACTAATGACGCAATGTGTCGACGATAGCCTTGTCGTGTTTGCTACCTGTGCCTACCCTTCCCACAATTCAAAATTAGCATTGTTCAATGACCAAATTTTTCTTATATTTGTCAACCTGCTTCCTAATAATGTTATTTTCTGGTTAAAATCAACCTGTTACTGCATTTGATCTGACTACTAAATCGATGCAAATGAAGCAGTAGCTCATTAATTCATCTGTACATGGTAATACTGGCTCACCAGCGCTCACAACAACCACTCAGTTCATCCCAGTGTGTGTATTAATATTAGACAGAATGAAAACACTGCAACATTGCAATATGATTTGTGATAAATAAAACTGGATGGCGACAAGATATCATTCGTTACCATGTCTTAATGAACTTGCTCGTTTTTATCTTAGTTCAGGTTGTGTCACTGCTACGTTTAGTGTTCACGATCTCATTATTGTGATAGTGATGATACTTACACTTGATGTTCAACGTTTGATAACTTGTGTTGCCTTATTGTGTACTGCATGCTTAGATGATCCTTCCACACAGATGTCATGTCAGTAAAACTTCAATAATATATTTTTCCATATTTTCTCTCAATCATCGGTCACCATGGATGTTCTAGAGAGGACTCCCGAGAGGACTCTGACCCTAAAATTGTCTACAGTTCAGTGACAAAGTGAGGAAGGGGTACTACTCGTGTTACGCCGGCTTCCTTTATGGTTTGTTTTCATGTGGCGTCACCCTTTGAGCTGCCTCGAATGGCGGCCATTTTCGGTTCCCTAGCTCCCGTTACTCATACACAGCGAGCAGCTGCATGCTCATCACCCTTCTCCCAATATACTCACTCTCTCGCCTCTGAACACGTCCAAACCATCCAAGTCTGCTCTCTCGAATCTTGTCTCCAAAACATCCAACTTTGGCTGTCCCTCGAATGAGTTTGTTTCTAATCCTATCCAATCTGTTCACTCCAAGCGAGAACCTCAGCATCTTCATTTGTGCTACCTCAAGTTCTGCTTCCTGTTGTTTCTTCAGTGCCACCGTCTCTAATCCGTACATCATATCTGATAGGTCGTGACCCAGGCTAACTACGCCTGCCCCCGGCACTTTTAATTTGCAAGGTGTAGTTAGAAATTCAGGTAATGTAGGTCGAAGACAAAAAAAGAGGAGGAAAGCGACTTAGTCGGCAGAAGAAGAAGAGGCATGCACAGTCCCTACAACTGTGTGTTGGGACTTTGAATGTTGGGACTATGAGTTAGTTGACATGATGATGAGGAGAATGGTTGATGTTTTGTGCATCCAAGAGAGCAAGTGGAAAGGGAATATGGCTAGAAGCTTAAGAGCAGGGTTTAAATTATTTTACCATGGAGTAGATGGAAAGAGAAATGGAGTAGGGGTTATTTTAAAGGAGGAGCTGGCTAAGAATGTCTTGGAGGTGAAAAGAGTAACAAATAGAGTGATGAGGCTGAAATTTGAAATTGAGGATATTGTGCATAATGTGATTAGTGGCTATGCCCCACAAATAGGATGTGACCTTGAGTTGAAAGAGAAATTTTGGAAGGAACTAGACAAAGTTGTCCTGAGCATCCCAGAGAGAGAGAGAGTTGTGATTGGTGCAGATTTCAGTGGACATCTTGGCGAATAAACAGGGGGGATGAAGAAGTGATGGGTAAGTACGGCATTCAGCAAAGGAACTTTGAGGGTCAGATGGTGGTGGACTTCGGAAAAACGATGGAATTGGCAGTGATGAACACTTATTTCCATAAGAGACAGGAACATAGAGTGACATACAAGAGCGGAGGTAGGAGCATGCTGGTCGATAATATTTTGTGCAGACGATGTAATCTGAAGGAGGTTACTGATTATAAGGTTGTGGTAGGAGAGAGTGTAGCTCGACAGCATAGGATGGTGGTGGGTAGTATGACTCTGGTATAGGGTTGGAAGATTAAGAAGACAAAAGGTGGAGCAGAGAATCAGGTGGTGGAAGTTCAGGAAGGAAGAATGCCGTGCGGCCTTTCGGAAAGAGGTGAGACAGGCTCTAGCTGGACAGGAAGAGCTCCCGGAAGACTGGAATACTTCTGCCAAGGTACTCAGAGAGGCAGGCAAGAGAGTACTTGGGGTGCCTTCTGGTAGGAAAGAGAAGGAGACTTGGTGGTGGAACCCCAACATACAAGAAGTCATCCAAGGAAAGAGATTAGTGAAGAAGAAGTGGGACATGGAGAGGACGGAGGAGAGGCGGAAGGAATACATTGATTTGTAAAGTAGAGGTGGCGAAGGCTAAACAAGAGGCATATGACGACATGTAGATGTGCATCAGGGATCCGCGCTGAGCCCCTTTCTGTTTGCGGTAGTAATGGATAGGCTGACAGATGAGTTTAGATTGGAATCCCCTTGGACCGTGATGTTCGCAGATGATATTGTGATCTGCAGCAAAAGCAGGGAGAAGGCGGAGGAACAATTAGAAAGATGGAGGCACGCACTGGAAAGGAGAGGAATGAAGATTAGCCAAAGTAAAACAGAATATATGTGTATGAATGTGAGGGGCGGAGCAGGACGAGTGAAGCTTCAGGGAGAAGAGATAGCGAGGGTGGATGACTTCAAATACTTGAGGTCAACAATAGAGAGCAATGGGGAGTGTGGTGAAGAAGTGAAGAAACGGGTCCAAGCAGGGTGGAACAGTGTCGGGTGTTCTATGCGACAGAAGAGTCTCCGCTAGGATGAAAATGTGACAGATATCATGAAGGTAGAGCACTTACTTGTATGCTAACACGGAAACCGAAAGGTGATGGAATGTTATCTTTTTAATATCGAGGCAAACTCCATTTATTCCTCTTGTTTTTTTTCAAAAAGTAAAACCTGTATATTAATTCACCACAAGCAAAGCAAAATTTCATTATTTGTTTCAAATTTGATGACAATAGCAGACAAAATAATAAACAAATCAGCAAAAAATGTGACCTCAGCGAAAACAACCCATTGGTATGTGACAATCCCTCAATTAAATGTTCAAAATCTAAACAATGTTACAGTGGCTTAATTTTCTTTTTATATGTCATCCGGTATATTTAAGTATTCTGTAAGTCAGTTGCATATGTACTGTAGGTTAGTTGCATACAACTTTTAAGTTCAATACAGTTGCATTTAAAACTTTTAGAAGTCTTTGTTTCCAAATATTTATTAAGGTACAATTTTTATTGAACTTTTGTGTTCAAAATATTTGAGTTCGATAAGCATTCGACTCCATTAAAAAAATCCTCTTTAATCTTCAAACTGTGTATGTTACAGTGTCTAATATTAAAGACGTTTTAAGTAAAAAAAAAAACTCGACCTCGTTGATGAACACTGACTATGACACTTCTATATTTTTAATGTTGGCCATTCTGGTCGGACATGGAGTATTTTGCAAGGTTGTACTGTAAATATTTATTAAGGTACAATTTTTATTGAACTTTTGTGTTCAAAATATTTGAGTTCGATAAGCGTTCGACTCCATTAAAAAAAATCCTCTTTAATCTTCAAACTGTGTATGTTACAGTGTCTAATATTAAAGACGTTTTAAGTAAAAAAAAAAAACTCGAACTCGTTGATGAACACTGACTATGACACTTCTATATTTTTAATGTTGGCCATTCTGGTCGGACATGGAGTATTTTGCAAGGTTGTACTTTATGTGAAAGATTTTTGAAGCACAAATCTACATACCACACTTCAACTCAGCTTGCTCCATTTAAAAATAGCAGACTGGTGAGTACCTTATATATATATATAAATCACTTCAAATTGACTTCCTCCATATAAAAACAACACAATGGTGAGTACTTTATATACTGTAGTGTAGTGTCGTGCTGGCTGGATGTTTTTTGCATCTCTTCTGTGATCAGTAAGAGGGGGAAATCTCAAAGGAAGACCCTGGAGTTTGACAGTCAGTCAGTGAATAGAGAGAAAGAAAATAAGAAGCAACTGAGCGTGGAGATAGGTTTTTGCTTGGGCTTTCACAAATGTAATGCGTCACTTTTTTTTTTTAAATGATTGCGGCTCATGGTTTTAAGTTGCGTTTCCGGTGTGTACTCACATCTTATGACTTCATTCTCCTGGGTGTGCAGATGGTAGTCCTTACTCTGTTCCTTTCATCCATTGTTTGTATTTTTAGTGTTGGGTTTTTGAGGCTATTAACTACTCCAGCAGTGATGGTCAAATTGAGTGTCAATTTCCTTAATATTTTTTTTAATCATAAGGCTACATGAATTTTTTTGTTGCTGGATGAGTGCCCCCCACACCTCACAGCGCGCATGAAACTGCGCTGGTCTCTCCATGACTTCGTTCGGCCACTTTCCCCCCGCCAGTCCACCCCTGTGACATGGTCAACAATTTTGGCCCTGACTGTACTCGGGAATCTGGTGTTTGGGTTGTCTCCCTATCCATCTTGCTCCGCAGTGCATTTTCAACCCTCTTACTCTCTTCCATGATTGCAGAAGCAAATGTTATAAACCCTAACACTTTTATAGCTGCGTGTGGAATGATTTCTGATTGAATCATTCTAGATTTGAGTCTCACTCGGATGCTTAGCGCAATCATTGCTACACAAAGTGAATCCAACTGGTTGTGAGGCAACCATTTTCTTTTGTTTAGCAAACTGAGTGCAACACATTCGCAGTTCCTGGTATGGGAACAGTATTTTATTTTATTTGACAGTCGTGTTAAAAGCTGTGTTAAATCTTTTGACAAATGCATCTTTGGGAGTTGTGTTAATTGTTCTGATAAATGTCTGGTAATTGTGTTCAAACATTTGGAGAAGATTTCCATTGTGCTCTGAAAGTCATGATTAAGATCAAGTGGGTCCGAGTTTTAATCAGTGAGCCAAAGCAAGCAAAAAAAAAAAACCCCTGAAATCCAAACAGTACTCTCTAAAACAAGAAATGTGAATATGGAAGCCTTTTGCACTGCCTGAAAAAACAATGGAGGGACAAAGTAATACCCACACATTCTCTACCTTCTGAAGATGTATTAGAGCTGTAACAAGCTGGATGCAAATGAGGGTATTGTGCAGGGGTGTTAAGTTTAACATCTGGCACCCACTTCTCCTTCCTTGATGTTAAAAGCAACTGTCTCAGACCAGCACCTAGTTTTATACATAGCACCAGATGTCGTCATTTATGGTGCAGTAATATTAGTTGTTCTTTGCAGAGGATGAATTTATGCCTGCGAGTATTAATTTAGTCTGTCTACATGTGTTGCTGCACTTTTTGTGTTCATATATCAATGTCTGCAAGGTTTAAATCTTCTCATTAACTCAAGTTTTTACCCCCAACTTAAGAGAAAAAAAAGTTCAGTAGCTCATCCATTTTCTTCGCCGCATATCCTCACGAGGGTCATGGGGAGTGCTGGAGCCTATCCCAGCTGTCAACAGGCAGGAGGCTGAGGACACCCTGAATTGGTTGCCAGCCAATCACAAGGCACATGTAGACAAACAGCCGCACTGAGAATCTCAACTCGGGGGAATTTAGAATGTCCAATTAATGTTGCATTTTTTGGGATGTGGGAGGAAACCGGAGTTTTGGAAAACCCACACAAGCAGGCATGGGGAGAATATGCAAACTCTACACAGGTGGGTCTGGGATTGAACCTGGGACCTCAGAACTGTGAGGCTAACGCTTTACCAGCTGAGCCACCGTGCCACCTTGATATGTCATACTGCAAAAAACTCCAAAGCCATGTCATTTGTAAGTCCAGGTAACTCTTTAGCTCATAATGTCAGCATGATAGCCAACATTTGAACTTTTTCTATATATTTTTTAGAAGAAGCAATAAAGAATGAGTTGCGGGGCATAAATGTCCCCCATGCTGGAGTTTGCACAGCACTGCCTTAAATTGGCAATCAGCATGGGTTCGCGCCATGCATTCATTTATCATTTGCATCTGGAAACACTTACGGCGATCCTCTCCATCGTGGTTTAAATCCCCCCTTTGAGGTGATTGGTCAACTACTCTCAACTGAATAACCTTGTAATGAGGAAATGAAAGAAGTTGGACGGGGTACCGCTTCATTCCCTCAGCGTTCCAGGAAAGGAAATGCACCATTACTAAGGCATCAGACAAAAGAAGGGGGGGAGTGGCTGGAGGGCATCTGCCTGTCCGAGCTGCAGTGGATTTACAACATCTGTTTGACGCAGGCGGGAGGATGCCACCTCTGTTCACCATGCCAAGCTGAATCAGATGCAGGCCATGATGCAACTGACACATTTCCACTTGCAAGTGCAGCTTACTTTTATATCCAAGTGAACTGTGCTGATCCAAAATGTTCTGTCAGAACTTTGAGATCATGCAAAATTGCTTAACCAGTTTGACTTTAGCACAGAACCCAGGAAAGGAGGGAAATTGCTGCTTCCACAGGCACTTTTAAAAACTACATCGCTTTTAGCACATCAAGATGGTAGAAGTTGCTGCTCTGATACTACCTCTGAAGGGGCGCCATTGCCTGACAGACTTCCTCCCCTCCGTTCGATCATTGCTCATTGATCAAAACACACACATTTTAAAAAGGCAGAAAATGAAAAATTTTACAGAAACTCTAAAAGGCGTTACACGAGCTCAGTGTAAAACATGTAATTAGTGATTATCGTGGGGGATATTTTCCAGAACCACAAGATAGAGGTGAAAATGCAGTATAGAGGGACTAGATTTAAAAAAAATGGTTATAGTTTTACCCCTCCAAATGGCAAAAAATATTGTCCAGTACATATTGTAGTACTGTAGCTGTGTGTTAAATTTGCATGTACCTTTAAGAAGTGAGACATGGTTGGGTGGTGTGTAAGGTCTGTTAGTGTCTGGTTATGAGCGGTGGTTGACAGAAGACGTGTTGGACTCATGCACACACCTTACTTACTCCATGGATTGTGTGTTACTGTTCTTCTGCCACCCAATGAACAGCTGAAAAGTGCATTAATTACATGAGCTCCCCATTTCCATTATGCAAAGCTATTACAGTAAGTATATTGTAAAACATATATATATACAATAAGTAAGTATATTAAAAAAAATGTGAAATGAAAAGCAATCACGATAAGCCGGAGATTTAATGGCAGACAGATATGTTCAATAAAAAAAAATTGCAATCAAGCGGGGGTGTGAATGATGAAGTGAGGAACACGACAATGTTCAAATTTGGTGGTGTTTTATGTGAGAAACGCTGTTTCTACCTACATTCTGTAGGTATGCATACATACATAGTGATCAAGAACTTTCTTTGACAGCGACATACTTTTGGGTTCTCGTTAAGGCATTGGTGGCAAGAATTTGGCCTCATTTGCGAAGGGAAGCCTTTTGGCTCTGTCACCACCATGCAGATACAAGTTGCATCCCTCCCAGAGCGCTTATTAAGGCCCTAATTAATTGGACAAGGAGAATGCCACAAAGGCATTCGACAGCTCTGTGTGAGTGATCACTGTGAAACCAAAGACCAGAAACATTGTTGTGGATGTGGTCCCCTGATACTCTAAGGGGATTTAAAAGAACTGCTGGGATATATATACATATATATATATATATATATATATATATATATATATTCTTTATTAGCGCTATGAGAAATTCTCATTATACAGAATGTTGACGGTCGAAAACAGATTTTTTTTCCCGTTATATATTTTGACTGGTGGCAGCACGGTGGCTCAGCTGGAGCGTTGGCCTCACAGTTCTGAGGTCCTGGGTTCAATACCAGACCCGCCTGTGTGGAGTTTGCATGTTCTCCCCGTGCCTGTGTGGGTTTTCTCCGGACACTCCAGTTTCCGCCCACATCCCAAAAACATGCAACATTAAATGGACACTCTAAATTGCCTCTAGGTGTGAATGTGAGTGGGGCAGTTTGTCTCCATGTGCCCTGCGATTGGCTGGCAACCAGTTCGGGGTGTACCCTGCCTCCTGCCCGTTGACAGATGGGATAGGCTCCAACACGCCCCGCGACCCTTGTGAGGATAAGTGGCTAAGAAAATGGATGGATGAATGGATTATATTTTGATGATTTGCTTTTAAAAATGACTTCACCTATCTTACACTCTGGTGTAGTAATCTTTGGTGGGCTCTTTTTGCAGTACAACCCGCTGCTTGAGATTTTGTGCCTCAGCAGTTCTGTTCACGTCTTTTGAAAGAAATGAGAGCAACATCTGTGTGCGTTCATGAAAACGTCTTATTTTTGAGTAAAACAAAAAGTCACGAACGTACTGATGTTGTTTACCATGGATGATTTGGAATGGAGAAACAATGAAAGTGCAATGATTACAATACTTCCAACAAAAGCTGACATTACTTCACTGTATTAATTGTAAATAATTAAAAATAACAAAAATCGGGATGAGGATTGTTGAAAAAAAAAAAACTCATGAGAACTTTAGAAATTGGTGCCTATAAGGGCTGTTTTGGAGATGTTGCATGTGGTGAAGTCCCCTTTACACTTGACTTTTTTACATGGCAGTGAAAAAAAATCTAAATCATCTCTTTATTGGAGTTAAGACTCGCATATTCACAGTGCACTACTCACAAATTCTCCAATTGGTGTTTTAACCTATCCTCAGGTATTTGCAGCATTTGTCGTCTCACAATAATCCTCTAAGATGCCGCAAGGTAGGACAAGGCCCTGGATAATAATAAAGTAGCAATTGGTGTCAAAGAAGTACAATATAGGGACTGAGCCCTGTCGTGAATTGTGAAAATGTGTAATTTACCCACCCTTTAATTTTCTAGACCACTCATATCAAACTCAAGGCTCGAGGGCCAAATCTGACTCCCAATAACTTTTGATATGGCTTGGCAAAGCCACTCAGTTGGATTGACGCCATAAAATGCTATCCATGTCATTTCAAATCCATGTCATCCATTTTCTGTATCACTTATCCTCACAAGGGTAGCGGGTATATACATACAACTGGTTAGAGCATCTGCCTCACAGATCTGAGGATCAGGGTTCAAATCCCACCCCCGGCTGTGGGGTGTTTGCATGTTCTTCCTGTGCCTGCTTGGGTTTTCTCCGTGCATCCCACATCCCAAAAACACTCATTCATTGGAGACTCTAAATTGCCCTTTGGTGTGGTATGAGCGCACATTTGTTTCTATGTGCCCTGTGATTGGCTGGAACCAGTCCAGGGTGTACCCTGCATCCTTCCCAAAGATAGCTGGGATCAGCTTCGGCACTCACTCCTGTGACCCTTGTGAGGATAATCAGCTCAGATAATGGATGGATGGATGAATATAAATATATATAAATTGTTGGGCATGTCTTCAATTAACGGACCATGCATGTTTTTGGGATGTGGGAGGAAACCTGTGTACCCGGAGAAAACCCACACGAGCCACGGTGAAAACATGTAAACTCCACACAAGCGAAGCTGGGATTTGAACCCCGATCTTCAGAACTGTGAGGCAGATGTGGTGGACCAAGCAGTCGTCTCCCGTTTCATCTCACAAAATGCCAAAATTGAAAACTTTTTCTCACTCTTAATGACGTTGAGTATTTTTTGTGATCTTTCCCCCTTTTGTAAGAAATTGAATTATAGTGCAACAAACATATTTTTACTGGCTTCTGAATTCTACTTTTTCCACCACTTTTTAGTGTATCTGTAATAATATGAGGCAGCTATACATTGACATGGGTTCACAGTCGTATGATACATATCCTCCGAGGGAAACCATGACGACAATGTGGCCCACAACAACAATGACTTTGACACCCCTATTCTTACGTTTGAGCGACGAGGGAGGTTACATGCTCAGACTGCCTTTGCGTGATTTGAGAGTCAAGGAGCAATTTTAGTTTGATTATCGTGCAAATGGTAATGTAACACACTATATGATTACAGCTTTGCACGCAGCTAATAGCGTGATATATGAAAGTGTATTTTTTGAACGAAAATTACTCTGTCTGCTTCAGCCCATTACTTTCCCTTTCAATCTCTTATTCCCCTTCCTTCTTGTTCTCTGGCCTAAAAGCTCCTTTCATACAGTGAAAAGTTACATGACAAGTCTGCTCAGAGTGCTTAGTGCACATCGGAGCCACGTTGCACCCATTCATTAGCCGTCTGTCATATGTTAATCACTGGTGTCTGCGTTGTAATTCAGTGGAATTCAGGAGAGCAGGAAAAGTGTCAAAAGTTCCCAAAGTTTGAAATATAAATGAAGAGTTTCAGGGCATAGGTTTATCCTCTCAAGCGCCCACACAATTCCTTACCTACCAAAACGTTCCCATTAATGAGACCATCTGTGATTTAAAAAAAAAAGAAAAAGAAAAAAAAGAAAAAGACAGTTCTTGAAAGTGAATCACTTAGCATTTTGACTTGTGCAGTCCAGTGGAGTGATGCGCTTCTAAGCTACCATTTTTAATTTCATTTACGTAACCTCGTTTTGCAGCAGCATTTCCCCGGACAATTGTTCTATCCTTCAGGTAACAAGATAAGAATGAGCTAATCTCAAAAACTCTTTATTTTACGATGTATAAATTCCAAGTGTATAAATATGACATGAAGAATATTTGCTGCTTTCCTGTGGAAAAAACAGAGCTCAAAAGGTCACATATAAAGAAGGCAGCCTCCACAAAGCCGTTGGTCAGAAGTCAGTCATGCTACAAAAAAAATTGATGTGATTTGAGGTAATACACTTTCTTTGTTGCCAGAGGTAAAACACAACCAGGCATCCACCAGGGAAAAATCGTATCTGTGTAAGATGGTTGTACATTCTTTGTGTAAATCTTCTCATCTTCTGCAAACAAACAAACAAACAAACAAACAAACAAACAAACGTCACTTTTCCTTCTGCAACTCCTCGGCACTACAGTTTAATGTTTGCTATGAAAAAGCCCCCCCGGGGGGGGGGGGTGTAGCATCTCGTTGGCGGGGTGTTGGCGTACCCTGTACTCATAAATTACCCTCTATGAGGCCGACGCTTGCAATACATGTTAAAAACATAGGAATAGAAGGCCAGATTTCAAGGGTTCAAATTCTGACAGACTTCGCATTAGATTGTTGTTGGCCTTCACTCATTTGCAAAAAATAAGTAGGAAAGGAATTGATTTTTTTTTTTTTTTTTTGCCAGGACTCTGTTGCCATTAAAAGAAACAAAAACAAAAAACAATTAGAAGGCCATTATTCAGGTTTTCTCCGAGGTTGAGTATTTTACTTGTGATGGTGGGCTTTGTGATGTTTGCACATACCCATTCAAAATAATCGAGCCAAACAAAAGTTTATGAAGTGTGCTCATTTATTTCATTTATGCAACAAAATAATATTCTAGCTGTCTATTTACGATGTCGACAATATGTGTTTGAGCAATGGGTCTGCCATTAACTTGATCTTCTCAAGGAGTAATAATAATTCTAATCAATCGTTCCTTTCATTTCATCATCTGCCGCTATTTCCACTGAAAACCTGATGGGGCAACTTGGCCACTCACCAGGGCTTGTCACTACAAAATATTTATTTTGGACTGTATAATTTCCTAGAAACAATCATGCTAAACGATAGTATTGGTATTTTTAATGGTGCTGACATCATGATATTACAGCATAATAATTCAAGTGAATCATTATTGATACTAATTAACATTTAATCCGAAGTAATATTGAACAGTGGCATTGAAATGTAGAATAAATAAGTGACATCATATGCAAACTAAAGGACTAATCACAAAAAAAAACGTGCACTGTTTTCATTTATATGTATATGTTTATTAGAGCTTCCAGCAACAGTTCCAGCAGAAATATTTGCACATTCATTCATGCATGTGGGTCTTTTTTCTTCCCGTTGCACTGATGGGTGGACAGTCCTCATAACCCTGTGAAGGTGATTCGTGGAGCCAGCAGAGATGCTTTGCCATTGAAATGTCAATGAAATCAAAACGCGTTCATATTTTTCTTTCTTTTCCTGCCGTTGCTCATTTTCTTACCTAGCATATTCCTTACATTCAATCTGGAATTTATTCTTGCACACTTTCTGCGTAACTGCCGCCCTTCCTCTTCCCATTCAGATGGGGGAGTATGTCATTTACTTGAAATAATCATTAGGAGCTGTTTTATTCATGACTGACACATCACTGGAGATTCCCCTGCCCTCAAGATGGGATAAGAGAACACATTTGAAGGCATCAAAATGTGACAGACATTGCATTAAATCAGAATCAGCTTTAATGGCCACGCATGGAACAACAGGGCGGCACGGTGGAACAGCTGGAAAGCGTTGGCCTCACAGTTCTGAGGACCCGGGTTCAATCCCGGCCCCGCCTGTGTGGAGTTTGCATGTTCTCCCCGTCCCTGCGTGGGTTTTCTCTGGGCACTCCGGTTTCCTGGCACATCCCCCTAAAAACATGCAACATTAATTTGACGCTCTAAATTGCCCCAAGGTATGATTGTGTGTGCGGCTGTTGTCTGTCTCCATGTGCCCTGTGATTGGCTGGCAACCCGTTCAGGGTGTACCCCACCTTCTGCCCATTGACAGCTAGGATAAGCTCTAAGACTCCCGCCACCCTCGTGAGAATAAGCGGCTCAGAAAATGGATGGATGGATATTCTGTATAACATACAGTTACATAGCATACAGTTGTGCAAAGATGCTGATTCCTCCAGCATTTAGAGCAGTTATTATATTAAGCTTATACAGCGTGTCCTTACCCATTCGCAGTTCACCCTTATCAATGACAATTGTGCAAAGCGAGCAGCTTAAAGTGTCAAATCGTGCAATAGTCTACAGTATATATGACTAATACTAATACTGATTGGACCAGCAGGTTCTGAAGGTGTGTCCCAATAATGGTTAAACCAGAAAACGGTAGGTTCAAGGTGATCAATAATTTAATGATTTAATTGGAAAAGGAAAAAAAACAGTTTGAATGCCTGCTAGTTTTGATTTGCGTTGATCAGTAGCATCTACCTGAGGGAAGGAACTGGAATAGCCAGTGGGCAGGATGTGGAGGTTCTCAAAGGATCCTGCCCGCTCTGGTCCTAGTTCAAGTGGCGTGCAAGTCTTCAAGGGTGGGTAGGGTGGTGCCGACAATCATTGATTTTCAGTCATTCAAAGCACCTACAAACTTACTTTTATGATAAATAACTTTTACGTGACTATTATTGGTAAAAAAGAAAAAAAAAATTGGTGACTGTGGTGGTTTGAATTTATTTGATAACCTTTGGGAAGTCTCCCTCCACTTTTAGCAACAATTTTCAGACACATTGAACCGGAGGAAAGTATTTAGAATACCCGAGACCTGTTGTGCTGTTGGTTGTTACAACAGATGAGACAGATCTTCAAAGAGATCATTCTGTAGAATACCAGCTGAAAAGACTGGAAAATATCGATGGATTTCGGGAATTAAACGTGATGGATGGTGCCCAACCAAATACACACACCTGTGTAGCGATCACTTCATTTCAGGTAGGAATTATTCTTCTCAATCTCAAATTACCGCGAAGTATTTACAATGCCAAATTGTCTCATTTGAGTAAATAAATAAACAAACCGTTTCTTGCAGAGAGGCTTACAGAGGTTAACGTGTGGCCGCAATACACTTCCATGTACAGAGGAGATGACTCCCTGTACTAATTTTTTCCCAAATCATAGTTAAAGAATGCGAGTTTGTGTAAAACCAGGGATATTTTATTTAAATATTGGTTGTTATAATTGTTATAAATGTAAATATTGAAAAAATCTGAGTGGATCCATCACTATGTGGGATTTATTTCTGATTGAGAACAGATCCCAAAACCAAGTATTTGTATGCGTCCAGACTTTTATACGCTTTCAAACTCTTCTGTGTAATTCTCGACGACTTACTCACCAGATACATGTGTATATCCAGTTGTCCAAGACAAGCGGAAACGAATTAACAGTCCAATTTCTTATCTGCGAAAACATCGATTGTGCCATTAAATCTGGGTCTTCTATGCCAAGTGTCTCTAATTTTTCCATGTACCTTTGTTTATTATCACCTTCTAAATGTTTAACGGTATCGGACAAAACTCTGGATGTCGTGCTATATGACATATTTTCGTTTCGTCTCAACTGAATTAACTTTCAACAATGATTTGTTAGACCAGCAATATGGTGACGTAAACAAAAATCATGTGTTTTTATGACGTAGGTGCACAAGCTCGATAGAATATGATCATTTCAGTGTTTCAAGCCCTAAGAAATATTGTAGGAATGACTTAAAGGTGACCTTACTCCTTATTTCCAGTCATTCACTCCGAGAACCTAATCTTTAAAGGGCCAACGCACTCGTTAAATGCTTGGTAGAATTTGCTTGTGTAGCGGCGAGCAGGCTTTTTTACACTTGAGAGCGCCTGTTCTTTCAACTCTCCATGTCAGGCTCCGTTCCCTGCGTGACCTCTTGTCTCAGGCTTTAAAACAGAGACAAGCAAAGAAATCCCAATAAACGATATAAGTGAGCTCCTGTGGGTCCCCCCATAATTAATCCTCCACTCCAGAGTCAGAGCACGCTGACCCACACTTCGCTATTTTACTCGTTCATTGAAAAATTGGGACCGAGAGTCCAGCAGCGTGGATGAGTGATGACGATGATTGCACATCAGTGAGACACAAAATCAAAACAAGAGATAAAGCAACAATGCTCTCAAGGAGGCCATGAAAGGCGTTTAAATAACATCAGCGCTAAAAACAGATGCAGTTGTCGCACATGACAAGTTTCATACGCGTCTGGATCCATAAAACTGGAAAACAAAGCAAATGCCTTGTGGATTTACCGCATCCTAATAAAGCACGCTATGGATTTTGCCATATCCTTCGTCTTTATGGTGATGGAGGCTCACATGATTCATGTTGCATCTCTTTCTATCTGCTGCGTTATACTGCCGTCACCAGCGGATCTCAACATCCAAATGCATGCTGGGACCAAGTCAAAAATGGTGACTTTGTTGTAGAGTATCAGTGCCCCCCTTCTCTGTCTTGCATTGTGTTTGAGTGACAGTTACATCTGGCAGCACGACTGAGCCGTTTTAATACAGACATTCTGCAAAATGCATGCGTTCTAGTACTAGTAGTAATAGTAGTGGTTAGGGACTTTATGTGCCTTTGCTTTTTATACCCAACCCAGTGAAACACGACCATAGGAATGAAAATTTAAATGCAAATTGACCAAATAATAAAATATTCTACCTCTAAGGTTTGTGAAATCACGTCACTCTCGTGGTAATCACATCTGCCTCACATTTCTTTGATTCTGGGATCGAAGCGCAGCTCTGGTTTTTCTCTGGTGATTTTGGCTCCTCTACGCTTACACGGGTTTTCCAAGGGTACTCAAACCTCTTCCCAATTTGGCCAAAAATGCTGGTTACACCCAAGGGCAGCTGGTGGAGATTTCAAAGGTGTTCTGCGCAGTCCACTCAGTCCAGATTCAGGGTTTATACTCAGTCTGACCAAAAAAATTTAAGGGCTTTTTAGGGGCATTCTTAGGGGCTGACACGAAAAATTTAGGGCCGACACGGAAAAAATTTAGGGCTGACACGAAAACATTTAGGGCCATCGTGGGAAATCAAGAGTAAGGAAAAAGGACTAACCCAATGGTGCCATCAACCGTTCATGGTTCATCAAATGTTCCAGTACCTCAGTACCTGTGACAGTGATCACATGTCGCCCCTTGTGGTAATTCTCATTGATATGACCATCGTCAATGTCTTCACATAACAGTCTACAGAAAAACAGATTCTAACTACAATTGCAACTATATACACAAATGTCTTCTACTGATGTCTGTCTCAGCACCCCTACTCTAGCTCCTTGAGCCTACCCAGTGCCTCCTCTATTTGTTGCTGCAGAGGTGCCAAAGTGGCTCTCTTGTCCTTTGCTCTGCCTCTGAGTGCATTGGCCTCGGTGATAAACCTCAGATTTCTCTTTTCTTCTGCCTCCTCACACAGTCTGTCAGCATTCTCAATAAGCGTAGATATGTCAGTCTCTATTCTGGCTTTTTTGGCTTTGAGGCAGTAGAGATGAAAAGTGGGCAGCGATGCCAAATGTAGCCAGGTACGAAGTCTTCCTTTCCCCACAGTGGTAGTTTTTAGCAATATCATTGTCTGGGAACATGACTGCAAACACTTTCGAATTATTTTCACAAGATTTGTAACTGTAATGGCTGCAGATCACTTTTAAAGTCCACGCGATCTCTGCCTTTAACGAGTCCGTCTTCGTGTATTGAACTACGTTCATAAAGCCTGACTTCTGGCTGGACAACTGTAGGTGCGCATTAGGCATCGCAACCGGTTACAAATAACCGGTTTTCGTTTTTTTTAAAACCGAAACCGTAATCGGACTTTCGAAATCGATTAAAATTTCCAATCATTTCTTCCGGTTCCGGTACTCCACATTGCGTTATTTTTTCATCATTTCCACTTTTTAGTAAAGTTGGACTCAAAAGAACATTCAGTTAAATCAAAGAAACATCAAACACGGCATCGAGGAAAGGCTCCAAAGTATGGGAGTAAACTTGTTTAATTGGCAGACATCAAAACACTACTCGCATAACGGGGGAGGGACTCTGTGAACTCGTCACTCTGGAAGAGCAACAACAAAAACAGTCCGTGCGGAACCCCGCACCCCAACTTGAGGTCCCGCGGGTGAATTATGTAAACACCACTATGGTACCGTTTTTTTTGCTACAGCTGTTCGGTTAAAACCGGTTATGAAAGTAAGCGTTTTTTTGCAATCCCTAGTGCGCATGCACTGCTAGTACCACTGCCTGAAGTTGATGCTTCACTATCTTGATATTTTAGAAACAGATTCATACCGACGGAAGATGAGAGAGTCTTCGCCAAATCAGCGTGTCTCCTGTTTTTCCGGTGCGACTCCAGCACTTTGACCCCCATCTTTTCAAGCTGGTAACTCTGCTTGCACAGATGGCAGTAAAACATGTGCCGATCTTTTGGATCTCGACGAACCCAGCTCCCAAACTCCTTACTTTCAACCCAAGCTTCTTGAAAAATGCACTTCCTCGTGATACAAGTTGGATCGATGAAAGAACTACGGTACCTCATAACGAAGACGAAGTGAAATGCCTACTCATGGAAACAAACAATGGAATATCGACAAGATGGCGACTAGTTCTCAACACGATGACTTCCGTTGACAATTTCCGGCTAATTTGGATGCCAGACGGATCGCGATTTTTTTTAAAATAAAAGATTAATTTATTTTTTAGGGAGAATTTTGGCGGTAGAGGTCCTCCCTTTGTTTTTTTTTTAATTTAAGGCCTTTTTAGGGGCTTGACCGGTTTTCGCGGATTTTAAGGACTTTTAGAAGCCCCTAAATGCACCTTTGAAAATTTAGGGGTTTTTAGGGACTTTTAGGGCCGCGTGCGAACCCTGAGATTGTGCCTGACTGGCACCCTTTCACTGGTTTCGGTCTCAGTAGCATCTATTAAACTATTTCTCATGAAACACATTACAGCTTATTACTATATAAGACAATCTTACAATATTTACAGTGATTTGCAATTACCTCAAAAAAGAGCAGTAATAATGGAAAAAGAATGAACATGCATGGATGCATGGATCTCCACGTACACACACGCATACACGTGTTATAAGTGAACACGATAGCAGATCAGCATGATAGGTAGCTAGCAACACTAAGCTACTGGGATGCAAACAGACTTAAAAACAATCTCTGTTAGCTAATAACCTAAAAACTGTGAGCAATGGTCACCAAAATGTATATGGACATCTCAATTATGAACACTTTTACGGCTGAAAATATCTGAATGATTACCCCGATAGTAGAGTCAAAACATCTTACTATGCGCGTATATAGAGAAAAATCTCAACACCATTTAATGTTACTAAACTGCAATCAGTTGTCACCCAAGGTTTTGTTGACATCTGTACCTATGCCCTCCTCAACCTCTGAAAATAAGAGAATGATCACCCAAAAATGTATTTTATCATTTTATTGGACATTAAAGCATTCTCCTAATGAGAGAGCTGTGTGGGTTGCCATGTTGTCTGGAAACGTCTCCCAAACATCAGCCTAGTGACAGTGCAAGCAATATTTCAGTCTCCCAAGTCCAAAAATCATTAGGACTAGTCGACCATGGTGGTCTTGGCAATGTCTATGCTGGTGATACGGGCCCTTGACCAGGTGCCCCTAACTTACATCAACAGAAGATTGGGCAGCATGGTTGCATGTCTTCCTCACAGTTCTGAGGTTCTATATTTGAATCTCCATAAGCGACATAGACAATGGATGGATGGACAATTAAAGAGTCTAAATTGTCCATAGGTTTGAATGTAACTGTGAATGGTTGTTTGTCTGTATGTACCCCATGATTGGCTGCTGAATGGTTCAGGGTGTACCTGACTTCTCGCCCAAAGTCAGATGTGAAATGCTGCAGAAATTGGATAGATAAATAATATTTGATATCAAACACTGGTTCTTACTAGAGGTAGAAAGATTGTAGCAATAGTGACAGGGAAAAAAATATTTGAAGAAGGCTAAAGTTGGACCAACTTCATAAAAATGTTGTGAAAAGGACTGTAGTTGATTTCATGAATATACTACATACTTGCAGAACTCAAAATATAGTTGCCAATAGAGCACGTGAAAAACACGAGGTGCCCTGAATTTTGCAGCTCTTATTATATTGATGACATTGGCCTTCAATCATTCAAAGTACTTACGTTGTACAGCTGTGGGTTTTATGATAATATTTCACCTTCAATACAGTGATTAAAAATCATGATTACTTGAGTGCTGACTAGAAACCTGGCAGAATAACAATTTTTGCTGTTTGGGCTGTTTTTACTGTTACTACCAGCTGTGCTCTTGTGTGTACATTTGGCCAGTTGATAATCTTCCACAAGCACAGATCTGCCGTCTGTTCCTTCCGAGGAGACAGGAAGCATCCTCGGAACCGCAAGCGACACGGCAGCACATTAGCTCTCCATTAAGCATCAAAGTGGCTTTATGTGTCTCTCCTCCTTTATCGTAGCATGTCTGCATGTTCATCATCCTCATCTGCAGGGAAGACACGATTTGAATGTACAAGGAGCCATCCAACCATTTTTGCAGGAAGAAAACCATCTACCATAACATAGTGTGTGTGCTAGCGCCCAGTCAAAACAAAATATGCAGAGGATCTTTAGTTGGCTCAAATTTTCCTGTGTGCATCAGCAAGTAGTTAGTTTAAAAATGTATTTCAGCTTGCCAATGATGTTAGCCTCAGGTGCTCCAGACATTTCAAATGAAACAGACTTTTCAGGCAATCAATTTTCTGTGTATACTATCAGAGTTCAGGTAAAATTTGCTGATCTTCAATGTACTCTGGGTTTGCACAAGCAATGAGTTTACAGTATGTTCAAGGCGACAATGTACATCTAATTTGCCACAATGAGGTCCAGACAGTTTAGCAAAGAGTCGAACCCCTACTTCCTTATAAAGTACATTTATGCCAACACTGAGGCAGCTAGCTAATTGAATTGATGGGTCTTTAGCATTTATTTTAGTCTTCAAAGCAACATAAGAGCCAAAGACAGACAAAAATAATCAAAATGAATTCATTTTACCGCACTGAAAAGGAAGTAGAACGTCGCATTGCAATCTTAATATTGAGCTAAAACGTCACCAAAGGTCAAACTGGCAAACTTTACTTCACAATGAATTGGGTCAAAAGTCACAAAAACTTGAAACACTGACCTCGTGTCTCATCCATGGGTAGGAAACGGAATCAAAGTTCGACAGAGCATTTGGTTCCATTTATTATTCTTTTATTTGGGTTTCATTTTACTACCGTTTTTCCGGTGTTGTGAAGTTTTTTTTCATGCCAAAATGCTGAGTTCTGGTTCGTAACCTTTAAAATAAAACAGGAAGTCAAGTTAAAACCTGCACAAATAAACCATTTATCATGATAAAACAAATAACTATGCTATCTTTAACTTTTAGCCAAAACAATAATTAATGAATATTAAGTCAGTTGGGTTAGTTCCACACACAATGTTTTTAGTTCATAGGTTTGATATTGACACTCATTTTAAAGCACCCTGAGTCAAATGTTCATTTTAGTCTCTGTTGCAAGCCCCTAAGGTGTTAAGAAAATGGATGTTCATTATTTGGACATCCTTTATTTAAACTATGCAATCATTTTTGACCCTCCCCCCTAAAAGAATCGGTATTAAAGAATCATTTGGAAGCGGCTCGAAATGAGGAACCTGAATCGGGGCTGGAATCGCTTAAATCCAAACAATACCCAACCCTATTTTTTATTCTGTCTCGGTTTTATAGGGGTAAATGTCTCCCATGCCGCAATGGCCACGCTTAAAGTCTCATTTGGCAAAATTTTAGCCAGCTGTGCTTTAGCCTATGCTGACACCGCCTCCACTTGCTCCTGTGTCATCTTGTGCTGCTCAGCAACTCTGCGGATCTACAGGCCTCCAGGGATAGTATCCGGAGGCTCGCAAATGTTCGAGTTGTCATTGACGTAATACTGAGTAGTGACACATTACTGCTGCTGTTCATACGCTTGTTTGCATTTTGATATTATTTCCCTTTTTGGGTGTCATATACAAAGAACGCGAATGCCCAAGAATGCTGTGGGTCCTCCTCAGCTCACAACGGAACGCGTTTGCGAATCTGTAGGTCACTGGTTCTCAACGGCTTAGCTAAAAAACAGTCTTGATTAGCCTTAACTCTGAACCCAAAGTTGCCGGATGATGAAACAGTAATTCAAGCAAATATTGGTGCGCATATTTGGATTAGCTGTGGGTATTATTTTTTTCTTTTTTTGATATCATATGTGAGGAATTTGGAATAAAATATCCCAAACTGTCATAATATAATCATGTACACAGCACTGATTTCATGACAGTTCAATGCCAATGTAATCCAAACAACCTAAACTAATTAATTAACGTTAACATAAACTAACCTTTACCCTTAATATTTCTTAAACTTTTATGGTAAAAATATTAAGGAATGATAACTAATTATTCATGAATAACTTAAATAAAACAATCTGCAGTGAATTTATAGGCTAAACGTTACCGATCGGTGTTAAAACTCGATAGCATTATACTTTGAACAGCTGACAAAGTAATTGTGTTAGTTCGCTATGCAAATTACAAATACATGAAAAAGAACAATCATCCTTTAGAATGTATGAACGTGCGCATTTTTCTTCTGTCTTAAATCCTGCCCCAGCTTTGTTACAACCGAGACGGTGCAAAAGTTGTAAAAGGGTGTGCACCCTTCTGCAACTGCATTATTTCAGTTTGTCATTTTTACATCCCCTCTCAAAGAGAAAAAAATAATAATTGAGTTGTACACATTAGGTCTTATAAATGGAAGAAAAAAGTTTTGAAATAATGTATCTTGGTGTCACTTTTTTATATCACAAAAACTGGTGTTGGAACAGGGGTGTGTACACTTTTTCCACCCAGACCTTGCCTGAATTTGCACATTGAGCAAAAAAAAAAAAAAAAAAAATCTTTTATGGGCCATAGTGTGCATCGTTATTTCATGAAATGTGCACGTTGCTGGAGTTTCTCTGATTTGTTACAACTCTGGTAAAAAAAAATGTTGGCCCGATATCAAGTCAAAGTGCAGATTAAAAGAAAGTATTTTTCATTTTAAGCACATTGTACTTCAAGTGTGACCGTGACTCGTTTCAGGACTTTGAAGCTAAATGAGGCTGATTTTTTCCTGCTGGTTCGTGAATGCAGCACGGTGTTTGAAGTCCGAGCCAAGTGACAGCATTTCACTTTGAATAGTTTGCTGTCTCCAAATCAATCTGTGTGTCTTTGATGTTGGAAATAGCACACTTTGTGCCCCTAAAATCTAATATTGCAGAATGGTTAAAATACAGTGCACATTATGAGGGATGATTTACTGCTTCCAAAGTTTATATGAATCTTTTTTCGGTCTGAGTTTAATATTAATGCCCAGCTCCTTTAAAGATGACATTATGGAAGCAGACAAAGTTCATAAATGGATCTTTTTAGGTCATACTTTTTCACCAAATGTGACACTTCATTTTTATTACTTTAGAACGCCTACGAACGTGACTTTGTTGCGTGTACTACTCGAGGCTTATTCAGTTAACTATATTGAAAGACTGAAAACGTAACGCGCATGCTAAACACTGTACTTTTTCATCCCAAGTGACAAGCAGATGACGGGTAGTGACAGTGAGACGCTACGGTAGCCGTCGAAATGGTCACTCAGTGTTCTTTATCAAACAGCACAACCAGATTCACTCAAATGCACGACAGCAGTCACAGGAGAGTCAAATAAAGTCCTTTGTTTGCAAATTGCTGCTTACCGAGATTTGCGTGAAGCCAAGAGTAATGAAACAAAAACAGGAAGCAGAAACCAAACAAAACTCCACCGAAGTCACAAATCATCTTGAACTCTCATAAAAATGTGTGTATGTTTTAGGTTTTGTGTTAATGTGGTGTGAGACGTGGCTTGCCTTACACTGTAGAAATGCAAACCTCTGCAGAGCAGTGCTTATCACTCAAGTAACTTGCTGTTGACAAGGCCAGGACACACCCATCAATCCAGACACAAGATTCATTTCCAAATTTTAGGAGAGTGTGTGATAGTTCACAAGAATGACGCCTCCACTCCAGTCGGCCTTATCACATTTCATTTTCCATTTTATCTGCCTGGTAGTGGACCATTTAGTCAGCGTGCATGGGTAACTGATCATCTTATCCGCCAGTGATTTATGTGGCAGGCAAAGTGAGAGCTTAACTGAGCCTCAGAATGCATTGATTACCGACATGGTTAATTGGCTAAAGCTGCCGCTACATCAAGATGAGCTTATTGGAAATGTCAAACCAACTCAAGCCATTTGCATTCATGATGGATGATGACTTTTCCGACCTGTGGTCCACTCAGCATCAACTGAAATTCTTGGCCACGGACAGCAGGGCTGGGACACACACTTGCACTGTTCCACATTTACAGGGGTTTGATTCCCAGTCAATGGCTCAATACCTAGCCTCTGCCGATCTTCGGTCTTGGACCAGATAAAAATAGTTGGATTGCATCACCAAGGGCAATTCTTTTACATTTGTTGAAGAGTTTTGCCGATTTTTATTATGTAGAAAACTATTTCTTACATTGACTTAAATGTGTGATGTTGGCCAGACCTACAATGTGTTAACAAAAAAAAATATTGTCCCACAGTTACTGGTATTTAAATCCTTGGATTAAAACGTGGGAGGCTCTCAAAACTAATCAAAACTTCCTTTTTTGTGCATTCACAGTGGGGAAATGCAGAGAGGAAAGAAAACAAACGAAGGTGTCTTAAAGATCACCACTCCCATGAAATTGCAACAAATTGCATTCAAATGAATCCATTTAAAATGAAATATTTTTTTTTGCACATCTAACCGTTCTGATGTTGCCCCTGCTTACCTGGATTTTCGGCAGGTATTGCAGCGTCTTTCTAAACTCCCAAAACATGCCCGATGGCTAAATTGTCCATAGTTGTGAATGGTTGTCACAACCAGTCTATGGTGAATCTCAGATCTCGCCCAAGTCAGATGAGAAATTCTCCAGCTACTATGGCCAAGTGCCAAATTGACAGCCACCTTGGGGTCTCTGTTTCAATTCACTTATCATCAGAAGAATGTAGCCAAAAAACAAGCAATCAAAATGTCATCTAACAATGCTGTACAGCTTGGGCAACATCCTATGCATCCCCAGACCCACGTCAGTGGTGTCCTTGAGCAAAAGACCCTGCGCTATACACGTCTGGGTTAGAGCATGGCACGCGTGAGTGTGAATGAAACAAGCACATTTTGAGGCTGGTTTTGAATACCGGGAGGTCACGTTGGAGCCAGAGCTTGAAAAAGAGATTGGGGCAGGATTCAGGCATTCAGTGCTGCACATCACGCTGACCCAGGGGTGGACAAACGTTGGTTCTCAAGAGCCACGTTTAATTTGTAAAACGGACAGATGGTGTAGGTCAGTGGTTCCCAAAGTGGGGTCCACGGACCCCCATGGGGTGAAAAACGTCTTTCCAGGGGGTCCGTGGCACAATGTACGAGACAGAGTAATAATAAAATATTTTTCTGAAGAAAAGACCAATTTTTTTTGTCTTCTGTCTCGCTATGTCTCAAATCCTATCTATCCTATTTTGAGCCCAGCCCAGATGAGTGATTCAGGCAGCGTCGCGCCCCAGCCCTACAGTGCCGGTATCTTAGCGGAGAGAGATAGCTGTGTCCAGCGCTACATTATTGGTGAAAGTTGAGGTTGGGTGTCCGGGAGCTTTTTGAACGACTCACTGGGGGTCCGGACCCAGGTTGACTTTGGGAACCACTGATCTAGGTCATTATTGTATTGTATGAATAATAACTAATTTTAATTTTAAATTTAAAATAAATGCAATTGTAATTCAAAACCAGTTAAAGAATAAAATTACACGTGGATATTAAATTGTGACTACAACATTGATAACTGTTGACGACAAGATCAAAAAACTAATCCATGCATTTTAATTGACCAAATTTTGCGGGAAATGAAAGAAGGCAACAAATATTACAGCACTTGATTATCGAAATACTCAGTGGGAGATGGATTAACGAATGGATCAGGCCTTTAGGCCATATTTTGTCCATGCCTTGCTTTAATGTCTTTAGATTTTAGACGCTTTCTTTAAGTTTAACAGCTTTTTTTTTCCATCTGCAAAATATCAGTCCAGCCGAATCCTCTTTTCTACTAGATGACTTTCCACCTTGTGTTTAAAATGGTCGAATGAAGGAATTCTCCAACTTGAGTGGCTGCATGAGTTCCTCATAGTACGCAAAAGAATCACTGTTCAGTTCGGTTGTATTTCACTTTTATGTTAAATATATTTACATTTATAGATGTAGCTATTAAATGCTTTATTGACAACTAATCAATTATCACATTAATCAACAGCTTTTTCAAATAACCGATTAATTCTTTCGAGACCTTGTTCATCTTAAAATTGTCAAATTCAGCATCCCAACAGTAAATATTCTTTAATTTCTGCAGATGTCTGTAAAAGGAGACTGGTTATCTTTGTTTAATCCAAGCATGGCATTTTCAAACATCTGCTTTTAATTTGGAAAACAATCATCAACATTCTGACAGCTTACACAGCAAACCAATAACTGTCAATTTGATGCAATTTCTGGTTTTCAATAAAGAGAAGGAAATAAAAGTTGTTTCCAAAAAGCTATCTAATCATAAGATTAGTCAATTGTTAAAGAAATTAATTGCAGCCCTATTTGCATTCAATCTGTAAATTTGTTTTTGATTTGTAAGGTTCAAGTGCAACACCTTTTTCAGTATTAATGTTCAAACTGTACATGTTCCAGTGATTTACACGTCAACTGATTTTTCTACTTCCTTCTCACAGCTCTGCTCGAGGTCATACTGGCCGGCAGTGACTGCTTGATGGCAGGAGACTTGTGTTCGAGCGATGACACCTGCAGCCCGCGCCTGCGCACGCTGCGTCAGTGCGTGGCAGGCAATGGCAGCATGAAGCTGGGCCCTGGTGCCAGGAGCCAGTGCGCCAACGCGGTGTCCGCACTTCTTTCCAGCCCTTTACATGGCTGCCAGTGTAAACGGGGCATGAAAAAAGAAAAGAACTGCCTGAGTATCTACTGGAGTCTTCACCAATCCATTATTCATGGTGAGTTAGGGGATGACTATTGAAAGAGATGTTCTTGATTGCTGATCAAGAATAAATACTGAAAGTCACTGATGATGTAGTGGTGATCTTGTCAGTGTTGTCAATGATCTTGTCGAGATGTGCCCTGCCACTGACTGGCGACCAGTTCAGGGTGTAGTCCGCCTTTTGCACAATTTTAGCTGGGATAGGCTCTGGCACTCCAGTGAAATTTGTGAGGATAAGCGGCTTCGACAATGGACTTAAAATATGGACTAAATACTGTAGGTGGCACAGTGAATGACTGGTCAGACTGTCTGCCTTACAGTTCTGAGGACTGGGGTTCGAACTCCACCAGTGTGGAGTTTGCATGATCCTTCTGTGCCTGTGTGGTTTTTCTTTGGGCACTCGGGTTTCCCCCATATCCTGAAAATATGCATTAATTGGAGACTCAAATTTTCCTGTCAGTGTGATTGTGTGGGCAAATGGTTGTTTGTTTCTATGTGCCCTGCGATTGGATGGCATCCAATTCAGGGTGTACCCTGTCTCCTGCCCGAAGACAGCTGGGATAAGCTTCAGCGCTCCCGAGACAATTGTGAGGAGTAAAGCGAGGTAAAAGCAGTCCGTTGAAGGGCACATAGAAAATCATCACATTCACTCAGAGTTTTCCACTAACCTTGCATGCAAACTCCACATTTTAAGCCCAGAGCCAAGAACCTAAACAACTACTCAAATAACGTTTCTAAAGATGCCTTTTAGGCAGCAAAGTGTAATTTAGCCATTCTAACTAACGTTTGAGGCAGGACTGACAAAAATAAGTAAATAAATCTTTATCAAACAAAGAAGCAAAGTATCAAACAAAGACTGGGCATGGCTGAGCTCTCATCACATTGAGGCTGTAAAACACGAACAAAAAGGGAATCAGTTTAAACTAATGCCTGGATCAGACTACAACACAAATTTGGTCTTTCACGATTGGACTACTGCCATAAAATCTTGCCGTATCTCAGTCAGCCACTGGCAACACGATACAACATTGATTACAATACCATTGAATCCCTTCTTTTGTGATTAGTGGACTTTATCTTACTAAATCAAACACTGTCGTTGGAGGGGGAACTAAAAAAAAATGCATCACCGTAACTGGATACTACCATTACCATAGCAATTATTGTGTTAGTTAAAAAACGCACAAAAACAGGAAAAATGTATGTGGTCATCACTGGTACTTGGAAGTGGGCTGTCCAATCAAAAATAGTTTTATAATACGATCCGCTTTACAAGCAGGCAAGACAATTTTATGAGGTTGAGCAAGGTAAAGCTAGCACTACTTTTTATATGTAAACATGCTGATGCTTTGTCTAATCATGCTCTAAAGCCACAGAACAAATTGATGACTATGCATAGATAAATGTCGACAACAGAGCTGAAGTATGTTGACATTGGCAAGCAAGGGAACCAAAGTGCGGCACACAATTTACAATCGTATTGGTTGACATCAAGCTTCAGAGAGTTGTCCTCGAGATATTCATAAAAAGCAAACATGCGAGACTTGTCATTTTGGTGTCAAAGGGCTGTCGTTGGACCAAGTTGTTGCCCATGGACAATGTGACATTAACAAGAAGTTTCGTCGTTCCTAATGAAATATGCCAGGCCAGATCCAGGAAATTGCTCAGGATGGCAAATGGGGACAGTTATCTTGACTAACATCCTGTTATCAAGTTGATCAAGGCATTAAGGCCCTGGGAAGATCCAGAAAAAATAAAATAAAGTAACGAACAGAAAATCATGTGCACAAGCTTGGTGCAAGACAAAAAGGTACAACCAAGGGATCCTATAAAGCTATCATTAAGCAACCCAGCGAAAACTGTGAAGAAATTTGAGCTTGGAAAGGAACTATAGCAATAATGGGAACAAAAGGAGACGTGGTGAGAGTGGAAATCAGACCGGACATTGACTACTGAAGGTGATGAGTAATGGCGGCTGGCTGTGTGAGAAGGTCCACACTTCTGACCACATGCAGCCCAGAAACAAAACAAAGACAGATGCAACACAGGAAAGAGAAGAGCTGCAATTTCAAAATAAATCAGAGCCAAAATCAACTTATCAATAACAATGATATAAATGTGCAAAAGACCTGCTATCTTCATTATGTCGGTTTTGATGATAAGTTTTAGGTTTCCTGTAACAACACGTAAAGAGAAGTTCTCTTACCTATCTAAAAGTTTCAGGTGTCGCCTCAGCATACATCAGAGCTGTCACCTCACCACTTCTTGGTGCCATCAGCAGTTTTAAGACACCACATGAGGAAGCGGTGACAGCTCGAACAAAATGGTTAGC
Organism: Syngnathoides biaculeatus; assembly: GCF_019802595.1. Taxonomy (NCBI): domain Eukaryota; kingdom Metazoa; phylum Chordata; class Actinopteri; order Syngnathiformes; family Syngnathidae; genus Syngnathoides; species Syngnathoides biaculeatus. The sequence continues at coordinate 29,535,350 of NC_084650.1, read as the reverse complement.
CAAGTAAGAGAGATTCTTTTTACCCGAAAAGCATTTCTCTAAATAAAAGAACTCCAATAGTTATGAATAAATGTGTGAATATTCCTGTAATTAATAAATGATAATGGTAAAATTAAATCCCTCCTTTAGAGAATGATTGTTTCCAATCTTTCTTTCCCAAGCTACTTTAACATACCGAGAGAGCTGGCACAAACTTTCTCCCACACACACACACACACACACACACACACACACACACACACACACACACACACACACACACACACACACACACCACACACACACACACACACACACACACACACTTATTAAAAGATAGTTATATAAATTGTTATCCTGTGCTATCATATAGCAACACTGGAAATTTTGAGCTTCAAACCCTCTCTTTCTCTCTCAGGACTCAACTTGGTGGAGAGTTACCCTTATGAGACCATGCAGCGGGATTACGATTATGTCCGTTTGGCCTCTATCACAGGAGGCAAGTCCGCTGACCTTCATTAACTTTCACGTCTTTATTTTGTTCCCTTTGGGGCACGCTTGGATTTTCCGTGGCATCTGGCCCAAAGCAAAGACAAGGGTCTCTTGTTCTGAAGACGGCTATGCCATTTAACAGAACAAAATTCCTGCATTCAAAATGATATCTTTGTCACATACTGTCTGACTGTATAGAACCCATGAACTGAAATAAGGTCTGACTGGTGAGGTAGCATGATAGCGTTTGTTTTACTTTCAAGAATTACACGCTTTTTTTCCCCTAGTCATTCAAGTTTATCATTATGGCATTGTAATTCATTTTGTGGTAGAGACTAACTTTAATTGCAAAACCCTATATCCTAACCAAAGCATTCAACTCTGCATGAATACCTTGTATACAAAAGAGAATACATTTTGCTAACTGTTAACTATTTTGTTCACTCTACCCATAGACTCTGATATTGGGCCAGTAACGCTGAATCGGTGCTTGGATGCAGCCAAGGCTTGTAATGTGGACGAGTTTTGTCAGAAGTTGCGCACGGAGTACGTCTCGGCCTGCATCAAGCCCACCGCCAAATCAGGCCTGTGCAACCGGGTCAAATGCAACAAGGCCCTGCGCAGGTTCTTTGATCGGGTCCCCGCAGACCACACGCATGAGCTCCTCTTTTGCCCGTGCACGGACACGGCATGTGCAGAACGTCGCAGACAGACCATCGTTCCTAGCTGTTCTTATGAAAGCGTGGAGAAGCCCAGCTGCATTACGCAGAGGAGGATGTGCGAGGCCGACTACGTATGCAAGTTAGAACAAAGCTTTATTAGTTTATTGGTATCTGCTTATTGTCGTGCTGCGAAAACTTTCATCCTTGTTCCCGTCTAGAGCACAATCTCAACTGTCCTTTCTCAAACTGTCTTCATGTTTTAATCCCATTCCTGCAGAGCAGCAAGCAGCAGCAACTGTGTAAGCCAAACCCCAATCTTGTGTGTGCACTTTGGTCCAGGAAACAGACTTGAAACATATAGTACTCTACATGCTTTGGAGTAACTGGGTATAGCATAGTGTGCCCACCACTCTTCCTCAGAATGGAACTCATCACAAACTTGTTATATGCAAAAGTATACCTACTTGGATAAACTATGATTGAAACAAAGCAAATTTGGGACTTTTCAACACATACTGTATTTTGATAGCATGATAGGGTTGTGTGGCAACCATGCAAGAAGCCTGGCTCTTTGAATACAACTTTTCAACCAAATAGAGCCACTTCAATTCTGTATGAAGGGTCAAATTCCCATGACAAACAGTGTCGGAGTTGTGAAATCTGTACTCTAGCCCGTCGGAAAAATTCCTGAGGGAAGTTAACCCCGGAGATGCCTGTTGTCCTAGGAAGATTGGAATTGGGCACCTTTGTTGGACATGAAGCCATCTCCAGAACGGGACGTTGGTGAAAAGGGGCATGTCCTCAATACAGCTGTCTTCCCAATCTGGAAACCACGCCAAAATGCTGTGGTATCCGGTGTTGTTGTTGGCACATATGTGTTTTTCAACCCAATACATTAAAGACAAATCCCGTTGAAGCTGTTATGCCTCTGAGTTCAGAGACAACTGTATCAGAAGTGGGATGAGAATTAATGAAGGCAGGGCAGGCAAGGCCACGGGCGCACGCTTAGCGAAGGATTTATTGTATGGAGCACGGATCACTACGATGGTGGAAGCCATCTGTGTGTCATTTCAAAGAGCCTGGTTCTTCAGTGTTATAATCAGTATACACATTTTTCCAACCCTGTAGACCAGTTTTAAATCTGGTTGGGGGTTACTTCTCACAGGTTCAGTGGGGGTATGAGCCATCTGTAGTGTATACAGACAACCATTGGGACAAGTAACACATGTGTGATTAACCACCAGAAATGAGTGAGGCAGTATGTACTTGTGGCAAGATAGCAATACCAATTGGTGTCCACTGTGGGACAGTTAAACTATCTGTACACCTGAAACGATCCAACTTCCAGACTTTTTCAAACAATAAACAAGTCATTCAGTCAACCAAATGACCTACTGTTTTACCCCCGAGCTGTACCCACCCTCCATCATTGCTTAGAACACCCCTGAGAGCCTCTTGAATTAGCACATTAAATATTAAACACGGATAAAGAGCCAGATGGATCAGAGTTATCGCTCATTGCAATCTCTGGTCATGCTCATTATTTTTCCACAGCTCCATTATACTCAGCGGGTTTTACTAATGATACTAAGTCTCGGGGTTCGCTGGTGAAATATCTTTCTTTCAATCTTTTCGACTCGTTTTGCCTTCACGATGCTAGCCAAAATATTTTTAACGTGGGTGAGTCAAGTTAAATCGCCAAGTGGTAGGAGCTAAAATAAAAAAAAATAAATAAATAGAATACACAAATCCATCATGTTCTTGCTCAACAAAACCTGTCCTTCTTCTGCAGGTCTCGTCTGGCACAGTTTCAATATGACTGCGAACCCTCTGAAGTTTCTGCCAGTGGTTGCAAGCAAAGAAACTATGGCGCCTGCCTCCTCGCCTACACAGGACTCATAGGTAAGTGCATATTTGAGAAGTAACTTACTTTAGAGTGGAAGGAACAGATGGAGGGATGGGACAAAGACGCAAGGCTGTATAAACAGCAGTAAAGGCGACATATCTTGTGTGAGAGGGCAACAGAGAGAGTCGTGCAGCTACGTGGAGGTGAGAGCTATTTCTGTGGATAATGAGTGAGCAACTGAAATAAACGTCTAAAAAATGTTTCACATGATGCAAACAAGTTCCAACCGACATCATGACAAGTGCGTTGATTGAATTAAAATTGCCTTTTTATTTTTGTAACACCTCATAAAGGAAAGGACCAGACATCAGTTCCCGCATATCACATAAAGGAGCTGGAATAAGTTCATGCAACTAACTAAGTAACTTACTTTAGAGTGGAAGGAACAGATGGAGGGATGGGACAAAGACGCAAGGCTGTATAAACAGCAGTAAAGGCGACATATCTTGTGTGAGAGGGCAACAGAGAGAGTCGTGCAGCTACGTGGAGGTGAGAGCTATTTCTGTGGATAATGAGTGAGCAACTGAAATAAACGTCTAAAAAATGTTTCACATGATGCAAACAAGTTCCAACCGACATCATGACAGGTGCGTTGATTGAATTAAAAGTGCCTTTTTATTTTTGTAACACCTCATAAAGGAAAGGACCAGACATCAGTTCCCGCATATCACATAAAGGAGCTGGAATAAGTTCATGCAACTAACTAAGTAACTTACTTTAGAGTGGAAGGAACAGATGGAGGGATGGGACAAAGACGCAAGGCTGTATAAACAGCAGTAAAGGCGACATATCTTGTGTGAGAGGGCAACAGAGAGAGTCGTGCAGCTACGTGGAGGTGAGAGCTATTTCTGTGGATAATGAGTGAGCAACTGAAATAAACGTCTAAAAAATGTTTCACATGATGCAAACAAGTTCCAACCGACATCATGACAGGTGCGTTGATTGAATTAAAAGTGCCTTTTTATTTTTGTAACACCTCATAAAGAAAAGGACCAGACATCAGTTCCCGCATATCACATAAAGGAGCTGGAATAAGTTCATGCACTTGAACACACACACACTTGGCTTGTATTTATGAAAGCACTCAAAATCCCACCTCCACTGTGTTGGCGCATAAGAAAAATCTCATGGCTTTCGAATGGTGTGACCTCAAACCGAAAAAGCTGGAGTAGAACACGAGAGAGTCAACCCATTTAGGCGAAGTGGGTGTTTCGGAAAGCATCCAAAAATAAAAGCACAACCACGCACAGGCGTATGAATATGTAAAACACGCTGAGACCAGGTGGCGTTTCTCCACAGGAAGCACAATCACGCCCAACTACGTCGACAATGCCACGTCCAGTGTGGCGCCGTGGTGCTCCTGCTTGGCCACCGGCAACCAGAAACAAGAATGTGAAGACTTTCTGGGCTACTTTACTGACAACATCTGCCTCCGTGAGTGGAAGTTTGTACACAACCCAGTGGTGTTGCCAAAACCAGTACAGGTTTTGAGTTTGAAAAAAAAAAAAAAAAAAAGAATGAAACCCTGTGTTGTTTAATTATTATTATTATTACAATTTTTTTTTTGAGGGGGAGGTTTACAGTAATCGTCCTTTAACCTGAAAACCTTTTGGGCGACAAACTCTTACATTAGCATGTGCAAATTTGGGGGGCCTTTTGCAAGTTTAATTTAAAACAACATTTAGAGATTAAAGGTAGTTTTAGTGTATGTTTACTTTTTTGGGACATATGGTTATGTTATTTTAACCTGCAGAACATTGAGGGATTCACAGTTGTTTTATTTTCACCGAAGAAATTTTTGGGGGGACTTAAGTCCAGTGGAACCTCAGTAGAATGGCTTAATAGCAACTAATAGGCTGATAGTGCAGTTAATAGTCTGATATAGATGATTGCTTTATACATAATTGATGATATATTTTGAAGACTTTTTTTTGTACATGCCACCGTACACCGTGGATGTACTGTAGTCATGGTCTAAAACATCAAGTACAGTACAAAGTTATTGCAAATAGATACTGTATAAAAAAATGTAAACGTTTGAAAGTTTAACATTTTATTCAAACATCGGCTGGTGTTGTTTGTCATGGTGATTTTGTTGACGTACAGTAATCATGATCAGTGTTGCACCTCCACTATTTCAGTGGAGTAGTTCATATTTTATGCGAATGTGTACTGAACTTTGTTCATTTGTACCATGGAGAATGCACTCATTGTACCCTCAAGGAACATTTTTTGAGCCAAATTTCATTTTCATTCAACAGTACCATGACAAACTCACCTGAACACATCACAGTATATACAAGCCCTCATATGTTGGCAGATCAACCATACATAATTGTAAAAATAGATTAATAGGGAAATTATCTCTATCAGAATGCTTTAGTTACAACTTTGTATCATCACACTGACCGATATGGACTTTATTTTGTTTTGTGATATAAGATGTATCATTCACATCATGTTATTTTGCGCGTTTTTGTTTGGACATTAAGAACCCATGTCCTGTTTTCATTTTAACTCCTTGTTAAAAAAAAAGAAACAAACAAACATTCACGCAACATGTTTTACTTCATGTTTTTGAGATTGTAAAATAAAAAGTGCAGCTGGCTACTAGTCGAGACTGAATGGGTGGGAACAATGGGGAAAACAAATGGCAGTATTTTCAGCGAAATCGCCACATATTGCTTAAACAAAACAAAAATCCTTATGAATGAAATGTAAACTTCGTGCAATATTTTGAATTATGATATATGATTATAGTTATGTTCTGAAAATTAATCACAGAAAATTAACTTTCCAAACACTGCTCACCATAGGCTACTCACTTTCATGAGCTGCAAGAATTTAGTGTGCTTACTCGTTCTGAATCTGTTGCCAAAGGTGAATAGTTTGGCAAAAAATGAACAAACTGTTAACGTAACAAAAACCTTCTCTGCGTTATCACTGCAGCCATGCCACTCTCTTTCTCTCTCGCTCTCCCTCTCTTGCTCTCTCTACCTCTCTCTCTCTGCCAGTGCTCTATACACAATAGAAAATTGATGGCATAATCTTGACTTGCAATTGATCCCCCCACATTCAACATAGTCACCACAGAGCCACAGGAGGCACTTTTTTTGGAACTGGATCTCCCGATATTGTATATCTGTGACCATTCTCTGCCTACAGTAGTGGCCAGTAAACATCGGCCAGTATTGGAACTGATAGACTCTGAAAATGGCAGTGTAAGTGACAAATAGAAACTCTTTTTGGACACATTGTCTAATGGCGACTGGTCCCGTTTATCCAATATCTTGTATATCAGTCTTTTATTGACGTTCTACTGTATCTGGAAATTTAGGGGATTTATTTATTTTAACCAGTGGATTTTGGGGGACTAGTGATAGTTTTGTTTTAGCCTGAGTACATTTTTGTGAAGTGTCAATTGGTGCTATTTTAATCTGTGCAAATTTTGGAGGGTAGATGGTAGTCTCATTTTAACCTACACACTTTATTCAGATTTACAGCATTGCTACTTTTTTCTCATTTCTTTATATAACTGTACACATTTTGTTTTTAGATTCATTTCAGTTTTTGTTCAACCTGCACTAACCTGTGAGGAGATTAACAGAAGGTCTTTAAAGGAAAACTGCAAATGTAGGAAATGCAGTAATGCACTTGATTGCTGTGTATACGAACTCAGGCAGTTTCGCACCTAGCAACACCTGCCTCCAACATAGCAGTTTCTTTATTTCCCTGCTTTAGTCTGAATTTAATTGCTACTGTTTTCAGTTGGGAGACTTGAGCTAAACTGTAATAGCAAGAAAGCACATTATCCAATCATTTACTACCAGCACTTGAAAAGCATTCATAATAACGCCCAATTTCATAATACTGTACCAGCAGAAATGCTCTGATGCCACCTTCAAAAGAATCTTTTGGTAGAATTGGCCAAATTTTAACAGGCTGACACCGAATTTTAGTTTGTATTGTTCCAGTCAAAATCTGGCGGTAAAATTAAAGTCGCGACTGGAATTAAAAATATGATGTTGACTCATCAGAATGAATTCAATTAATAACCTGAGCCCTGATGCGTCCAGACAGGATGACGCAGAAAAACGGGTACTGTTGTGATGGGATGGTGCCCACGGGATGCCGTGGAAAGATGTTTGCCAGCATACTCAAACACCCCCCACCTTTCTTTGGTTTAGACATAATTCAATATTATCATTATCTTGTTTCTCTTTTTATCAATCACCTATTCTTCACACTGGTTGCACTTAGACTGTCGCTAATAATATCAGAGTTGATGCTGTGATTGCAATCAGATTAAAACTTTCTTTTGGCTTTTAATGTTTCCTAATTGATTAAACACAAGTAAAACTAATAATACCATATTTCTTGGAATTGTGGACTTCCCCAAGAATACATATGCATACCTGTCACGAACCTCTGGTACAAGGGCGGACGCAAATGCAAGACTTCGAAGCAGAGGCATAATGTTCAAGGTGGTTTATTCCGGAAACTGGGTCATACACGGTGTAGCAATCCGACAAGGCAGAGGCACAGAAATGCTAGGCAGGATCCAAAAGACTTGCAGCAAGGTCCGATGACTATGGGGGAAACTAACAAACTTAACAGGACAGGATCCAACAACAGGGCACAGAATCGCTGTGAGGGTTACTCTAACTTATACGTAAAAGCGGAGAGTCCCACAGGAAGTGAATGCAACTCACTAACTTTGTCCACGCTGAAATTTAAAGAGTTTTCCTAAAATGAAACAAAATACTCTAGGATATCACAAAATTTGCACAAATGGAAGCTTTTCTGGTGTCCCATGTACAAAAAAAAGTGTTTTGAATTTTCCAGTGTGATGAGTATAGCAGTGTTGTTAATGGTGGGAATTTTGAAAATGTGCATGCAGTCTGTATTTTCTATATGGGACAGCAGTTTCATTTATGTAGCTTGAAATAGTCCTGAGAGTTGTCTGTGTTTCCACCAAATTTGTACAGGTTCATGAAATGGATAAAATGAATGAAGATATACAGTGAAGAAAATAATTATTTGAACACCCTGCTATAATGCAAGTTCTCCCACTTAGAAACCATGGAGGGGTCTGAAATTTTCATCGTAGGTGCATGTCCACTGTGAGAGAGATAATCTAAAAAAAAAAATACAGAAATCATAATGTATTATTTTTTTAAACATTTTATTTATGTGATACAGCTGCAAATAAGTATTTGAACACCTGAGAAAACCAATGTTAATATTTGGTGGAGTAGCCTTTGTTTGCAATTACAGAGGTCAAACGTTGTAGTTGGATTTTGGCACGCTCCTCCACAAGGATCTTCTCTAGATCAGACAGGTTTCTGGGCTGTCGCTGAGAAACGCGGAGTTTCAGCTCCCTCCAAAGATTTTCTAATGGGTTTAGGTCTGGAGACTGGCTAGGCCACGCCAGAACCGTGATATGCTTCTTACGGAGCCACTCCTTGGTTTTCCTGGCTGAGTGCTTTGGGTCATTGTCAAGTTGAAAGACCCAGCCATGACCCATCTTCAATGCTCTGTGTGAGGGAAAGAGGTTGTTCCCCAAAATCTCATGACTGCGTTCATCCTCTCCTTAATACAGTGCAGTCGTCCTGTCCCAAAGGCAGAAAAATACCCCCAAAGCATGATGCTACCACCCCCATGCTTCACAGTAGGGATGGTGTTCTTGGGATGGAACTCATCATTCCTCTTCCTCCAAACAGTGGAATTATGACCAAAAAGTTCAATTTTGGTCTCATCTGACCACAGAACTTTCTCCAGTGACTCCTCTGTATTATCAAAATGGTCATTGGTAAATTTAAGACGGGCTTTGTGCTGGTTTAAGCAGGGGAACCTTCCATGCCATGCATGATTTCAAACCAGGACGTCTTAGTGTATTACCAACAGTCACCTTGGAAACGGTGGCCCTAGCTCTTTTCAAGTCATTGACCAAGTCCTGTCGTGTAGTCCTGGGCTGATTCCTCACATTTCTAAGGATCATTGAGACCCCATGAGGTGATAACTTGCATGGGGCACCACTCCGATTGAGATTGACCGTCATGTTTAGCTACTAAGTTCTTCCATTTTCTAATGATTGGTCTAACAGGACCTTTTTCCATCAAGCTACTTGGCAATTTCTCCGTAGGCCTTTCTAACTGTGTGGAGTTGTACAATTTTGTCTTCTTGTGTCTTTGGACAGCTCTTTGGTCTTGGCCATATTACAAGTTCGAGTCTTAGCTAATGACCTCACACAGGTGCATCTGATTCAGGATAATACATGAAGTGGTGGTGGACTTTTAAAGGTGGACTAACATGTCATTGGGGGTCAGAATTCTAGCTGATAGATAGATGTTCAAATACTTATTTGCAGCTGTATCACACAAATAAATCGTTAAAAAAATCATACATTGTGATTTCTGGATTTCTCTTTTTAGATTATCTCTTTCACAGTGGACATGCACCAGCATTGAAAATTTCAGACCCCTCTATGATTTCTAAGTGGGAGAACTTGCAATATAGCAGGGTGTTCAAATATTTATTTTCTTCACTGTATATCCGCAGCCGAAATGCAGCCCTCGGGGGGCACAAACCAGTGCAATCTGTAGGCCGGTCCCAAACCCGGAAAAATGCAGAGGTTTGCGTCAGGAAGTCCATCCAGCATAAAAACTGTGCCAAACAAATATGAGCGTTTATCTAAAGAATCCCATACCGGATCGGTCGTGGCCCGTGTTAACAATGCCCGCCCCTGGCACTTCTAACCTGCAGGGCGTCAGTGTAAATTCAGCTACTGTGGGTCGAAGACAAAGAAGAGGAGGAAACCAGATCCATCATCAGAAGAAAAAGAGGAATGCACAGAGCCTTCAACTGAGTGTAGGGTTCCATGATTTCTAAGTGGGAGAACCTGCAATATAGCAGGGTGTTCAAATACTTATTTTCTTCACTGTATAACAGCATGAAGAATGATCATACACTAAACATAAGGACCGCAAATCCCAGCCCTCGTAATGTAGTGAGACAAAGATTGTATACTTTTTTTAATTAGACAAAGTGTAATTTTGTCGTCAATTTAGCCACAGTATTAACACTGAAGAGCAGGTGTTGATTAGGTCCAGGCTTTGCAGCCTTTGTCACTTGTCAACCTGCGAAAAGCAATGTGTCGGCGCCGCACAAATTCTGTGGCGCGTCGCCGCTTCCGATCCGCCAAATCATTTTAAAGGCGCACTCATTGAATTGCACTCACTCGGAAGCCAGCGGAAAGGCTGGGCGAGCTCGACGTGGCAAATGAGAGCATCTCTCGCGGGCCTGCTGCCGAGAAAAGATACAGAGAGAGTCTCTGAGTTGTTTGGCCATGTTAGAAGGTTCTATGAGTTAATGAGGCCGATGTGGAGATGCAGGTGCAGTGCGGCGGCTTCGAGAGAATACTGATGCTTTTTGCTTTTTCTGTCGATCCTCTGCCAGGAAAGTCCAAACTGAGACCGATTCCTCATGAATATCGGTTATGTAAAAAAAGTGAATTCATAAACACTGTGCACCAAATGGTTGCCAGGTGCATCATCTGTTTACGATAAATAAATAGACGCCTCCCTTTTGCCACCAGGAAAAACACACAGGTAGCCCATCCACGCACGCTATCGTTCACGCAGATTTTAAATGGTATAAATAACTTCCGAGCCAAGTGAACTTCTGAACTCTGTGAACCAGAACAACAACACCTTTGTAAACGATCTCAGATTAATTAAGGTGAATTTCATTAGTCCAAAACAAAAAGCCCCACGTAGTTTTAAAGTTACTTCAGAGATGGCGTCTTTTATAATCATCAGTGTTCGAGTAGATTTTGACTGATGGTCACTGCACAATAGTGCTTGCTTGATGGTTCTCTGCAGTTTTATCACGATGGGATTTTTTTTAAACCTTGCATTAAACTCAAGATTTATTTCATGTTTAGTAAATTGCTATCCAACAGTAAGATTGTTTAATAATATCCCTCCCTTTAATATCCTTCCCTACTCTTAAGCTAACACAACACCCGTATTTACTGTACTGGGAATATTTTCTGTTCCTAACCCCCACGAATGTATAAGATAACCAATGTACAACACAACTAAACAAAACTAAATTCAACATAACTAATTTTGAAGATGCCTAGCAGACAATTAAGATGATATGGTAGATTTTTTTGTATTTTTATTAACTTTTTGTGTTTGTGTTCTGTTGTGTCTCGTGCATCAGAGAATGCCCTCAAGGCATTTGGAAGTGAATCTAACCAGCAGCCAACGGCAGGTCAGTCCAATACCCAAAGCCCGACCTACCGCAGCAGAGAAAACAGGAGCAGGACTTCCTTACCGCAAAACACAGTAACCAGGCAGAGCATTCTGGATACAAAAATACACACACAGGTGCAGAGCTCTGTTTTTTTTTTTTTTTTTTTTTTGTCGTTGATTTCTGTTTGGTGCCTTGTAGCATTTTATAGATCCAGTAAACCACGTGATAGTCATCGTTTGGCATTTGCAAATTCACCTATTTAATTTTTTTTTTAATTTTTCCATTATTTTTAACTCCTTATTCACTGAAAAAACTTGCCGATTTAGCAATAACAGTATTGCTTTGGGAAAGTGTCATGGTATCTTTGTGAAAAGGAAACAATTTGAACTGAATTCGGTGGCTTCATTCTGACAAAAGTAATACTTTGCCAGGTGGCACGGTGGGTCAGCTGGAAAGTGTTGGCCTCACAGTCCTGAGGTCCCGGGTTCAATCCCGGACTCGCATGTGTGGACTTTGCATGTTCTCCTTGTGCCTGTGTGGGTTATCTCCGGGCACTCCGGTTTCCTCCCACATCCCAGAAACATGCAACATTAATTGGACACCTGAAATTGCCCCTAGGTGTGCTTGTGAGTGCGACTGTTTGTCTCGATGTGCCCTGCGATTGGCTGGCAACCAGTTCAGGGTATACCCCGCCTCTTGCCCAATGACAGTTGGGATTGGCTCCAGCACTCCCCGCGACCCTTGTGAAGATGAGCGGCTAAGAAAATGGATGGCCATCATCTTGTTGCATCTATAACAATTGGCAACAATTTGAAAAGCCTTCAATTTCTCACGACTTCTCACAGTTCTTGGCAGTCCCAACCAACCGCGAACAGCGTGGCTACACTGTACTAATTGTTGTAGTGTATAATAATAATCAACAGGCAATAATGCATAGTGAAGTATGTTCCATCAGGAAAGTTATTAACTGTAGAGGCAATGGTTTTAATCACATTTCTAACATCCTTAACTACACATAACGGAGCAAAAACACGAAGGATTTTGAATGGGTATTGCTGGAATTAATAACAGAAGCATAAGAAAAACTGTCCTAAAAAAATTATTCATTGGCATTTGTCATTCTAGGCCCATCTACACTATTATACAATGAAATCAAGCATCTCTTGATTAAATATAAGTAAACTAATTAGCGATTCAAATTCCCAATGGGTTGGAATGCTGTGAAAAATGTAAATAAAAACAGAATACAATGATTTGCAAATACTTTTCAACCTATACTCAATGGAATGTACAACAAAGACAAGTTATATAATCCCCCATTGTTAGAGATTAAAATGATTAAAAAAACATGAATATTTGAACCTTTAAGATTGCTTGAACATCTAGTCTTGATTGCACAATACCAAGGTACAGCTATACATTGATTGAACCCCAGTCCTCGCTCTAACCAGTTGCTCCACCGTGCTGCCTGGCCGTGTATCAGGCGATGACACTTTAATTGAGGCTAAACATGGTGCAGAGCTGCTGGGCGACACAATTTCCTTTACTCCGGGGATGTTGCGCGCTGCCGTCTTTAATGCATTATTGCACATAAACATAATAATCTGGTGACGAAGCTCCCATGGGGGCAATAATTAGTGATTGATGGGAGTGGCCCTGCACCGGGTTTAGCCATGCTAAATCATGGTGACCATAATATTTTCATGCGCTGAGCAGATCAATGACGTCATTGATCTGCTCCGCAAAGGAAAGCCAGTTACAAATGTGTGTAAAATACTAATGTTGTGGTGCATTGTGACGTCCATGGTGAAGTCAGTCTTGAACAGTAGTATCATACGTTTCACTGACGTCTGGCATTAACGTTTTAAACTTTTGAGGGCTAATTTTCCAGAATATTTTGGTTTAACTCCGACTTTTACCACTTTTAGGGAACTTGACTTTGGAGATTCCGCTGCAATTAAAGCTATAATCTGTCTTTCTGCCCACCTCAGGCCATGGAAAATGAACTCCAAGTGGGCCAGTCCACCCTGCCGTCCAACAGCCTCGCAAATGCGGCATCCCCGCTTGGGCTCCTGCCTCCAGCTGCCATTAGCCTTCTGTTGTTTCGCTTGCTCAACAGTGGACACTAAAGACTGCAGGGGTGAGCTCCCTGCCTGCTACCAAGTGGAATCGAGGCAGCTCATGAACTGCGCAGCTACTCCCGCTTCCTCGTTGTCTTGTACAGCAATTCCGTTTCTATTTTTGTGTCTAGGTAGTAGGACCCTTAAAGGAAGCTAATGTGTAGGGTTGAACAAAGAGTCGTTGTTGCTATGATCAAGACATGCCAAAATTGAGCTACGCCTTGGTTAAGCTCTGAGCTATCCAGCAACGCCTCTACAGGACTGTTGTATATGTATGATACTCAGTTGAAGATACAGTACCAACAGAAACTCTTATTGTGACTCAGTGTTTGGAGAGCCGCACGCTGCCCTTAAACAGCACTTTCCTCAAGTGACTGTGAGAGGACCATTCTAATCAATACCGGGGAAAAAAAGGAGGTGTGAGGGTGAGCCGGAGAGACAATAGAGCAACATTTTACTCCGACGTGGCCGACAGATGCCCTGATTCTTCAGTGTCCTGCAGCAGCGTCAAGTAGTGAGTGCATAAGACAAACCTTGACACCACAATCATGCTCTCCATCGCCGTTTGTCAAACTCTCCCTTTATTTGTTAGCTCTGGAGCTACAGTATAAAACATGCCCTCGCTCTTAAAAGGGTATTATCAGCCAATTCCCAAAAGACAATACCCTTAGACCTCTGGCTGCTATACAAAAAAGTAATTGTGAGTGTAATAACCTTCTAGTTCTCATTGGGCATGTGGACAACTGCAAGAGGGGGCAAAGAGGAAGGTCTGGCTTATCAAGCTTTGTCAACATAAAACACAAACCGAGATTTAACAATGTGAAAAGGTTGTATTTAATTGTTTTCTGTTCACTGAACTAATTTAGTTCAGTAAAAAAAAATAAAAAAATAATTTCCCAAGTTTCAAGTTCAGTTCAATGGAATGTACAAAGACCAACACAATCAAAAACATTTTTGCCATTGGAAATAAACTATAATGAATTCAGTGTCACCTGTATGTTTTTCAAGGTGATACTCATCTGTCATGCAAGTACAAAAGAAGTTAAGGACTGTAAAATACTAAAATAAATTGAAACTACTCACCTGTTAAAGCCATAATGAAGAGGAAGTAGGAAGGTGTTTTCAAGGTGTCACCTTGCTGTTTTTTTTTTTGTTTGTTTGTTTTTTTTTGCAATAGCTACAATTAAAAGAGCACATGTGTAGCTCAGTGCGATTGAATTATATATACTCTACATCAGGGATGGGAAATTTAGACCAGACATTCAAAGGTGGCACAAAACTGCTGAACAGCAAACAGATTTTGCAGAAGAACTAATTTTGTGCATTTTTTTTAACAACAACCAACTCATTTTCATGTTATACTATGTTGTACTGTTATACTACACATCATTCAAAACCCCCAGATCTGTAGGCTGGTTCACTCACCAGTATAATAAAGTGCAGAATAGGGCTGGAAAGTTCATTCTTAGTTGTTGCAAAACCGATGCATCTCCCCCGTCCTTTATCAAAGTTCTGTCACCTGTAAAAAAAAAAAACTCTTGTCCAAGTCGCAGCGCACATTTGCAACACTATTATTGACAATAGAGGACTTATGAAATCCTTTGAACATTGACACTTAGTCAATACTGTTGTTATCTCCTTACAAATGATGTCTGTAGAAAAACATTGCCTCACAATCAACTCGGTGGTAATTTTAGGTTTATTTTCTGAGGAAATATTTGCTTATCCAACAGATTTTGCCTCACCCTCATTAAACGTCTGTGTTTTCTGTGGTGTCATTTTTACCTTTATTGAAAGTCTTGATGCTTTTCTTTTAGACAATAAAAAGTGACAATTTTCAATCCACTTGTTTAAAAAAATCGATCGTTGGATTGCCTTTTTGAGGAAAGAAGACAGCCATGTCTTCCCACATGAGGTATGTGCTCGCTGATTCATTTGTGCACGTATCAGATGGTTTTGTTAGCTTAACGTTTGAAAAGTGTCATGATCCTGCCGCTCCAGCACGAGCTGTGCTGGTGCCTGCGCAGGTGTGCTGATTGAGGCGCACACCTGCGTCTCATGCGGGCTGATTAGTCTGTATTTATATCACCCCGATGACGATTGGTCCCCGGAAGTTCGTTGAGCTTCATGTCCCGTTCCAGCACTCTCGTATCCCTGATCGACAACCCGTGTGTACCGACCTTCGCCTGTTCTCCGACCAACCTTGTAAGCCTGACTCCTTTGATACTTCTGCCTGCCTTGATCGTTCTCCTGTGTACCGACTCCTGCCTGTCCGCTAACCTGCTCTCTTCGCCCGACGTCCCAACTACCGCTGCTGCACTGGACTGCCTGCTCAATCCCCTACCTTTGCATATAATAAACGTTTCTCCTTGAACTACCTTGCATCTTCCGAGTCCTGCATTTGGGTCCTACCCACGTTCCGATGGGACGTGACAAAAAGAGTTATGATGGATGACAGGCAACACAGGCAGACTTCGATGTGCACTGCCGGCTGTCACGCCGAACACCTGCTGTCATGGTGCTGTGCTCGTACTCTTTTATCAGATTTGAAAGTTTATGTTTTTTTTTTATTACGTTATACGTTAAACATGCGTTTCATTTTTCCATACATTAAAAACTACCACTTGTATTACTTCGCCCTCAGTCCTCCCTTCACCAACATTCCTATTTGACAGCAAGGGCTCCGGTTCCAACCCCGATCAATAAGAACAATCAAAAGTTGCTCTAGGGTGTTGAAGCCTCGTGCTATTTACCACAAGATAATTTCACCTATGCCCTTTCATCACACCTTCACCACTCTGCACTATGAGTGTGATTTCTTTTTCCCCAGCGTTAAACGGTCTTTGGAGGGGTAAAGAATAATTGAAATTGATTCCCTTGCTAATTCATGTACCGCTCATCCTCACGAGGTGTGCTTGAGCCAGCCAATCACTGGGCACATACTGTATACGTAAACAATCATTTACACACTCACTCAGGCAAAAAAGGCTCTCATTCCTCACTGTTGGGATCCACTAATGGGTTTTGGGTATTGCCGGGATGATATCTATATACTAATTTCTGTCAGTATAACGACTGAAGAATCAAGATTTTATTGAACAAACTACTGTGATAACATTTATCGTGCACAA
The DNA here is from genome assembly GCF_019802595.1 of Syngnathoides biaculeatus. Classification (NCBI taxonomy): domain Eukaryota; kingdom Metazoa; phylum Chordata; class Actinopteri; order Syngnathiformes; family Syngnathidae; genus Syngnathoides; species Syngnathoides biaculeatus. The sequence goes on along the minus strand of NC_084650.1, from coordinate 29,518,798 downwards.
CAGTTTTAAAAAAAATGTTCTAAAGAACACTTAAAAAATCTTGTATTTGACATTGATCTTTAAAAAAAAAAGAAAGAAATTAACCAGTGGTGTCTTCCTCTGCTTTGGATATTTATCACCCCCCCAGGTCATCATTAAAATGAAAACCTCTGTGGGGAATTGCACAAGACAGAACTACTGTAATTTGTATTAGAGCAATGATTCTCAACCTGTTGGTCGGGACACAAAACTGTTTGCACTGGGTCAGGGAGAAGTAGTAAAAATTATAATTGAAGGGGTTGTAACCTTATGATGGTTCCAACATATGACATTTTGAGGTAACAGATGGCGTAAGTACTCATCCTCATGCGGTACAAGAAGGCATGCTCTGTAAGCACTTCACGGTATTTACTGTTTTTCATTAGATCTTTTGATATCTGTGCTATAGATGTCAAAGCAGTCCAGTAAAAGTAGATACTGCACATACTATGACATAGAAATCTTCATCAATCAAATTATTGATGTAATTATTGTATTTGACTTTAGTACACCAAGCACTGGGTTAGACTAGTGATAGACTAGCCACTAGTGTGTTACAACTTGCCTCCAAATTTGGGTTCTGTTCTCTTACCGCCGCAAGAGCAGTCAAATACTTAACATGGGATGCATGTTAAGTATTTTTAAATATAAAGATTTCCCTCTGATCACCAAATAACAGGTTTACAGGCGCGTGTCATAAGCTAGCGATGTGGGGCTATCAGGCAAAGGCATGATGTTCAATGGGCTTTATTATAAACTAAGTTGTGCAAGAAAAAACAATCCAAGAAATCAGGATCCACAAAACAAGAAACAAGGTCCAATAACTATGAGTCAACTAAAGAGCAAAACAAAAGCGTGACTGGACTATAATGGCGCAGTAACCCAGGATGCGGTAAAGCATACTCAACGAACTAGCAAATGCCAGTGACAAAACTCCAACTTAAATACATGGTCTGATCACAGTGCCTCATGTGAAACAGCTGTGACCGACAACAGGTGTCATAGATAAAACCGCTCAGAGCGGGGGCCAGGCCGCGCCCTTCTTGGCCGTGGACCAGCCTTGCACATGACAAGAAATGTCATTACTTGGTAAGTAAATGCTATTTACAATAAAAATAAATAAAATAGCTTCTTACATTAAAGGGCTCCTGTCATGAAATGGATGATTTTTTGTATGTTATTAATGAAAAAACGTCGGCCAATATGGGCCCATGCATTTTTTCACCACAAAACATGATTTTGACGTATACAGCTTTTTGTAACTCCCGCCATGAAAATCCTCTCGATTTGTTTCCGAGAAGAAGCAGGAAGTGACGTAAAGGACAGCAGCGCCCCCGAGTGGACTCGTTTGTTTCCATTAGTTTTACCTCCGGGAAGGTGGCTCATTGTTCTTTCGTGTTAGACAAAATGGCGGCTCGTTGCATTGCTGGACATTGCTTGAACACTCGGGAGGATGGATTTACCCTTCATAAGTTTCCAAGAGACCCGGTTCGTCGTGGAAAATAGTTCGCACAGGTGCAAAGGACGAGAGCTTCGTGGGTTCCGGTTCCAAATAACAGGTAGGCAGTAATGCGCCCCGGCTCGACGGTGTTCAACAAGTACTGCGGCGGCTTTGAACATCCCCCTAAAAGCAGCACGGCTCGCTCCGGCTCGACTGTGTTGCTCAGTACTGCGGCATCTGTGAACAACCCTCTAAAGCAGCACGGCTAGGCTCCGTCATAAGCCAGACCGGCTGGCTGCGATGAGCCGTGAGGCTCATCTCCGCCGCGGAAGTGGATTGGACGGGGATGCGGTTTGGCCGTGATCGCATATCATCTGAATATGGCTCGAAGCAATTATGTAATATTGCCCCGAGGGCTCGAAACAATCGTGTAATATTGCCCCGGTAACTTCACTCGGTTGTGTGGTGTTGTCCTTTTCGAAAAGAGTTTCCGTGTCAGAAAGGGGCGTGTTTGTCTCCCTTAGTTAGGTTGCACCGCATGTTTTCATTGGCGAATTTCCGGGTGACGTCGTGGACGGAGGACGCAGCCAATATGGCGACCACTTGGATATCGTAGAATGACACTTCTGCATCTTTGTGCATGGATGACGCGCTCTCCACTCACATTTATTTTTTCGTATAGACATTGAAGTGAATAATGTTATATGTATTTTTCATTACAATATCTATTTTAGAATATTTATAGGGATGACACTTGGGCTTTAAGAAATGCAAATGGTATTTTTAGAGTTAAATATTTCAGACTGTTAAAATTGTTGCATTCACTCTAGTCTGCATTATTCCTTTCTTGAAAAGAACACAAACATTTGATCTTACATGTTCCTAAAATGAATATATTGATTTGAGATATACAGTTTTGTACAGGCAGCTTTTATTGTATGTTTATTGTTAGTTTCTAAATACAGTGGCTAGAAAGGCACTTTGAACATAAGCTTGTCTAATTAATACATAATAATAATGCATTCAATTTATTTATTTTTTTTAAGGAACTGAAAGATGCTTTACAATTTCACCCATGATTCATTCAGGCACAGTCACATCCACGTGGTGGGAAGCTACCAGCCACAGTTGTCTGATGGATGTGTGGCTCCCATTCTGCATCAATGGCCGCTACTGTCATGATCCTGCCGCTTCAGCACGAGCTGTGCGGCTGCGCTGATTGGGAGGCACACACCTGTGCCTCATGCGGCCTGATCATCCCCCGTATGTATAGGACCTGGTGACGACTGGTCCTCGGCCAGTTCGTTGAGCTTTATGTCCCGTTCCAGCACTCTCGTACTCCTGATTGATCCTGTGTGTACCGACCTTCGTCCGTTCTCCGACCAACCTTGCTAGCCTGACTCCTTGATAATTCTGCCTGCGTTGATTGTTTCCCCGTGTACCGACTCCTGCCTGTCCGCTCATCTGTTCTCTTCGCCCGACGCCCCAACTACCGCTGCTGCACCGGACTGCCTGCTCGATCCCCGACCTCGGCATACAATAAACGTGTCTCTTCTTGAACTACCTTGCGTCTTCCGAGTTCCTGCATTTGGGTCCTACCTCTCGTTCCGATGGGGCGTGACAGCTACGACCGACAAAATTTACAGGTAATGTGGTCTTACCCAGGAACACGGCAACGACCTGTGCTAGGGTGGTGACACAACCCGGCGACGGTTTGGTTTCTGGGTGTCCTTCTGCGCCACACTGCACCAGTTACTCATGAAAACTGCTTTGAAAGCTTATTGTTGAACAACAGTGGGTTGCGGCTTAGCTACAATAGGAAAATGCATGTCACTGGGTAACAACATTTGTGAATTAACGAATTAGGCTACATTTGGAGGTTCAATCTGATGCTCTTCCTGGGATTTGGGAGCCCAGTGTTCACAGAGGAACAGTGTGCTCCATTTTCCATGACTTTAGAAGCAAGGTGTCATGATGCGGGGCTCAAGGGTGGACCCAAATGCACGACTCCAGAGACAGCAGACAGTACAGAGGTAACCTTTATTCGGTCCGAGGTCTGAGATCAGGTAGACAGTCCAAACAATCTGTAGTACCAGTACGAATGGGCTTACGAGGGTGGTCAATGAACAGGCGTGGGTCGGTGCACGGAGGTCAGAAGTCGAGAAAGCAGGAGTGCGGGAACGAGGCATGAAGAGCAACGATCTAGCAGAGTATCTGTCGTCCCCCGGGTCCTTTATGTACTGGGTCTAATCAGTGGTCATGAGGCGCAGGTGTGCACCTTCAGATTTGCTGGCCACGCCCAGCCCTGGCTGGAATCCAGGAGCATGACAAAGGTAACCTTGTACTCTAAGGTACGTATCCGTGCAGTACAACAAATGACTGTTAAATACGTAGTAATACAAAGCCCATCTTTTGTGTATTTTGACTGAAGAAAACATTCACTAAAGACACCAAGAAACTCTTGAATTAAAAAAAAAAGTCTCCTTTTGTCACTAACCAGCAGTGCGGAGGCGGACCCAAATGCAGGATTTCGAGGCAGAGGCATAATGTTCAATGTGGTTTATTCTGGAAACTGGTCTATACCAAAAATCAGTCCAGAACAAGGAAGAGGCACAGAAACGCTCGGCTCGGCGGAATCCAAAAGACTTACATCACTATGGGGCAAACTCACAAATTCAACAGGACATACTCTAACTTACTTACTCAGGACATACTGTAACTTACACGTAGAAGCAGAGAGTCCCACAGGCAGTGAACACAACTCACTAACAACAACTGGCAACAGCAGTGACAAAACTCCAAACTTAAATACAAGGTCTACTTAAAGTCCACATGGAAAACAGCTGTGGCTAGTGACAGGTGTCAGAGGTGACACTGCCCAGAGCGGTGGCCAGGTCACGTCCCTCTTGGCTGTGGTGCAGCCTTGCTTATGACACCTTTAAGGTTGCTCCACAGTTCTCAGTAGGTTTGAAGTCAGGGGATGGTGGTGAGGCACACAATAAATTTTTCTCCCTTTACACCCAAAGCCGCAAAAATTTCCCTGGTACTTATTGCAGCGTGGGTTGGTACATTGCCTTGCATGACAATTATTTTAATGCGAGAGGCTCATTTCTTCTTTTAGCATGGGACAAAATGGACAGTTAGAAAATGGTTGTGGAAAGATATTTTTCAGAGATGGAGTCAAATGGACCACATCAATAATAGATGATAGAAACATAGAGTACGTATTAACTAACTAAGAATTGAAAATGAGAATCTGTTTTCAGTTACTTTCCTTTCATAAATAATGGTTGAAAGGATAAATATGAATAAATAAATGTAATATGACTTGTGTGGCCATTTTGTACCCATGTAGGAGCCTGTAACTAGATGTTTTTTTTAATTGTTACAAATCAGCCCATTTTTCCGTGCAAGAGACTGCCACGGTCCAGACCTGGTAAAATGCAGCACAACACTGTGAAGCGGAGCTTTTCTAATCCTCTTCTTCCTCGTCATCTTTTTTTTTATGTATGCAAAGAAGAATATTTTCAGAACGGTCTTCCTTTCAATCTTTGACAAGCTGTTCCTCTCCGATTTCCACCTCCTCCAGATGTTTTTACGTTGGCATTTGCCTGCCTAGATGAGGGAATTTATATGGATGAGGATGTGCATGAAACATGTACATGTTTCAACAACAACAGGCCCTGGTTTTATCTGTGCAAATCTGCTTCATAAATAAGAGCAGAACCTCATCGTCAAACAATCACTTATATGATAGACCTAAAGGTCAACCTTTGAAACAAAATTCCGCCAATGAAATATTTACTACTAAAACTTTTTTTTGGTCATTATACAACCTTGACTACCTCTATGAGCAGCTTTATGTAACAGTTTAACATACTTAATTCTAATTCAATTATCAGCAGTTGTTAAGCAGTAATATTATTACGTGAGGAAAAAAAGGGTACAACAAAACTCACAGTTTAATTTGTACCTATTACAAACACTTGTCAGTAATGCAGCCCTATGGGGGCACAAACCAGTGCAATCTGTAGGCCGGTCCCAAGCCCGGATAAATGCAGAGGGTTGCGTCAGGAAGGGCATCCGGCGTAAAAACTGTGCCAAACAAATATGAGCGTTCATCTAAAGAATCCCATACCGGATCGGTCGTGGCCCGGGTTAACAACGCCCGCCCCCGGCACTGCTAACCTGCAGGGCGTCGGTGGAAATTCAGCTACTGTGGGTCGAAGACAAAGAAGAGGAGGAAACCGGATCCAGCGTCAGAAGAAAAAGAGGAATGCACAGAGCCTACAACTGAGTGTAGGGACTTTGAATGTTGGGACTATGACAGGAAAAGCATAGGAGTTGGTTGACATGATGATTAGGAGAAAGGTTGATATTCTGTGCATCCAAGAGAGCAGGTGGAAAGGTAGTAAGGCTAGAAGTTTGGGAGCAGGGTTTAAATTATTCTACCACAGAGTAGATGGGAAGAGAAATGGAGTAGGGGTTATTTTAAAGGAAGAGCTGGCTAAGAATGTCTTGGAGGTGAAAAGAGTATCAGATCGAGTGATGAGACTAAAATTTGAAATTGAGGGTGTTATGTATAATGTGGTTAGCGGCTATGCACCACAGGTAGGATGTGACCTAGAGTTGAAAGAGAAATTCTGGAAGGAACTAGATGAAGTAGTTCTGAGCATCCCAGACAGCGAGAGAGTTGTGATTGGTGCAGATTGTAATGGACATATTGGTAAAGGAAACAGGGGCGATGAAGAAGTGATGGGTAAGTACGGCATCCAGGAAAGGAACTTTGAAGGGCAGATGGTGGTGGACTTTGCAAAAAGGATGGAGATGGCTGTAGTGAACACTTATTTCCAGAAGAGGGAGGAACATATAGTGACCTACAAGAGCGGAGGTAGAACCACGCAGGTAGATTACATTTTGTGCAGACGATGTAATCTGAAGGAGGTTACTGACTGTAAAGTAGTGGTAGGGGAGAGTGTAGCTCGACAGCATAGGATGGTAGTATGTAGGATGATTCTGGTGGTGGGTAGGAAGATTAAGAAGACAAAGGTAGAGCAGAGAACCATGTGGTGGAAGCTGAGAAAGGAAGAATCTTGTGCGGCCTTCCGGAAAGAGGTGAGACAGGCTCTCGATGGACAACCGAAGCTCCCGGAAGACTGGACGACGACAGCCAAGGTGATCAGAGAGACAGGCAGGAGAGTACTTGGTGTGTCATCTGGTAGGAAAGGGGAGAAGGAGACTTGGTGGTGGAACCCCAAAATACAAGGAGTCATACAAGGAAAGAGATTAGCGAAGAAGTGGGATACTGAGAGGACAGAGGAGAGGCGAAAGGAGTACATCGAGATGCGACGTAGGGCAAAGGTAGAGGTGGCAAAAGCTAAACAAGAGGCATATGAAGACATGTACACCAGGTTGGACACGAAAGAAGGAGAAAAGGATCTCTACAGGTTGGCCAGACAGAGGGATAGAGATGGGAAGGATGTGCAGCAGGTAAGGGTGATTAAGGATAGAGATGGAAATGTGTTGACTGGTGCCGGTAGTGTACTAAATAGATGGAAAGAATACTTTGAGAAGTTGATGAATGAAGAAAATGAGAGAGAAGGAAGAGTTGAAGAGGAAGTGTGAAGGACCAGGAAGTGGAAATGATTACTAAGAGGGAAGTCAGAAAAGCACTAAAAAGGATGAAAAATGGAAAGGCAGTTGGTCCTGATGACATACCGGTAGAGGTATGGAGAGATGGCTGTGGAGTTTTTGACCAACTTATTCAACAGAATACTAGCGGGCGAAAAGATGCCTGAAGAATGGAGGAAAAGTGTTCTAGTTCCCATTTTTAAGAACAAAGGGGATGTTCAGAGCTGTGGGAACTATAGAGGAATAAAGTTGATGAGCCACACAATGAAGTTATGGGAAAGAGTAGTGGAGGCTAGACTCAGGACAGAAGTAAGTATCTGCGAGCAACAGTATGGTTTCATGCCTAGAAAGAGTACCACAGATGCATTATTTGCCTTGAGGATGCTCGTGGAAAAGTACAGAGAAGGTCAGAAGGAGCTACATTGTGTCTTTGTGGATCTAGAGAAAGCCTATGACAGAGTACCAAGAGAGGAACTGTGGTACTGCATGCGTAAGTCTGGTGTGGCAGAGAAGTATGTTAAAATAGTACAGGACATGTATGATGGCAGCAGAACGATGATGAGGTGTGCCTTAGGTGTGACAGAAGAATTTAAGGTGGAGGTGGGACTGCATCAGGGATCAGCTCTGAGCCCCTTCCTGTTTGCAGTGGTAATGGATAGGCTGACAGATGAGGTTAGACTGGAATCCCCTTGGACCATGATGTTCGCAGATGATATTGTCATATGCAGTGAAAGCAGGGAGCATGCAGAGGAACAATTGGAAAGATGGAGACATGCACTGGAAAGGAGAGGAATGAAGATTAGCCGAAGTAAAACACAATATATGTGCGTGAATGAGAAAGGTGGAGGGGGAAGAGTGAGGCTACAGGGAGAAAAGATAGCGAGGGTGGAGGACTTCAAATATTTAGGGTCAACAATCCTGAGCAATGGTGAGTGTGGTAAGGAAGTGAAGAATCGGGTCCAAGCAGGTTGGAACAGCTGGCGAAAGGTGTCTGGTGTGTTATGTGACAGAAGAGTGTCTGCTAGGATGAAGGGCAAAGTTTACAAAACAGTGGTGAGGCCGGCCATGATGTACGGATTAGAGACAGTGGCACTGAAGAAACAACAGGAATCTGAACTGGAGGTGGCAGAAATGAAGATGTTGAGGTTCTCGCTCGGAGTGACCAGGTTGGATAGGATTAGAAATGAGCTCATTAGAGGGATAGCCAAAGCTGGATGTTTTGGAGACAAGATTCGAGAGAGCAGACTTCGATGGTTTGGACATGTTCAGAGGCGAGAGAGTGAGTATATTGGTAGAAGGATGCTGAGGATGGAGCTGCCAGGCAAAAGAGCGAGAGGAAGACCAAAGAGAAGGTTTATGGATGTGGTGAGGGAAGACATGAGGACAGTTGGGGTTAGAGAGGAAGATCCAGAAGATAGGCTAAGATGGCAAAAGATGACACGCTGTGGCGACCCCTAACGGGACAAGCCGAAAGGAAAAGTGAAGAAGAAGAAGACAAACACTTGTCAGTAAGCACATTTAAAATATTTAAAGTGAAATTAAAAATGAAATCTTCAACAGCTTAAATGTTTTATTTTTAGGAAAGTGAAACATTAATACTTAATTAATACTAAAAAGTGTGAATAATTATACTATAAGTACACTATTGGCATTTATTAATCTGTACTATCTCGCTGAATGCCCTGTGACAGGCTGTTTAAATTCCACTGGAAGTGTCATTTGTGGCGCAATAAACCCCCCCCACCCCCGACTGCGTTGATATTAAGTTTTGTTTGATGTCATTTCAAATAAAATCTCACATTTGAAGTGCTGCCATAATTATGTCAGTATTTCTGCTTGTCAGAAGCTGAGCTGCACTGTGTTTGTTTACAGACAAAAACATGCTGTGATTCAAAATTTCACTTGTCTGTAAATGACATCGCAACATCACAGATGTAACAGCCAATCACAAATGAGCTTTCATTAATAAATAAATCAATAAAATGAGAGTTTTACACGTGCTACATATAAGCAAGAACTAGCTGGCCATTGCAGAGTGGCCCAGCTGTACCATTAGAGTATTTTGTGTTCTACCATATTACTCAACTATTTATATAATTGCGTACTATATGTACTTATGACGAGAAAGCAATGTGAGGATAATCTGTTGCTGAAGTACATGAGTGCAGTCTGTGAATGGATTTATTTATCATTTCCAACAGCCTCTCATAATGTGTACTGCTTTCTTTTGTTCTTGAATATTTTCATCATTTGAGGCAATCCTCTTTAGCAACCATCTTGTAAATAAAAAAAAAAAACAAAAAACAAAATCGTATATTGTATGTGAAGCCTCAAAACCCAATACCAGGTGGCACATTTGAGTAAAGAGTAACTCCACGAACATGCACTTGAGTTGAGTTCCGCTGAATTGGTTGCTGTGTGGCAGGCTTGAAGCACACATCAATACCAGTAACAGCGCTAAAGCAAATTTACAGTTAACAGTTACAGTATCAAGACAGTGAAAAACTCATCAAATGATTTGGTGAAAGGCAACACGGTGGGATACTGGTTAGTATGTTTGCTCACAGTTTTGAGGATTGGGGTTTGAATCTCACCTTTGGCTTTCAATGTGGAGTTTGTATGTTTGGTTTGTTGACTCAATCCTCTAAATCAAAGTCACTTTTGTCCCAGGCCACATTGTAGTTATAGTTTCCCACAGAGTGCTGTTCCGACTGTGAAACCATAAAAAACTTTGATCACCTCATCATATTTGCACCTGAAATTTATGAACTAGTTTCGGAATCAGAAATCAAGGGAAATTAGTTTTTGTACAATTGTTCAGGTTTGTAAACACAAAAATACTTGTAATAATATTACGTTTTCACATGTATTGCATTGAAATTTTGGAATAGATTTTCACAAGACTCATGGAATTTGACACGATTTTCCTTCGTGGGCCACATCCATCATGTGGCGGGCCAAATTTGGTCCCCGGGCCTTGACTTTGACAACCATGCTCTAAATTGTCCATAGTCTACGTGTGAACACCTCCTTCTCTGGATGTTGCTTGCCTCCGGCCCACATTCAACTGGGATGGACTGCAATTCGACCCCAATGAGAATAAACAGGACAGAAAGTAGATGGATGTATTTAATCAAGTTTTAGCTAGTGTTAAGGCATTCAAGAGGTTCCACTGTAAATCAAATTAGCCTTTTCCTGTGTTCATTTTTGTGCAGGAAGAGGAGAAGCCACCGAGTCCGTCTAGTGTTATGCATGTGTCAATGACTGCTCCCACGTGTTTTCAGTTTGCAGGTGTGCGATTACTTACGAGCATCTGTCTCCAAAGCTACGCTAAAGAGTTCTGGAGACAGCTGCAAACATCTGCAGAGCGGAATGCACCTTCATATTGTGGGAGCAGCTGGACAGCGATGACAGCAAATCAGTCAGTGGCCTGGAACCCCACAGAAACAGACTGGAGCCTCACGGGAGCTTGCTAGATTGCTCGACACATGAAATTCTCCCTGTGGACGCAATTTTCTGAGCAAGTTAACCTCCTCCAGAGGCACTTTTACAATGATTGTCTGCCACAGTGTTTCACCGAGTCTGCTGCATAAAGGCTGGAAAAACCACAGCAACATCCAGAACTGATCTTTGTCCTCATTGTGCTGATATGTGATATTCCAGACCAGTGTCACTCAGAATTAAGTGCATATTGGACTGATCTGCACTTCATAAACATTGCCCCTGCATTAAGTAACATGTAACCGGTGAGAATGATTATGATGGATAGGCATGTCATTTTTTTGTTTGTTTTATTTTTCTCAGGGATGACCTTTCTCCTAACTTTGACCATGTGGTTTTCCTCTAAAGATTTTCTAAAGTTCGTCACTTTTACCTGCGCTAACAAAGACAGAAAGATCCGAGTGGCAAGTGACACAAGCAAAAGTCTACAGCCTCACTAAACTGGAACATGATGGGACGATATCAGTCACTCAAGATCCAAATAAAAGTCCTTTGTTCACAAAATGTTGGTCAATAGGTTTTGACTTCCTGTTCCTGTCAAGTCAATGTGAATGGGAAACATGAGCAGTTAGTAGAAACTCTAACAAAGGTTTTAATTTTGTAAAATATTTGCATCAAATGCGGAATCGTATCAAGAAGCGTGTGTGTCCACACAAAGGTGCTGTAATGTTGTATGTTAGTGCTGAAGTGACCCTACTGCATAAATTTACCAGAACCAGAGAATAATAAGCCAGTCTGATGTAATCGTTGTTGTCGGTGGTGTTAACGCAGTCACACGAAAACTGGAACTACCAGGTCATTGTTTCAGAAAAGATACGTAGAGTATGTGCTTTGTTTTCATGGCCGGTGTAAATCATCTGTACAGGCGAGTTAGACAAGCTTTTATTAATTAATAAACAAAGTATGAGTTTGCTATGATTGCTGGTACCTTGAATATATCCGCAGACACCATGCATTGATCCCTGTGCCCCGATGGTTCGTGTGCGCCTCCCCTCCTGCCAAAGATGTGCAGGCCATGTGGGACGGTTTGAAAAATATCAAAATGATGATGGTTCCAATGAATTAATTCCTAAAATGATGATTTAATCCTCGCTAGTCACATATTTATGAAAGAAAAACTTAGATCCATCGTAGATGACGTTGTAGCAGGAAAAGCTTTGGATTTAGTTTCTGCCACCAAATTGTCACTGTGCCAGGTGCATGTCAAAGGACACGCTTGCGTGAAAATCACGATTCACCAATTTTTGTGCTCTATCACAGAATTTGCACCACTCACAGGAGAGCCGAATCAAATGCCTTCGTACAAAAAAAATGGTAGTTCTGGACAAAGGTCTTGGTAAGTAAGAGTGCAAAAACACTTCTGTCTCCTTTAGAGGTACATTTTTATCCTCATGGTATATTCACTTTCTACAGACCAAGGCAAAGTCGGTGACATTAAGTAAATGATCCATGATGTGAGAATAAAAAACAAAATGAAAACACACAGAACTTAGGTGAGGATTTCAGAAATATACTGTCCTATCTTTCGGGAATATTGTTTGCTTGTTAATACTAATGATCTTAGAGCCAACACCATTACGTGGAAAAGCACATGATCTTCTTCTCTTCAAATCCATCAATCGATCCGTTTTCTCTGAACGCTCATACGGTTCGGTTCAGGGTTCCTGTGAGCTGCAGCCTATCCGAGCTGAGTTGGGATTAAAGGCATCTGCCTTTACCCTCTGGACTGGTAGCCAGTCAATCACAGGACATCTGTTCAAACCATTAATCATGTGTTGTCCCATAGTCCACATGTAGAAGAAGGAAGCACAGAGACCAAACCGGAGAGCTTACTGAGTGTCTTCCCGAGTCTGACACTGCCCTCCCCGCACAGATGGCTGTATGAGGCATTAAGGCTATAGGACCAGGACACATGTGCCGGGACCCTGCCCAGCGTCCGTCCCATCATGCCTCGTGCCAGGCCCCGAGGGGACCCTGAATGAGATGTGAATATGGCCATTGTGTGAAAAATGTACAGTGAGAGTAATAAAAATGTGCTGTGTGTGACATAAGAGGCTAAAATCATGTGGCCTGGTCGTGCCCAACTTGCTGGGAGACCACAGAGAAAATGGGGGCAGCCTCTCCCACTCCACAGCTAATCCCCTCCAGGGCCCCTCACCAAGAATCATCCAGTGGCCAGTACAGGGTACGGAATGGGACCTGCCTGAGGCAGAGAGGCAGAGAGGACTTTTGCTTCCAGACCACAGCCTACTTGGCAATGCTGCCTCCTAATGTTGTGGATGAGTAATACTGTTCTGTGGAAGTAGTACTTTCACACAACTTTACAATGTAACTCTTTACCATCCACTGACTGCACAAATGCTTTTCGAGGACAGAGACCCTCCGCGCTTTGCTTTCTCGCCATAGGTACAGATGCAATTATTTATAAAGTATTGGTACATACACATAACATTTTTATATAGATATAAGCTCTTGTGCATTTTTAATTGGCTGTTACATCTGAGACGTTTGCATAGCTGTTCCCCGCATGATTCGTAGTTGATTGATTTTGGGTTCATGCGGACCAAATCAGGTAAGTGAGACCAACAGTCTTCTGGGAGTTCCAAATAAACTATTGCAGAATAGGGACACAGTGCAAAAATGTTGGCACTAAGAAACCAAGCCAGGGGGAAAACATACCAATTTCTCAATAAAGTAAACTGTCATCAATGAATTTTTATGTGATTTTGTGCGTGTTTGTGTGTATGTGTCTGTGCGGTACCTTATTAGTGCTACCTCACTGCTCAACTAGAAGATATATCACCAATCAGTGTCATTATACCGAACCCCCGACCCAGCACCTCCTTGTTTACCTTCACCGTTCACGATTGCATAGAAACAAACGTGTCCAGTGGGGGCCACCAAAGTTATGCAGAGTCAGTCATTACCTAATTGTTGTTCATTGACTGACCAAAGTGCTTGTGACCTCTTCTTCATAACACTTCTTATCAGATTGCCTTCATTTAATGTCACTAATTCTAAAGTATCCCAGACCGTACCAGTCGCAGCCCTTACTCATAGCTGAGGCAACATGTTGGTGAAAATGTCAATTAAATGTGAGGGTGCACTGACTGGTTAAGAAAAAAAAAAAACATTATTCCATGAGAAAAATGATTGGCGAATTTTGGGTTTACAAAGTTAGTTGATGAAAACTGCATTGGACACAGTAGGTGGACACTTGGAGGGGTACAATTAAAGCCATTGTGTTTTCAACATTTGACTTCCTCAAAGAAAGAAACCAACAGTCTTTAAGAGAGATTACCCGAGGAGGTGAGGACAAATGCTTCCAAAGGTCCAAAGATCATGTTGTTGTTTTATTTAGCTAAGCTTTAGCGTTCTTCTCTTTATCCTGTTCACCTGGCGCCCATAATTATGCTTTGGATGTCGTTGTTCATGCGAGGTGAAAGTACGGCACTTTGCACTCAAAATATTATTTTTTGTGAACATGATGTAAAATGAAGAGATATTATTTTGACTGCTTGGCTTTGTTTACTGCTTTTTAATTTGCTTTATTCTGTTCAGCGAAATGAGGAGCTGGAGCTACATTTTGGAATGCTTGGTAGTCAATCACACGGTAAAAACTTCTAAATGAACATTTAGAAACTGAGGTGTTGGCACTATTGGTATTTTGTGACAACTGAGCATAAATGCAGAGAAACACTACTATAAGAGGAAATAAAAATAATAGATAACTAAAAGACAATCTCAAGACTGCGTGTTGATTTGCCTTCTTTGGTGTGCGAGCCATATAAAGTAGTGAAACGCTTGTACACTGAAGAGATGGATCTACACTACTCTAGCTCTTCTATAGCTTTATAAAAGATAAACTGGGATGAAGGTATGCAACGTTAAAGCAAGCAGTGGTATATTGCAGGAGTGTCAGTTCTGTATTTGTCAGTGAAAGCTTGGGCAAAGTGGGACTCTCGTGAAAACTAGACCACATTTTGAACCAACTCCTTTTGCATCACAGCAGGAAAGCCACATTTGCAAGGGAATTTCATTAATTTTGTCTGAGGAAGCTGGCGCAATAAGTAACAGATCAAACATCAAGGTAGATGATTATCAGTTCGTGCGGAAAGTAGCAACCTATGTGAACTAAAACTAACTTTAATAAGCTACAGTGGGTACATAAAGTATTTTTAACCGTTTTAAGTTTTTATTTTGCTAAATTGCAGCTATTTGCTGAAATCCTTTCAGTTCATTTTTCTCCTGATTAATGTATACACCACCCCATACTGATGAAAGGTTAGGGTTAGGGTTAGGAAGCATTACACAGCTAGAAGTATTCAGACTCTTTGCTCAGTATTTAGTAGAAGCACCATTATGAGCTAATGGAGCTACGAGTCTTTTTGGAACTGATGCAACAGGTTTTTCACACCTGGATTTGGGGATTCTCTGCCAATTCCCCTTGCAGATCCTCCCTAGTTCCATTAGGTTGGATGGTGAAATGGACAGCCATTTTCAGGTCACTCCAGAGATTCTCAATTGGGTTTATGTCAGGGCTAGGGCAAGCCTTTCCAAGAATAGTCACAGAGTTGTTTTGAAGCCACTCCTTCGTTATTTTACCTGAGTGCTTAAGTTGTTGTCTTATTGGAAGGTGGTCCTCTGATGTCCTGAGCAATCAGGAGAAGTTCTTCATCCATCATATCCCTGTACTTGGCTGTATTAATCTTTCCTTCCGTTTGTAACCAGTCATCATGTCCAGGCACTTGAAACCACCCCCACAGCATGATGCTGCTACCACCATGGTTCACTGTTGGGACTCTTTTGGATGGATGATGAGCAGTGCCTGGCTTTCTCCATACAAACCACTTAAAATTAAGGCCAAAATGTTCTATATTGGTCTCACCATTATACATCTTATTTATCACCATCTTGGAGTATTTTTTTTTTTTTTTCAAGCAAACTCCATCCAGGCTTTCATATGTCTTGCACCGGGAAGAGGTTTCTGTTGGGGCACTCTGTGGAGAGCTGCAGTGATGGTTGACTTTCTAGAAGTTTTTCCTGTGTCCCAACTCCATCTCTGGAGCTCAGCCAAATTCATCCTTGGGTTCTACTTCACCTCTCTCACCAAGGCTCTTCTCCCCCAATTGCTCAATTTGGCCAGACAGAAGGGTTCTGGTTGTCCCAAATAGCTCCCATTTAAGGATTATGGAGGCCTCGCAGTTCTGAGGTCCCAGGTTCAATCCCGGACCCGTTTGTGTGGAGTTTGCATGTTCTCCCCGTGCCTGCGTGGGTTTTCTCCGGGGACTCCGGTTTCTTGCCACATTCCAAAAACATGCAACATTAATTGGACACTCTAAATTGCTCCTAAGTGTAATTGTGAGTGTGGCTGTTTGTCTCAATGTGCCCTGCGATTGGCTGGCGACCAGTTCAGGGTGTACCCCACACAATGTTCCCTCTAAACTGTGCAATTGCACACTTGTAGCGCACACCCAGCGCACATGAATTTCGGAGTGTGTCAATAATAATAATAATAATAATAACAATTATAATAATAATAATAATAATGAAGAAAATGTGGTGAAACTGGATGAGATTTTCACTTTTTTGAGTAAAAAGGTCTGCTCTGAAGCCAAAGGAGAAAGTCCAGGATAAGATGATGGATAATGTTAAAATTCCACCTTGGCACAACCTGATCGATGATCAAAGCACATACAGTTATACATAAGTTAAACAGTTCACGAAAAGCTAATTCTGTATTTTAAATATAGGAGGCAACATAGCATTAACCTTAAAAGGGTTTGGTTGCATAATTCAACTTTCAACATGCATTGTGAAAGATATTCTGCAAGCGATAATTCAGTTATACACCAAGAAAAACAGGCGGGGATATCATTGCGAGTGGAAAAAAAAAATGAAACAAAGTTGGATGGGACATTTCAAATTTACAGTTCATAGTTAGCTTGGTTTGGTTAGCAATATATTATTTGTTGACATTTTCATTGCAAGTTTGCAAAAACACAAAATTGTTCTTGGAAATTTTCTGATGGGAATGTAAATGCTGTAATCTGATTCTTTGAACGAGGCATGTAACTTCAATGGATGACACTGATCTGACCACAGTGCATACGTCTGATGTTCCTCACGGTAGTCAAAGGGGGCGCTCAGGGCCTTAGTGTGTTTGCTCAGACATGTCAAAAATTAGAGGGAGCATTGACTCCGCCTCAGCTGGGATAGGCTCCAGCACTCCCAGTGACCCTCATGAGGATAAGCGGCAAAGAAAATGGATGAACGGATGGAGGCCACTTGGCTCTTTGGAAACTTAAGTGCGGCGATTTTTTTTTTTTTCGGTAACCTTGGCCAGATCTGTGCCTTGACACAATTCTGTCTCTAAACTCTTTAGTTAGTCCCTTTGACCTCATGAATTTCATTTGCCCTGACATGGACTGTGAGGTGTAAGGTAGCTTTATTTATTTATTCATTTATTTTTAATGAGCAAGTTCCTGTCATGATCCTGCCGCTTCAGCATGAGCTGTGCAGGTGCCCGCGCGGCTGGGCTGATTGGGAGGCGCACACCTGCTCCTCATGCGGGCTGATCATCCCCCGTATATATAGGACCCGGTGACGACTGGTCCTCCGCCAGTTCGCTGAGCTTTATGTCCCGTTCCAGCACTCTCGTATTCCCGATTGATCCTGTGTGTACCGACCTCCGTCCGTTCTCTGACCAACCTTGTAAGCCTGACTCCTTGACACTTCTGTCTGCGTTGATTGTTTCCCCGTGTACCGACTACTGCCTGCCCACTCATCTGCTCTCTTCGCCCGACGCCCCAACAACCGCTGCTGCACCGGACTGCCTGCTCGATCCCCGACCTCGGCATACAATAAACGTGTCTCTTCTTGAACTACCTTGTGTCTTCCAAGTTCCTGCATTTGGGTCCTACTCCCGTTCCGATGGGACGTGACAGTTCCAGGTTAAAACAAAACCACACCCTTTTGATACCCTATTCTTAATATAAAAAGATTAGAATGTTCTGGATCCAGGGGTGAACCTTTTTGAGGTTTGATGAAAGAATCAAATATATCTTCTTCTCCCTCTTTTCCTTTCGGCTTGTCCCGTTAGGGGTCGCCATAGCGTGTCATCTTTTGCCATCTTAGCCTATCTCCTGCATCTTCCTCTCTAACCCCAACTGCCCTCATGCCCTCACCAAATCCATAAACCTTCTCTTTGGTCTTCCTCTCGCTTTTTTGCCTGGCAGCTCCATTCTCAGCACCCTTCCACCAATATACTCACTCTGTCGCCTCTGAACATGTCCAAACCATCGAAGTCTGCTCTCTCGAATCTTGTCTCCAAAACATCCAACTTCTTTAGATGAACGCTCATATTTGTTTGGCACAGTTTTTACGCCGGATGCCCTTCCTGACGCAACCCTCTGCATTTATCCGTGTCACGGACGAGACTCGGGGGTGGACCCAAATGCACGACTCAGGTGAGAGGTAAGCAGTGCGGAATAAGCCTTTATTCGTTCCAATGTCGGTTACCAGGGAGTCAGTCCAAACAAGCAGCAAGATCAGTAACGGCACGCTTACGGGGTAGGTCGGGAGACAGGCGTTGGTCGGTACACGGGAGGTAGACGTCAGGAGTACGGTAGTGCGGGAACGAGGCATGAGAGGCAACGATCTAGCAGAGTAATAGTCGTCCCCCGGGTCCTATATGTACTGGGTCTTAATCAAAGGTCATGAGGCCCAGGTATGCACCTTCAGATTAGCTGGCCACGCCCAGCCCTGGCTGGAATCCAGGAGCATGACAGAACCCCCCCCCCCCCTCAACGGCCGGCTCTGGGCGGCCCAGGAGCATCAGGGTGAGCCGCGTGAAAGTCCCTGATGAGGGAGCGGTCCACGACGAAGCGGGAGGGGATCCAAGAGCGCTCCTCCGGGCCATATCCCTCCCAGTCCACCAGGTACTGGACCCCCCTTCCTCTGCGACGGGAAGACAGCAACCGGCGCACAGTGTACACCAACCCACCATCGACCATGCGGGGGGGCGGGGGGGATTTGAGCGGAGGAGCCAGCGACGATGTGCGATTCGGGCGAAGTCTGCTGACGTGGAACGTAGGGTGCACCCTCATCGACCTGGGCAGTTTCAACGAGATGGCGACCGGGTTAATAACTTTGGAAACCGGGAACGGGCCAACGAACCTGGGAGCAAGTTTGCGGGATTCCGTCCGCAGCGGGAGATCTTTGGTGGAGAGCCACACTCGCTGTCCCACTCTGAGCTCTGGTGCGGCCCTTCTCTTGCGGTCTGCTGCGGCCTTGTAGGCGCTGCTCATGCGCAGCAGTGTCCTCCGAGCTGCTTCCCAGGTTCGTTTGCAGCGTTGCACCACGGCCAGGGCCGACGGAACTGTGGATTCTGTGACCAGTGGAGGAAACAGGGACGGAGGATACCCATGCACGACATGGAGTGGAGCCATACCTGTTGAAGTGGAGGGTAGAGAATTGTGGGCATACTCCACCCACTTGATGTGCTGGCTCCACGTGCTCTGGTCCCTGGATGCCAGACATCGAAGACCGGTCTCTAATCCTGGTTAATCCTCTCAGTCTGGCCGTTAGACTCTGGGTGATGACCCGATGTCCGACTTGCTGAAGCGCCGATGAGGTTGCAGAACTCCTTCCAGAAACGGGCGCTGAATTGCGGACCCCTGTCCGAAACGATATCCTGGGGTAGGCCGTGGTAACGGACGACCTCGTCTAATACCAACTGGGCTGTCTGCTTGGCCGACGGGATCTTCGGAAGCGGCACGAAGTGGACCATCTTGGAAAAACGGTCCACTATGGACAGCACCACTGTGTTCCCTTGAGAAGGCAGCAGGCCGGTGATGAAGTCCAGCGCGATGTGTGACCACGGACGAAAGGGGATGGACAGGGGTTGCAACTCACCAACAGGCCATAGGCGGGAAGTCTTATTGGCAGCACACACCGGGCAGGCGTTGACGAACTCCCTTACGTCCTTGCTGAGGTTAGGCCACCAGAACCTTTGTTCGACCACTGAACGTGTCTTCGCCATACCCGGGTGGCAGACCGTCTTGTTGGTATGGGCCCAGTTGATGACGTCTCCCCGCAGAGATGGGATGACGAACAGGCGGCCCGACGGACACTCCGCGGGTGACGGTGTCTCTCCCAGAGCCTCCTTCACCCGCGACTCGATCGCCCAGGTGAAACCGGCCACGAAGCACCCCGCTGGCAGGATAGTAGCGACGTCTGAATCCGTGCGCCCTCCCTCGTGGATCCGCGAGAGTGCATCCGGCTTGCCGTTTTTGGAGCCTGGGCGGAAACACACCTTAAAGTGGAAGCGGGTGAAAAATAGGGCCCACCTGGCCTGACCTCTTCGCCGACTTCAGGTATTCAAGGTTCTTATGGTCCGTGAAGACAACGAACGGTACTTGCGAGCCCTCCAGCCAGTGCCGCCACTCCTCCAACGCGCTCTTGACCGCCAGCAGTTCCCTATCTCCCACGTCGTAGTTCCTCTCTGCCGGGGTCAACTTTCTACACAGGAACTCGCACGGGTTGATCCTTCCATCCCTGGGACTCCTCTGCGACAAGACTGCTCCAATTTCTGAATTCGATGCATCCACCTCCACCACAAACTGGTTATCTGGGTCCGGAATAATGAGAACGGGCGCAGTAGTGAAACTTGCCTTGAGCCTGCTGAAGGCCTCCTGGCAGGTCCCGGACCAGTCGAAGAGGGTATGTGGCGAGGTGAGCGAATGCAGAGGAGCGGCCACGGAACTGAAGTTCCTTATGAATTTCCTATAGAAATTGGCAAATCCCAGAAACCTCTGTACGTCCCTCCTGTTGGTGGGGGTAGGCCACCGCAGCACCGCGTCGACCTTCCCGGGATCCATCCGTATCTCTCCCTCAGCCAGGACGAAGCCCAGGAAGGACACGGATGCCCGATGGAACTCACACTTCTCCATATTCACGTATAATTGGTGCTGCTGCAGACGCCGGAGCACCTCTCTGACTTGTTGAATGTGAGAGGTTAGGTCTGCTGAAAAGATGAGAATATCATCCAGATAAACAAAGACAGATCTGTTCAGGAACTCCCAAAGCACGTCGTTAATGAAGTTCTGAAAGACGGCCGGAGCGTTAGTCAGTCCAAAGGGCATCACCAGATACTCATAGTGCCCTGTGGGGGTGTTGAACGCCGTCTTCCACTCATCCCCTTCCCGAATCCGCACCAGGTGGTAAGCGCTGCGCAAGTCAAGCTTGGTGAAGATCCGGGCTCCCTGGAGGAGTTCGAATGCTGTAGAGATAAGCGGCAAAGGGTACCTGTTCTTGACTGTGATGTCGTTCAGGCCTCGGTAGTCGATGCAGGGTCGCAGCATGGAATCCTTCTTCTTGACAAAAAAAAAACCCCGCACCGGCTGGTGAGGATGAGGGGCGAATGAGTCCGGCTGCCAGCGAGTCCTCGATGTAGTCCCTCATGGCTTGATGCTCTGGTCCGGTTAAAGAGAACAGTTTCCCTCTGGGAGGAGAGTTGCCTGGCAGGAGTTCAATCGCGCAGTCGTATGACCGATGTGGCGGCAGAGACTTTGCTTGAGATTCAGAGAAAACCTCCCGTAGGTCATGGTAGCAGGAGGGCACTGCGGTCAGGTCCAGGGCGGTACTAGGTTCTGTTAGCCGAACCGGCGCAACTTGAATACCCCTGTCTCTCCGGACAGCGACACAGCGACTGAGACAGTCCTCTCCCCAAGTCTTGATCTGACCCGTGGCCCAATCTATGTGCGGATTATGTTCTTTGAGCCACGGGCTGCCCAAGATGATGTCGCTACTACGTGCGTCGAAGACATGAAAGCTAATTCGCTCCGAGTGAGCGTCCGGAAAGCTCATACGTAGCGTCTGAGTGCGATGTGTAACCCGACAAAGGAACTTGCCGTTGGCGGCATAGGCGTGACGAAAACGTTGCGTGGGAAAGGTTGCTGCCCCCAGCTCCTCGACCACGCGGGGATTTATCAGATTTGCTTCCGACCCAGAATCAATGAAAGCCGTCACAGAGCATGAACGGGAGTCCGTTCCCAAGGCGAGGTGAAGAAGGGACCTCCCTGACCCCGTCGCGGTGTACCGCACACTCACCGGAGTAGCGATCCTGATGTCAGAGTGCCCTGGTCGAGTCGGGCAACGGGCGATCAAGTGTCCCAAACGCCCGCAGTAAAAACAGCGTCCCTCTTGTCGCCGACGTAAGCGCTCCTCCGCTGAGCTGCCAAGCCCCTCCACTTGCATGGCTTCCGGTGAAGCTGACAACACGGGTGGCCGGGAAGCGGAAGCAACCGGACTGCGACTCTCCCTCTCCTCCTCCCTCAGGCCCTCCATCTGTCTCTGCACGGTGAGGCGCTGGTCCACCTTGAGGGCCAATGCGATGAGGGAGTTAAGCGAATGCGGAAGATCCATGGCCACGAGGTGACCACGGATCTGTGGGGACAGTCCCTCGTAAAACGCGTCATGGAGGGCTTCCTCATTCCAGCGGCTCTCGGCAGCCCGAATCCGGAACTCGATGGCGTAGTCGGACACGTGGCGACGCCCCTGGCGAATTGTCATGAGTGACGACGCCGCCTGGCGTTCCGGAGCCGCATACTGGAACACCTGGGTGAGCGCGCAGACGAAGCTCGCCCATGAGCGGCAGGTCTCCGAGTTACGGCTCCACTCGGCGGTGGCCCATGCCTCCGCCCTCCCTGTCATGTGGAAATGACGAAAGCGATCCGGAGCGGTCCGTGGGAAAAGCGGAAGCTTGCAGCTCAAAGTGGAGATTGCACTGCGCCAGGAAGGGCTTGACGTTACCGGAGTCGCCTGAGAACCGCTCTGGTCGAGAGAGTGGAGTGATGGTGACACGGGGAGGCACAGGAGCGGCCGTGCTAGCTTGGGAGGCTAGCCACGGTTGCAGCTGGGTGCAGAGCTCCTGGATCTGGTGAGTCAAACCCTGGAGAGCAGCCTCTTGCTCACCCAGGCGTTTGCCCTGCACTTGCAGCGCACGGCGAATGGCTTCAGAGTCGGCTGGGTCCATGTTCTTGGCTAGATCGCTCTGCCAAGGACGAGACTCGGGGGTGGACCCAAATGCACGACTCAGGTGAGAGGTAAGCAGTGCGGAATAAGCCTTTATTCGTTCCAATGTCGGTTACCAGGGAGTCAGTCCAAACAAGCAGCAAGATCAGTAACGGCAGGCTTACGGGGTAGGTCGGGAGACAGGCGTTGGTCGGTACACGGGAGGTAGACGTCAGGAGTACGGTAGTGCGGGAACGAGGCATGAGAGGCAACGATCTAGCAGAGTAATAGTCGTCCCCCGGGTCCTATATGTACTGGGTCTTAATCAAAGGTCATGAGGCGCAGGTGTGCACCTTCAGATTAGCTGGCCACGCCCAGCCCTGGCTGGAATCCAGGAGCATGACAATCCGGGTTTGGGACTAGCCTACAGATTGGACTGGTTTGTGCCCCCATAGGGCTGCAATAAAGAATCAAATATATAAAAGAAGAATATATATAGATAGAAGAATATATATGGATAGAATTATATATATATATATATATATATATTATATATATATATATATATAATATATATATATATATATATGTATGTATGTTTTGTATGTTTTATTTTTTTATTTTTTTTTAGCATAGCCATCAAATTATATGTCAAAAGAGGCCCATCAGGCATTCATCATACAGCCCTCACACCTTCCTCCCCCATCTACCCGTTTCCCCCACTGCTTCCTTATTACCTCTTGCCTCACTGTGATTGGCAAAGAGGACATTAAGGTGTTATTCATTGGTGGTAACCGGCCCCCATCTACCTGTGGCCCTCCAAGTCTGGAAATGCCTAATCCAACGTCAACGCTGCTGAAGCTTATTTTTCTGATCCTTGTGGCTTAAAGTCTAAAACATCCCATCTTTTTGGTCAATTTTGGATGAGTGGCGCAGGATGAAGATGAAAAAGGAGGCCAACGTCACGTCGACAGTCACGCGCAATCGTTTTGCTGAAGGTAAGGATTGTCTTGATTTCATTTATGTGTGGAACCAAATTGAAGTCCATTCATTTTATGCCTGCATCAGTTGCCGCAAGCATAGAGTACACCGTAACTAACCGTTTGTACTTTAAAGAAACACTTACATCACCGTCTTTGCTGTTTATTTTGATAATCACCTAAATGTTAGTTTCACCAAACAAAAAGACAAACAAACAAAAAAAAAATTTGTATTTACACAACTATAAATGAAACACTATTGTTCTTTCTGAATACCATTAGGTCTATTTATGGGATAGGTCTTTTAAAAGCAGAAATAAATACATACTCAGGTTTTGTAATATGACAGCTACATTTAAGCCTGAAAGGATGGAATGTGCGTGTTATCATTCCGATTGAAACACGGACAATGGTTGTGAAAATGGAGAACTTGCACATGGGCATCGGTTAAGTGACTGTTTTTAATATGCTCGATCACAAACAGTCAACAACAAATTTTCCAACATCTTTTATCTGATTTAGCACAATTCCAATGTGCTCAATCCGAATACTGGATCAAATTGATTTTGCTCAATCAGGTCAACATTTCGAACTATCGCCACATATTTTTGTTTACATGTACAGTACAGATATTTTAAGCCCCATTGACATCACTGTATACATTGTAAAATGGATATTGTAATGAAAAATACATATAACATGATTCACATCAATGTCTATACGAAAAAATAAATATGAGCAGAGAGCGTGTCATCCGTGGGCAAAGTTGCCGAAGTCTCACGCGATATCCAAGTGGTAGCCATATTGCCTGCAACGTCATCAGCAGATATTTCCCATTTAAAACACGTAGTGGCACCTGCTATGGGAGAGGAATAACAGAGATTTTCAGATTTTTCTGACCCCCCTTCTGACACGGAAGCTCTTTTCAAAGAAGAGAACTTCTCACAACCGAGTGAAGTGACTAAATATTACCCTATTGTTTCAAGCCACATTTATGTGATATGCGGATCACTTCTAACTTTCAACATACTCCCCGACAGAATGACAGTATGCAGCGTACTCAGCTGTGAGCGACGACAACACTGCGGTCCGGGCGTGAGGAGCCGATCACGGCTTTGGCTGGTGTGGCTCATCGTGGCGCCGGGCCAGGCTGTGGCATTGTGTTCGCTCGCGGCTGAGTGTACCAGCCTCAGCGGTGTTGTTCATCCATCGTGAACAATGCCGACGGCAGCGGCGTTGACAGCGACGATCAAATCCACCGTCGGCAATGAACAACGCCGCTGCCGTCAGTGATGAACAACGTCAATGGATGAACGCCGACACTGTCAACGCACTCAACCGCAAGTGACAACAATGCCACAAAGCGGCCTGGCTCGGCGCCGCGACACCTTGGCACCGTAATGAGCCACCCAGGCCGAAGCCGTGACTGGCATCGATTCGCACATCGACACATTTCGCATCCCTGATTTACGTACGCGGATCTTTTGTTATGCTCTGAGAGGATTAAAGTTGCCCCCTCCCCAACTATTATTTTTTTTTAGTAGCTCTATACAAACCTACCTGTCATCTGGAACCCATGAAGCTCTCGTCCTTTGCATCTCTGCAATCCATTTTTCACGACGAACTGGGTCTCTTGGAAACATATGAAGAGTAAATCTATCCTCCCAAGTGTTCAAACAATATCAAGCAATACAACGAGCCGGCATGTTGGCTAACACAAAGGAACAAAGAGCTACCTTCGAGCAGGTAAAACTTGTATAAACACACGAGCCCGCCCGAGTGCGCTGGTGCTGATAATGTAACTTCCTGCCTCTTCTCCAAAACAAATCCTTCGAGAGGATTTTCACGGCGAGAGTTACAAAAAGCCATACACATCAAAATCATGTTTTGTGGTAAAAAAACGGATGGGTCCATTCCGGCTACCCTTTTTTTTTTTTTTTTTTTTTTTTAAAAAAAACATGTTTAAAGACATACTAAAAATCATGCATTTCATGTCAGTGGGGCTTTAAATTTTCAAGGTTTATTCCCTGAATTTTGAACAATGATGAGGTACCATTAAGTTTATAGGAGCAATAATCATTGTCCGCTGTTCACTTTCCATTAACCAAAGATTCTTCTATTTCTGCTCTTTCTACTACACTACTACTATTTCTTCATTGTACTTTCCAAAAGTTGGAGTAGGCTGTAGCACCATGCAACAACTCAGTGATACTATGATAGAAATCTCTTTTGAGGAACGAGACTAGTGATTGTCAATAGAGATATCCATATTTGGGGAGAACATGCAAACTCCCCACAGGTGGGGTCTGCAGTTGAACCCCGGTCCTCAGAACTTTGAGGCCAACGCTCTACAGCTGCACCAACTGCCAACTCAACTGCACGTATTCATAATGAAATATTTCATTAAGAATATGTATTTCATGTGCATGTATAATTTTGATGTTCATAGGTATTATCAAACAACCCCCCCCCCAAAAAAAACTACAATATTACATAATCAATTAAAAAAACAATGAAAATGATTTATGATGTAGAGATTAGGCAGGAATTTGCCCTTTGAAAAGTATTTTCCCAAGTGTTTAATGCATTAATGAGTACCGGAATAAATTAACAATCCAACCATATATAAATTAATTGCAATGTACTTGTATGTTGTGCTTCCCCTGACCAAAAAGGCCCCTGGTTGGGTGGTTGTAGACTGCTGTGACGATGCATAAATTGGATCGAGAAGGGATAAACATCCTTGCAACCCTTACACTGCAAGCAGTCTTGCAAATGGATGAACAAATAAACAATCTAGTGGCTCAAGAGGCCAATATGTAATGTTTCATTTCCTAAATGACTTCATTGTGATTGTCAATGATGATTCAGTCAGCGATTGTTTCATTGGTAGCGTTTCTGCACAGATTTAATGTTTGACAGGAAAAAAAAAGACAAAATGACATTAACCCTGTTGTACATTTATACAGACGGTATCAGGAGGGTGGAATATTATCGCCACCCTCATTCAGTAGCACTTATATGTGATCCAGTGCCTGTTTAAAAAAATAAATAAAATAGTGCACATACTGATAGCAGCTGTCACCATGACTCACGAGTTTCTCTATGGATTTACAGCTGTGCTTATAAATTTACACATGCTTTCTAGGACATGGTGACATGTAAAATAAATACCACATCCCCTGACACTTGAAAGATGAAAAAGGAAAATGTTGAATATATTTTTTTATGTGGGCGTCACAGTGAAGCAGGTGTAAAGCGTTGGCCTCACAGTTCTGAGGACCTGGGTTCAATCCCAGCCCTGCCTGTGTGGAGTTTGCATGTACACCCTGTGCCTGGGTCAGTTTTCTCCAGACACTCCTGTTTCCTCCCACATCACAAAAACATGCAACATTAATTGGACACGCTAAATTGCCCCTAGGTTTGATTGTGAGTGTGGCTGTTTGTCTCTATGTGCCTTGCGATTGGCTGGCAACCAATTCAGGGTGTACCTTGCCTCCTTCCCGTTGACAGCTGGGATAGGCTCCAGGACCCCTGCGACCCTCATGAGGATAAGCAGCTAAGAAAATGGATGGATGCATGGATGGATGGATGGATTTATTTATTTATGTATTTTTTGTCCACATAAGCGTCATGGACATGTGAGAACGTATTATGCAGTGGTGTTGTAAACAAACCCTCCCCCCCACACACATACACACACACAGTTTTTCAATAAATACGCATGGGATTGGCTTGCAAACATCATTCCTTGGGAATGAACAAAATCATGAGCAACAAACAACTCCAATAATCACGGCAGTGGACACTTTACACTTGAAAAATTTTGCTGTTGAGTTTACCAAGGCAACAAGAAAAGACAAACAAATATATTTTTTTCAGCTAAATTTGAATTCCTGCAGTTATTTCAGTGGCTGGTGTGGGCTTGTGTGTTCGGGAGTACAATTAGCTCCATCTGCTGGGTATAACGTCATGATGAAAAGTGTTCAAGGTAGCCTCGGGTCACAACGCCGCCGCTTCCCTACAGGGGGCGCACCGCCCAGTTGGAAAACCACTGCTTTAATGCAAGGTGCTGCTGAACTGCTTTCTGAATGGCATAAACGTTTCTCGACCAGTTTGGGATGCTCAAGCACCTCCAAAATTAATCCCAGCACCCCTAAACCTCTCATCAAACCTCTCACTGCACCTGTTACATCACCTGGCAGAATTTGTGAAAATTCTTTCTTTTTGTATTTTAGTAATTGAGCTTTCTGAACTCTGTTACTGTCTAATTTCAAATCAGTTTAAAATAAAATAAATGTCTATTGCTGATTACTCATTTGTCTTTAAAGAACACTGAACATTTTACAAATTCAACAAGGGTAATTAAATATTTGAGGACAGGTGATAAAAGAAAAAGTTGAAGTGAAAATATCCTTTCTCTATTTATTGTTTTTCTCCATACAGTTTTGGCCCTCTCACTGCGCTTTGGAGCTAGATTAATGTGTCACTGTACTATAAACTCTACCAAGTTTGCCCTTGCACAGAAGATTAGTTTATTAATGCAGCGTTTCATTGCTCATTGTTAGTGGTCACTGTTTGACCAGCACGGGTGCTGGTGAAAGTCCAAGCACGCATGCAGATGGTGGAGGGAAAAGGCTTGAACACTGATTCCCAAAAGGGAGACGATCAGACAGATGTTATTCACTCGGGGCTTTTGTGCGTGAAGCTACCGGGATTAACGTTTGTGGGGGATCCTTGAAAATGCAGACATTTGACAAGCATTTTTCCAAATACTGAAAACCGTTGCCTACGGCCTCTTACCCAACTGTGAGCAGCGAGACT
Organism: Syngnathoides biaculeatus; assembly: GCF_019802595.1. NCBI lineage: Eukaryota > Metazoa > Chordata > Actinopteri > Syngnathiformes > Syngnathidae > Syngnathoides > Syngnathoides biaculeatus. The sequence continues at coordinate 29,490,388 of NC_084650.1, read as the reverse complement.
GCGTCCCACAAATAGATGATTGCGTAATGTTAGTGCCAGCTTTTGGCATCATGTGTAAAATACTTGTCACATAGCGACAATTGCTTTCAACATGCCACAGCGGGAGACGTGAGCGTGACTGTGGAACCATTCCCTGTTGCATAGCCATTGTCCAGGCTCTCTTGTGGCCCTGATACAAGCTGACATATCCCATCGATGTAGAGCAGTCAAAAGCAGTCACTGTGTTTGTTGAAAAGCCCATGTTTCAACCAACTGCAGACCCGGCAATCATGTGACGGTGAAGCACTCATCATCACATGGGATTATTTCTAGAAGACAACAACATTGCTGGTTTCTACACATTTAAACCTATTAAAATGCACTTTTAAAAGGTATTGTAAACAATAATGAATTGAAGTCATTTCATAAACATTACCAGTTTTTGGCTCAACTTCTTCGTATCAGTTTTTCCAGATAATATGAAATACAGTTGTAAAGCGTTGGCCTCACAGTTCTGAGGACAGGGGTTCAAATCCCGACCCTGCCTGCGTGGAGTTTGTATGTTATCCCGGTGCCTGCGTGTTTTTTCTCCAGGCACTCCGGTTCCCCCCCACATCCCAAAAAACAACATTAATTGGAGACTTTAAATTGCGCCTAGGCATGATTGTGAGTGTGACTGTTGTCTGTATCCATGTGCCCTGTGATTGGCTGGAAAACAGCTCAGAATGTACCATGCCTCCTGCCCAACGACATCTGGGATAGACTCCACCACTTCTGCGACCCTTGTGAGGATAAGTGGGTCAGAAAATGGATGGATAGTTTGTCCATGATTATTTCAGGTTTCAATGCCCATTGACACTGTGCTCCTTATGAAGTGAATCACTTGGCCAACAGAGGGCAGTATTAAAACAGACTTTCACGAAGAAGAATTTTCATGACTAAGTGATCCACCAATCTGCAGTAATATTACTGAATTTCCGTACGACAGCATGCAGGTTAATAACTTGTGGCCACTCCACCAACCCCCCCAAACTCCCCATACACTAGATGCTGCGGATATTCTTCTTCTTCTTTTCCTTTCGGCCTGTCCCGTTAGGGGTCGCCACAGCGTGCCATATTTTTACCATCTTAGCCTAGCTTCTGCATCTTCCTCTCAAACCCTAACTGCCCTCATGTCTTCCCTCACCACATCCATAAACCTTCTCTTTGGTCTTCCTCTCGCTCTTTTGCCTGCCAGCTCCATCCTCAGCACCCCACCACCAATATACTCACTCTCTCGCCTCTGAACATGTCCAAACCATCGAAGTCTGCTCTCTCGAATCTTGTCTCCAAAACATCCAACTTTGGCTGTCCCTCTAATGAGCTCATTTCTAATCCTATCCAACCTGCTCACTCCGAGCGAGAAGCTCAACATCTTCATTTCTGCCACCTCTAGTTCTGCTTCCTGCTGTTTCTTCAGTGCCACCGTCTCTAATCCGTACATCATGGCCGGCCTCACCACTGTTTTATAAACTTTGCCATTCATCCTAGCAGAGACTCTTCTTTCACATAACACACCAGACACCTTCCGCCAGCTGTTCCAACCTGCTTGGACCCGTTTCTTCACTTCCTTACCACACTCACCATTGCTCAGGATTGTTGACTCTAAATATTTGAAGTCCTCCACCCTCGCTATCTTTTCTCCCTGTAGCCTCACTCTTCCCCCTCCACCTTTCTCATTCACGCACATATATTGTGTTTTACTTCGGCTAATCTTCATTCCTCTCCTTTCCAGTGCATGTCTCCATATTTCTAATTGTTCCTCTGCATGCTCCCTGCTTTCACTGCATATCACAATATCATCTGCGAACATCATGGTCCAAGGGGATTCCAGTCTAACCTCATCTGTCAGCCTATCCATTACCACTGCAAACAAGAAGGGGCTCAGAGCTGATCCCTGATGCAGTCCCACCTCCACCTTAAATTCTTCTGTCACACCTAAGGCACACCTCATCATCGTTCTGCTGCCATCATACATGTCCTGTACTATTTTAACATACTTCTCTGCCACACCAGACTTACGCATGCAGTACCACAGTTCCTCTCTTGGTACTCTGTCATAGGCTTTCTCTAGATCCACAAAGACACAATGTAGCTCCTTCCGACCTTCTCCGTACTTTTCCACTAGCATCCTCAAGGCAAATAATGCATCTGTGGTACTATTTCTAGGCATGAAACCATACTGTTGCTCGCAGATACTTGCTTCTGTCCTGAGTCTACCCTCGACTACCCTTTCCCATAACTTAATTGTATAGCTCATCAGGTTTATTCCTCTATAATTCCCACAGCTCTGAACATCCCCTTTGTTCTTAAAAATGGGAACTAGAACACTTTTCCTCCATTCTTCAGGCGTCTTTTCACCCGCTAGTATTCTGTTGAATAAGTTGGTCAAAAACTCCATAGCCATCTCTCCAAATTGCTTACATACCTCCACCAGTATGTCATCAGGACCAACTGCCTTTCCATTTTTCATCCTTTGTAGTGCCTTTCTGACTTCCCCCTTACTAATCATTGCCACTTCCTGCTCCTTTACACTTGCCTCTCCAACTCTTCCTTCTCTCTCATTTTCTCATTTCAACTTCTCAAAGTATTCTTTCCATCTATTGAGCACAATACTGGCACCAGTCAACACATTTCCATCTCTATCCTTAATCACCCTAACCTGCTGCACATCCTTCCCATCTCTATCCCTCTGTCTGGCCAACCTGTCGAGATCCTTTTCTCCTTCTTTCATGTCCAACCTGGTGTACATGTCTTCATATGCCTCTTGTTTAGCCTTTGCCACCTCAACCTTTGCCCAATGTCGCATCTCATTGTACTCCTTTCGCCTCTCCTCAGTCCTCTCAGTGTCCCACTTCTTCTTCATTAATCTCTTTCCTTGTATGACTCCCTGTATTTTGGGCTTCCACCACCAAGTCTCCTTCTTCCATTTCCGACCAAAAGACACACCAAGTACTCTCCTGCCTGTCTCTCTGATTACCTTGGCTGTCGTAGTCCAGTCTTTTGGGAGTTTCTGCTGTCCATCGAGAGCCTGTCACACCTCTTTCCGAAAGGCCGCACAACATTCTTCCTTTCTCAGCTTCCACCACATGGTTCTCTGCTCTACCTTTGTCTTCTTAATCTTCCTACCCACCACCAGAGTCATCCTACACACCACCATCCTATGCTGTCGAGCTACACTCTCCCCTATCACTACTTTACAGTCAGTAATTTCCTTCAGATTACATCGTCTGCACATAATATAATCCACCTGCGTGCTTCTACCTCTGCTCTTCTAGGTCAATATGTTCCTCCATCTTCTGGAAATAAGTGTTCACTACAGCCATCTCCATCCTTTTTGCAAAGTCCACCACCATCTGCCCTTCAAAGCTCCTTTCCTGGATGCCGTACTTACCCATCACTTCTTCATCGCCCCTGTTTCCTTTACCAATATGTCCATTACAATCTGCACCAATCACAACTCTCTCGCTGTCTGGGATGCTCAGAACTACTTCATCTAGTTCCTTCCAGAATTTCTCTTTCAACTCTAGGTCACATCCTACCTGTGGTGCATAGCCGCTAACCACATTATACATAACACCCTCAATTTCAAATTTTAGTCTCATCACTCGATCTGATACTCTTTTCACCTCCAAGACATTCTTAGCCAGCTCTTCCTTTAAAATAACCCCTACTCCATTTCTCTTCCCATCTACTCCGTGGTAGAATAATTTAAACCCTGCTCCTAAACTTCTAGCCTGACTACATTTCCACCTGCTCTCTTGGATGTACAGAATATCAACCTTTCTCCTAATCATTACGTCAACCAATTCCTGAGCTTTTCCTGTCATAGTCCCAACATTCAAAGTTCCTACACTCAGTTGTAGGCTCTGTGCATTCCTCTTTTTCTTCTGATGATGGATCTGGTTTCCTCCTCTTCTTTGTCTTCGACCCACAGTAGCTGAATTTACACCGACGCCCTGCAGGCTAGAAGTGCCAGGGGCGGGCATTGTTAACCCGGGCCACGACCGATCCGGTATGGGATTCTTTAGACAAACGGTCATATTTGTTTGGCACAGTTTTTATGCCGGATGGACTTCCTGACGCAACCCTCTGCATTTATCCTGGTTTGGGACCGGCCTACAGATTGCACTGGTTTGTGCCCCCCGAGGGCTGCATTTCGGCTGCGGATATACAGTGAAGAAAATAAATATTTGAACACCCTGCTATATTGCAAGTTCTCCCACTTAGAAATCATGGCGGGGTCTGAAATTTTCAATGCTGGTGCATGTCCACTGTGAAAGAGATAATCTAAAAAGAAAAATCCAGAAATCACAATGTATGATTTTTTTTAACGATTTATTTGTGTGATACAGCTGCAAATAAGTATTTGAACATCTATCTATCAGCTAGAATTCTGACCCCCAATGACCTGTTAGTCCACCTTTAAAAGTCCACCACCACTTAATGTATTATCCTGAATCAGATGCACCTGTGTGAGGTCATTAGCTAAGACTCGAACTTGTAATATGGCCAAGACCAAAGAGCTGTCCAAAGACACAAGAAGACAAAATTGTACAACTCCACACAGTTAGAAAGGCCTATGGAGAAATTGCCAAGTTGCTTGATGAAAAAAGGTCCTGTTAGACCAATCATTAGAAAATGGAAGAACTTAGTAGCTAAACATGACGGTCAATCTCAATCGGAGTGGAGCCCCATGCAAGATATCACCTCATGGGGTCTCAATGATCCTTAGAAATGTGAGGAATCAGCCCAGGACTACACGACAGGACTTGGTCAATGATCTGAAAAGAGCTGGGACCACCATTTCCAAGGTGACTGTTGGTAATTCACTAGCACGTCTTGGTTTGAAATCATGCATGGCTGCTGAAAACAACACATGTCAAGGCCCATCTTAAGTTTGCCAATGACCATTTGGATGATACAGAGGAGTCATGGGAGAAGGTTTTGTGGTCAGATAAGACCAAAATTGAACGTTTTGGTCATAATTCCAATAACCTTGTCTAGAGGAAGATGAATGATGAGTTCCATCCCAAGAACACCATCCCTACTGTGAATCATGGGGGTGGTAGCATCATGGTTTGGGGGTATTTTTCTGCCCCTGGGACAGGACGACTGCACTGTATTAAGGAGAGGATGACCGCAGTCATGAGATTTTGGGGAACAACCTCTTTCCCTCACTCAGAGCATTGAAGATGGGTCGTGGGTGGGTCTTTCACCATGACAATGACCCGAAGCACTCAGCCAGGAAAACCAAGGACTGGCTCCGTAAGAAGCATATCAAGGTACTGGCGTGGCCTAGCCAGTCTCCAGACCTAAACCCAATCGAAAATCTTTGAAGGGAGCTGAAACTCCGTATTTGTCAGCGACAGCCCAGAAACCTGTCTGATTTAGGGGAAGATCTGTGTGGAGGAGTGAGCCAAAATCCCTCCAGTAGTGTATGCAAACCTGGTGAACAACTACAGGAGAAACCTCTGTAATTGCGAAAAAAGGCTACTGTACCAAATATTAACATCAGGTGTTCAAATACTTATTTGCAGCTGTATCACACAAACAAATCGTTAAAAAATTCTACATTGTGATTTATGGATTTTTGTTTTTAGATTATCTCTCTCACAGTGAATATGCACCTACGATGAAAATTTCAGACCCCTCCATGAATTCTCAGTGGGGGACCTTGCAATGTAGTAGGGTGTTCAAATACTTATTTTCTTCACTGTATAGCACACGTACTTGTGCGTTGTGAAATAAGATTCACACAGAAAGACTTTGTAAATGTTTATTTAAATACCTTTTTTCCAAATAGTGACTGTGACATGGCAGTTAAACGGCTCAAACATAACAGAAAAATCAATGTTTATTATTTCCCTTCGTGTTCACTGAAACCATTAAAGTCATTGTCTTCAGTGTCAGGGTTGAAAAGACTCAGAAAGTCTCTGTCACACATCATTTCAGTCTCTCAGTTTCTCACAGTCATTTTCATCTTGAGTTCAATTAAACTAAAAATCTATATTTTGCATTTGTGAATCAGCTTGCTATGAGCGCATCAAAAACTAATGCAGTCTTCTTCTACATATGTTCTAGGAAGCTTTGCCTTCTTTTACGTGCACTTGATATAAAGTCTTCTTCTATGTGCTTTTGAGATAGATTCTTCTTCTTTTACACACGCTAAATGTAAAGACTTCTTCTTCTTCTACTATGCATTGGAGGAGTTTGCGTATGCCCAAACCCGAGTATATGATAGGGAACAGCCATGTTTTAACCATTACACTCGTACAAGCTTTTGTTGTACGTTTAAACTGATAGCTGCTTAGTGACACACACAAAAAAAATCAATTTCCCAGCCGCATCGTTAAATATGCCACATGGTTAATATTTACAGAAAAAAGGCGCCATTTTTAGTCATTTTTCAGATTAGATGAAGAAAATACTATTGTGCATCTTTTTTTTATTGACCATCTACATGTGTTGCTGCACAGTTTGTGTTCAAATATCCGTTATTTGAAGGGTCATAGTTGCAGGCACATTGATGCTTGTTCCGTTACTCCGGCTATGGCATTTCGCATTGTGTGTTAGC